>NC_088244.1:4836208-4963708 GCF_036934945.1 Oncorhynchus masou masou | reverse complement strand
AATATGGATAGTGCAACTCGTGTTGGAATTGGATTTGCCCCGAACACAACAGTTTGTTGCTTTTTTTTCAGTATTAGTGTCTTGGAGTTTTTTTTTACTGTCTTCCCATATTTCACTCTGTTAATTAACTTATTATTATGGAGTAACTACAATGTTGATACATCCTCAATTTTCTCCTATCACAACCATTGAACTCTGTAACTGTTTTAATGTCACCATTGGCCCTATGGTGAAATCCCAGAGAGGTTTCCTTCCTCTCCGGCAACTGAGTTAGGAAGGACGCCTGTATCTTTGTAGTGACTTGGTGTATTGATACACCATTCAAAGTATAATTTTACTGAACAAAAATCTAAACGCAGCATGTAAAGCGTCGGCCCCTTGTTTCATGAGCTGAAATGTAAAAATACCAGAAATGTTCCATACATACAAAAAGTTTCTTGCAAATTTTGGACACTCATCTGTTTACATCCCAGTCAGTGAGCATTTCTCCTTTGCCAATATTATCCATCCACCTGACAGGTGTGGCATATCAAGATGATTAAACAGCATGAAGGGCACTTATTGGTAGATGGTGCCCTTCAAAAAAAAAAACAGACATTGAACATTGAGCATGGTTAAGTTATTACACTGAACAAAAAATATAAACATGCAACAATTTCAAAGATTTTTTTTTCTGAGTTACTATTCATATAAGGATATCGGTCAATTGAAATCATTTCATTAGTCTGTGGATTTCACATGACTGGGAATGCAGATATTTATCTGTTAGTCACAGATGCCCTTTTTTGAAGGTATCTGGTGTGACCACCATTTTCTTCGTGCAATGTGACACATCTCCTTTGCATAGAGTTGATCAGGCTGTTGATTGGGGCCTGTGGAATGTTGTCCTAATACTCTTCAATGGCTGTACGAAGTTGCTGGATATTGGCGGGAACTGGAACACACTAACGTACACTTTGATCCAGAGCATCCCAAACATGCTCAATGGGTGACATGTCTGGTGAGTATGCAGGCCACGGAAGCACTGAACTGGGACATTTTCAGCTTCCAGGAATTGTGTACAGATCCTTGCGACATGGGGCAGTACATTATCATTTTGAAACATGATGTGATGGCAGTGGATGAATGGCACAACAATGGGCCTCAGGATCTCGTCACGGTATCTCTGTGCATTTAAATTGCCATAGATCAAATTAAATTGTGTTCGTTGTCCATAGCTTATGTCTGCCCTTATCATAACCCCACCACCACCATGGGGCACTCTGTTAACAACGTTGACATCAGCAAACCTCTCACCCACACAACGCCATACACTCTGTCTGCCATCTGCCCGGTACAGTTGAAACCGGGTTTCATCTGTGAAAAACACACTTCTCCAGCTGGTACAGTGGCCATTGAAGAAGAGCACTTGCCCACTAAAGTCAATTACGACGCCGATCTTCAGTCATGTCAAGACAACAACAAGCACGCAAATGAGCTTCCCTGAGACGGTTTCTGACAGCTTGTGCAAATATTCTTCGGGTTGTGCAAACCCAGTTCCATCAGCTGTCCGGGTGGGTCGTCTCAGACAATACCGCAGATGAAGAAGCCGGATGTGGAGGTCCTGGGCTGTTGTTGTGAAGCCGGTTGGACATGCTGCCAAATTCTGTAAAATTATGTTGGAGAGAAATTAACATTTTATCTGGCAACATCTCTGGTGGATAAAGCTACAGTCGGCATGCCAATTGCACGCTCCCTCAACTTGAGACATCTGTGGCTTTGTGTTGTGTGACACAACTGCACATTTTAGAGTGGCCTTTTATTGTCCCCAGTACAAAGTGCACCTGTGTAATGATCATGATGGTTAATCAGCTTCTTGATATACCACACCTGTCAGGTGGATGAGTTATATTGGCAAAGGAGAAATGCACAAAATAGTTGTGTATGGAACATTTCTGGGGTCTTTTATTTCAGGTCATGAAACATGGAGCCAACACTTTAAATGTTGAAGTTTTTTTTTTTTCAGTATAGTTGACCACACAGGGGTAAGATATTGCTTCAAATGTATTTCAACGATTGGATGACGTTGAGAGTTCGTAAGCAACAATTTGTTATGCTTTCAATGGCATTAGCCTACTTTATTCCAACATTTTAGTCAGTGATATTTATTCCCACAGTCGTTATTTATGTATCCATCCACTAGTGGTTCAGAAAACAGAGCATGCTTATTAGTGATGGGCTACGGGAAGAGATAGACGAAGCGACACGCGTTGCCATGTTTACAACTGCCCGGAGGATGGTAAACCCGGGGCGCTGCCAAGCAACAGCTTAGTGACGGGCGCTGCCTAGCAACCATCAAGAGTTTAGAGAGTAGTGCGTGCCAAAGAAATCTCAGTATTACACGCTACGTTACATACTAAACCATAGGAAGAACTTTACCAAAATGATTACTAGGTCATTTGGGGGACATTTGGCTTTGATATCGGCAATAACTTTCATAAAGGAGTCTTGATGAAGAGTCGTAAAATAACGTGAGCTTGAAAACAAATGAAGGTTGCTGTTCTATGAAAAGTGTCACCCAGTCTATTGGTTTTCTCCTGTTTTAGGTAAAGGGCGTCGTCTCCTAACATTCTCTCCCTTTGACTCAGAGACCACTAGGCTGCAGCTGCTTTTAGGACAGCGAGAACTACAGGATACTTGAACTGCAAAAAAAAGACAGTTTAACATTTTACCAGTTATCTGCTGCAACAACATCAGTGTGTTCTACCACCGTGTTCTACCACCGCGTTCTACCACCGTGTTCTTCCACCGCATTCTACCACCGCGTTCTACCACCGTGTTCTACCACTGTGTTCTACCACCGTGTTCTACCACCATGTTCTACCACTGTGTTCTACCACCGTGTTCTACCACTGTGTTCTACCACCGTGTTCTACCACTGTGTTCTACCACCGTGTTCTACCACTGTGTTCTACCACCGTGTTCTACCACCGCGTTCTACCACCGCGTTCTACCACCGCGTTCTACCACCGCGTTCTACCACCGCGTTCTACCACCGCGTTCTACCACCGTGTGAGAAGGTTGTGCACACAGCCGCCGTCCCCCCCAGGCCGGCTGCTGTTCCGTTGTCTTCACATCCTCTCAGCCTCAGCAGATGTTTGCCCCTGTGCCATGACCTGTAGATCTGTAAACACACGTCAGATTGGTTAATACTGCCATGTCTTCACCCCAGCAGTCAGCCAGCCAGTCCACAGCCTTGGGGTCATTACAAATACTTTGGTTCAGGCACCAATTTAACCAGCTAAAACAAGAGAAGTGTTACCTACACACTAGGAGACACTATGTAGGGAATACGGTGCCATTATGGACACACACTAGGAGGGAATATGGTGCCATTATGGACACACTCTAGGAGACACTATGTAGGGAATACGGTGCCATTATGGACACACACTTGGAGGGAATATGGTGCTGTTATGGACACACACTAGGAGGGAATATGGTGCCGTTATGGACACACACTAGGAGGGAATATGGTCCTGTTATGGACACACACTAGGAGGGAATATGGTGCCATTATGGACACACACTAGGAGGGAATATGGTGCTGTTATGGACACACACTAGGAGGGAATACGGTGCTGTTATGGACACACACTAGGAGGGAATACGGTGCCATTATGGACACACACTAGGAGGGAATATGGTGCTGTTATGGACACACACTAGGAGGGAATACGGTGCTGTTATGGACACACACTAGGAGGGAATACGGTGCTGTTATGGACACACACTAGGAGGGAATATGGTGCTGTTATGGACACACACTAGGAGGGAATACGGTGCCATTATGGACACACACTAGGAGGGAATACGGTGCCATTATGGACACACTCTAGATTCTTCAAAGTAGCCACCCTTCGCCTTGACGACAGCTTTGCACTCTTGGCATTTTCTCAACCAGCTTCACCTGGTATGCTTTTCCAACAGTCTTGAAGGAGTTCCCACATATGCTGAGCACTTTTTGGCTGTTTTTCCTTCACTCTGCAGACCAACTCATCCCAAATCATCTCAATTGGGTTGAGGTCGGGTGATTGTGGGGGCCTGGTCATCTGATGCAGCACTCCATAACTCTCCTTCTTGGTCAAATAGCCTTTACACAGTCTGGAGGTGTGTTGGGTCATTGTCCTGTTGAAAAACAAATGATAGTCCCACTAAGCACAAACCAGATGGGATGGTGTTTCGCTGCAGAATGCTGTGGTAGCCATGGTGATTAAGTGTTCCTTGAATTCTAAATAAATCTCTGACAGTGTCATCAGGAAAGCACCCCCACACCTCCTCCTACGTGCTTCACTGTGGAGATCATCCATTCACCTACTCTGCGTCTCACAAAGACACGGTGGTTGGAAACAAAAATGTCAAATTTGGACTCATCAGACCAAAGGACAAATTTCCACGGGTCTAATGTCCATTGCTCGAACAAGTCTCTTCTTCATATTGGTGTCCTTTAGTAGTGGTTTCTTTGGAGCAATTAGACCATAAAGGCCTGATTCATGCAGTCTCCTCTGAACAGTTGATGTTGAGCTGTGTCCGTTACTTGAGCTCTGTGAGGTGCAGTTAACTCTAATGAACTTCTCCTCTGCAGCAGAGGTACCTCTGGGTCCCACGTTCCTTGTGGCGGTCTTCATGAGAGCCAGTTTCATCACAGCGCTTGATGGTTTTTGCCACTTTTGCACTTGAAGAAACTTCTTTACATGTTCCGGTTTGACTGACCTTCATGTCTTAAAGTAATGACTGTCGTTTCATTTTGCTTATTTGAGCTGTTCTTGCCATAACATGGACTTGGTCTTTTACCAAATAGAGCCATCTTCTGTATATCCCCACCTACCTTGTCACAATACAACTGATTGTCTCAAACGCATTAAGAAGGAAATAATTTCCACAAATGAACTTTTAACAAGGCACGCCTGTTAATTTAAATGCGTTCCAGGTGACTACCTCATGAATCGGGTTGAGAGAACGCCAAGAGTGCGCAAAACTGACATCAAGGCAAAGGGTAGCTACTTTGAAGAATCTCAAATTTTAAATATATTTTGATTTAACACTTTTTTTTTGTCACTACATGATTCCCATATGTGTTATATCATCGTTTTGATGTCTTCACTATTATTCTACAATGACGAAAATAGTAAATATCAAGAAAAACCCTTGAATGAGTGGGTGTGTCCAAACTTTTGACTGTTACTGTATATACACAGCTATTTAAAACATATTTTTCCTTTAACTCTGCCACCCCCCCTCGTAATTGGAGTAAACTAATGAACAACACTTAGGCTTCTACTTCCAGGTTATCCACACTATATACATTTTACGGACGCAATCTGTTGTACGATAGTTATATTTTGTTTAGTGCCATCCTTCCTCGAACCTCCCATCTATTTCTGAAGACCGCCCAGTTTGACTTCTATTTGCCATATAGTTTTCAACAGCTGTGATGCTTCACGGAAGTTCTGAACCTTTCTATTCTCATTCGTTCTCATTCGTTTTTTACAGATTGTAAATTAAACAAATATTTTTCATAAGTATTATTATATTATTGATCGATTTGACTAAAACTTTTCAAATCACCCTGTACTGCTATCTGCAGCGTTAGCTCCAGGTAAATGTCCAGTCCCTAGTTGCTTTCCAAAGAGATATCCAGGATTATAACATACTCTGGTTCATGGAAACATGGATTGCTTGGGACACGCTGTCAGAGTCAATACAGCCAATGGGATTTTCAGTGCATCGCGCCGACAGGAACAAACATCTCTCCGGGAAGAAGAAGGGCAGGGATGTATGTTTCATGATTAACGACTCATGGTGTTATTGTAACAACACACAAGAGCTAAAGTCCTTTTGTTCACTTGACCTAGAATTCCTCACAATCAAATGCCGACCGTATTATCTCCCAAGAGAACTCTCCTCGGTTATCGTCACAGTCGTGTTTATCCCCCCCCGTGCAAGCGGATACCAAGACGGCCATCAAGGAACTTCACTGGACTTTATGCAAACTGGAAACCACATATCCTGGGGCTGCATTTAATATAGTTGGGGATTTTAACAAAGCTAATTTGAGAACAAGACTACCTAAATTCTGTCAGCATATCGATTGCAGTACACGGGCAAGGAACGCACTCGACCACTGCTACACTAACTTCCGCGATGCATACAAGGCCCTCCCCCGCCCTCCTTTTGGCAAATCTGACTGACTCCATCTTGTTGCTCCCTATAGGCAGAAACTAAAACAGGAAGCGCCCATGCTTAGGTCTATCCAACGCTGGTCTGACCAATCGGATATCACGCTTCAAGATTGCTTCGATCACGTGGAGTGGGATATGTTCCGGGTAGCCTCAGAGAACAACATTGACGTATACGCTGAGTCAGTGATCGAGTTTATAAGGAAGTGTATAGGAGATGTTATACCCACTGGTGACTATTAAAACCTTCCCTAACCAGAAACCGTGGATTGATGGCAACATTCGCGCAAAACTTAAAGCCACATACCACCGCATTTAATCTTGGCAAGACAACTGGGAATATAGCCGAATACAAACAGTGTAGTTATTCCCTCCGTAATGCAATCAAGCAAACGAAGTGTCAGTATATAGAGAAAAAGTGGAGTCGATAATCAACGGCTCAAACACCAGACGTATACGGCAAGATCTACAGACAAATTGGATAACTTCTTTGCATGTTTTGGGGACAATACAGTGCCACTGACACGGCCCAATACCAATGATGGCATCCCTAGCCGCGTCCTCAGAGCATGTGCAGTCCAGCTGGCTTGTGTGTTTACGGACATATTCAATCAATCCCTATCCCAGTCTGCTGTCCCCACATGCTTCAAGATGACCACCATTGTTCCTGTTCCCAAGAAAGCCAAGGTAACTGAACTAAATGACTAAACTAAATGACTAATCGCTCCGTCGCACTGTCATCTTGAAGTGCTTTGAGAGACTGGCCAAGGGTCACCTCCACCCTACCTGATACCCTAGACCCACTTAAATTTTCTTACCGCCCCAATAAGTCCACAGACGATGCAATCACACTGCACTCTGCCCTATCCCATCTGGACAAGAGGAATACTTAAGTAAGAATCTGTTCATTGAATACAGCTTCAACATTCAACAACATAGTACCATCCAAGCTCATCATCAAGCTGGAGGCCCTGGGTCTCAACCCCGCCCTGTGCAACTGGGTCCTGGACTTCCTGACGGGCCGCCCCCAGGTGGTAAAGGTAGGAAACAACTTCTCCACTCCGCTGATCCTCAACACTGGGGCCCCACAAGGGTGCGTTCTCAGCCCCCTCCTGTACTCCCTGTTCACCCACGACAGCGTGGCCTTGCACGCCTCCAACTCAATCATCAAGTTTGCAGACGACACAACAGTAGTGGGCTTGAACACCAACAGCGACAAGACGGCCTACAGGGAGGAGGTGAGGGCCCTCGGAGTGTGGTGTCAGGAAAATAACCTCACTCAACATCAACAAACCAAAGGAGATGATCGTGGACTTCAGGAAACAGCAGAGGGCGCACCCCCCTATCCACATCGACGGGACAGCAATGGAGAAGGTGGAAAGTTTTAAGTTCCTCGGTGTAAACTGAAATGGTCCATGCACACAGACAATGTGGTGAAGAAAGAGCAACAGCGCCTCTTCAACCTCAGGAGGCTGATAAAATGTGGCTTGTCACATGAAAACCCTCAGTAACTTTTATAGGTGCACAATTGAGAGCATCCGGTCGGGCTGTATCACGCCCTGGTACGGCAACTGCACCACCCTCAACCGCAGGGCTTTCCGAGAGGGTGGTGCGGTCTGCACAACGCATCACCGGAGGCAAACTACCTGCCCCCCAGGACACCTACAACGCCCGATGTCACAGGGAGGCAAAAAAAGATAATCAAGGACATCAACCATCCGAGCCACTACCTGTTCACCCAAGCTATCATCCAAAAGGCGAGGTCAGTACAGGTGCATCACAGCTGGGACAGAGAGAAGCTTTTTTCTATCAATCTCAAGGCCATCAGATTGTTAAACAGCCACCACTATCACAGAGAGGTGGTTGGCTACCTACAGACTTGATATCATTGACCACTTTAATAAATGGAACACTAGTCACTTTAATAATGGCCACTTGAATAATGTTTACATATCTCACATTACTCATCTCATATGTATATACTGTATTCTATACTATTCTACTGTATCTTAGTCTATGTATTACTCATCTCATATGTATATACTGTATTCTATACTATTCTACTGTATCTTAGTCTATGTATTACTCATCTCATATGTATATACTGTATTCTATACTACTCTACTGTATCTTAGTCTATGCATTACTCATCTCGTATGTATATAATGGATACTGCATCCTTCAATATATATTCTTTACTATCTATTGCATCTTGGCTGCTCTGTCACTGCTGATCTGGATATGTTATACTTATATATTCTCATCCTTTACTAGATTGTGTGTATTAGGTTTTGTTGTGGAATTTGTTAGATATTAGGTTTTGTTGTTGAATTGTTAAATATTACCTGTTAGATACTGCTGCACTGTCAGATCTAGAAGCACAAGCATTTCACTACACTCACAATAACATCTGATAACCATGTGTACGTGACCAATAACATCTGATAACCATGTGTACGTGACCAATAACATCTGCTAACCATGTGTACGTGACCAATAACATCTGCTAACCATGTGTACGTGACCAATAACATCTGCTAACCATGTGTATGTGACCAATAACATCTGCTAACCATGTGTATGTGACCAATAACATCTGCTAACCATGTGTATGTGACCAATAACATCTGCTAACCATGTGTATGTGACCAATAACATCTGCTAACCATGTGTACCAATAACATCTGCTAACCATGTGTATGTGACCAATAACATCTGCTAACCATGTGTACCAATAACATCTGCTAACCATGTGTACGTGACCAATAACATCTGCTAACCATGTGTACGTGACCAATAACATCTGCTAACCATGTGTACGTGACCAATAACATCTGCTAACCATGTGTACGTGACCAATAACATCTGCTAACCATGTGTACGTGACCAATAACATCTGCTAACCATGTGTACCAATAACATCTGCTAACCATGTGTACGTGACCAATAACATCTGCTAACCATGTGTACGTGACCAATAACATCTGCTAACCATGTGTACCAATAACATCTGCTAACCATGTGTACGTGACCAATACCATTTGATTTGATGTTGTGATTCCTCAGTCATTACTGGATCTGTGACCAAAAACAAGCTACATATGGACAGTACCAAAATAAATGATCTAATGACTGTCTCTAAGCAGCAAAATCTGCAGAGCCTGGAAGGTTGTATCCCCCATATATATATATATATATATATAGTTTTGAATCGGGCGTCGTTTTGTATATCAGTTCATAAACCATGTGCCATGGAATCGGTATGTCAAATCTCTTCCCAACTATCTTGCAATCTGTGGCAAACCTGTCATTTTTTTTTAGTTTGGTCCTTCAATGAAACTGGTATATCTTTGTATTCATCATGATTTTCTTTAAGGTACTTTGGTATTTAATGCCGAAAGATAAGTTCCTTACTCTTTTCCACTTGCCTCTTCCATTTTTGCGGTAATGTTGTAATTTTGGGTAGAGCAGACATTTCCATATGTTTTTGGTAGCTGCATGTGTGACAACTCCACCAGTCCTATTTATGATATAATTTACTAAGAATATTACTTTTAAACTATTTTTCGATACATTTTTTATGAAGTAGTATATTTGTTGTTTTATTTGTTCTGACCTTTTCTTATGGATTAAACTGAAATTGCAACCAACTTTCTATGGCTTGTTTTAAAAATAACGATATTTTGGACATTTCATTTGCAAAATACCCGAAAGTGAGAGGTTGTAATCTGAATAAAGGGGAAAAGGCCATTCTTGAATATGAGGTAAGACATTCTTACTTATTTGCTAGAGAACCAGTTCGTATTTAAGTAAAACTTTTGTATGACTTATTCTTTAATATTGAATAATTTTGTCTGGCTTGTCATTCCAAATAAAATGGAATCTTTTTTAATCATATTTCAAAAAACAGGTTGCTTGGTGTAGGCAAGATCATCAGCAAATACACCACAGCAGACAGCAGGCTTTTGGCCTGTAGTCACTCAACCCCTGTCTGTTCTAGCTAATAGATGTAGTACAGGAAGAGGTCCTACTGTATGAAATCAAACCGGAATTGAAAGTGCATTTCAAACCGTTACACTTTCTAGTATGAACAAAACAATTAAATAGATTAACGAGGACGACAGGAGATCCCTTTGCAAGGCTCCACTATGTGATTTATATTAGGGGGATTAGCTTATCAAGGTTAGGTGAGGCGTAGGTATCAACCCGCCCTGTAAAAAGGCTCTGTAGCAGGCGTAGGGATCAACCCGCCCTGTAAAAAGGCTCTGTAGCAGGCGTAGGGATCAACAGCCCTGTAAAGAGGCTCTGAAGCAGGCGTAGGGATCAACCCACCCTGTAAAAAGGCTCTGTAGCAGGCGTAGGGATCAACAGCCCTGTAAAAAGGCTCTGTAGCAGGCGTAGGGATCAACCCACCCTGTAAAAAGGCTCTGTAGCAGGCGTAGGGATCAACAGCCCTGTAAAAAGGCTCTGTAGCAGGCGTATGGATCAACCAACCCTGTAAAAAGGCTCTGTAGCAGGCGTAGGGATCAACCCACCCTGTAAAATGGCTCTGTAGCAGGCGTAGGGATCAACCCGCCCTGTAAAAAGGCTCTGTAGCAGGCGTAGGGATCAACCCACCCTGTAAAAAGGCTCTGTAGCAGGCGTAGGGATCAACCCACCCTGTAAAAAGGCTCTGTAGCAGGCGTAGGGATCAACCCACCCTGTAAAAAGGCTCTGTAGCAGGCGTAGGGATCAACCCACCCTGTAAAAAGGCTCTGTAGCAGGCGTAGGGATCAACAGCCCTGTAAAAAGGCTCTGTAGCAGGCGTAGGGATCAACAGCCCTGTAAAAAGGCTCTGTAGCAGGCGTAGGGATCAACCCGCCCTGTAAAAAGGCTCTGTAGCAGGCGTAGGGATCAACCCACCCTGTAAAAAGGCTCTGTAGCAGGCGTAGGGATCAACCCACCCTGTGAAAAGGCTCTGTAGCAGGCGTAGGGATCAACAGCCCTGTAAAAAGGCTCTGTAGCAGGCGTAGGGATCAACCCGCCCTGTAAAAAGGCTCTGTAGCAGGCGTAGGGATCAACCCACCCTGTAAAAAGGCTCTGTAGCAGGCGTAGGGATCAACCCACCCTGTAAAAAGGCTCTGTAGCAGGCGTAGGGATCAACCCACCCTGTAAAAAGGCTCTGTAGCAGGCGTAGGGATCAACCCACCCTGTAAAAAGGCTCTGTAGCAGACGTAGGGATCAACCCACCCTGTAAAAAGGCTCTGTAGCAGACGTAGGGATAAACCCACCCTGTGAAAAGGCTCTGTAGCAGGCGTAGGGATCAACAGCCCTGTAAAAAGGCTCTGAAGCAGACGTAGGGATAAACCCACCCTGTAAAAAGGCTCTGTAGCAGGCGTAGGGATCAACCCACCCTGTAAAAAGGCTCTGTAGCAGGCGTAAGGATCAACCCACCCTGTAAAAAGGCTCTGTAGCAGACGTAGGGATCAACCCACCCTGTAAAAAGGCTCTGTAGCAGGCGTAGGGATCAACCCACCCTGTAAAAAGGCTCTGTAGCAGGCGTAGGGATAAACCCACCCTGTGAAAAGGCTCTGTAGCAGGCGTAGGGATCAACCAACCCTGTAAAAAGGCTCTGTAGCAGGCGTAGGGATCAACCCACCCTGTAAAAAGGCTCTGTAGCAGGCGTAGGGATCAACAGCCCTGTAAAAAGGCTCTGTAGCAGGCGTAGGGATAAACCCACAATGTAAAAAGGCTCTGTAGCAGGCGTAAGGATCAACCCGCCCTGTGAAAAGGCTCTGTAGCAGGCGTAGGGATAAACCCACCCTGTAAAAAGGCTCTGTAGCAGGCGTAGGGATCAACCCACCCTGTAAAAAGGCTCTGTAGCAGACGTAGGGATCAACCCACCCTGTAAAAAGGCTCTGTAGCAGGCGTAGGGATCAACAGCCCTGTAAAAAGGCTCTGTAGCAGGCGTAGGGATCAACCCACCCTGTAAAAAGGCTCTGTAGCAGGCGTAGGGATCAACAGCCCTGTAAAAAGGCTTTGTAGCAGGCGTAGGGATCAACAGCCCTGTGAAAAGGCTCTATAGCAGGCGTAGGGATCAACCCGCCCTGTAAAAAGGCTCTGTAGCAGGCGTAGGGATCAACAGCCCTGTGAAAAGGCTCTATAGCAGGCGTAGGGATCAACCCACCCTGTAAAAAGGCTCTGTAGCAGGCGTAGGGATCAACCCACCCTGTAAAAAGGCTCTGTAGCAGGCGTAGGGATCAACCCACCCTGTAAAAAGGCTCTGAAGCAGGCGTAGGGATCAACCCACCCTGTAAAAAGGCTCTGTAGCAGGCGTAGGGATCAACCCACCCTGTAAAAAGGCTCTGAAGCAGTATGTCCAATCTGCTTTGATTAGTAAAAGCGCTTACAGCAGTGAAACGAGGAGAGAGTGGTGATTCTCTGGCGTGTGTATCCCTGACCTGTGAAAACACAGCTCGGTCATTCAGTGGGAGAAAGGATTTGGCGCAGCAGGGATCCGCCTGCCTATTTAACCGCACACACACAGGCACGCGCACACACTGTTCCATCAGCCAAGGCCCTTTTTTATTTCTTTCTTCTTCCCCAGTGCACATTTGCTCTCTCTGCTGCCCTGTGCTGTTCTGTACTGCGCTTACAGGGACCACAGACAGGAGTGGCTGTCTATTTCAGAAGCTGTCGGGGCTCCGACTGTGTTGATCTTGGTGGAAGCAATGTATCATTATGTAGCTGGAGAAATATTGTTGCCCTTCTTTTTTTTCTTTTTTTCTCTTTTTTTTTTACTGTATAAGAGACCCAATTAGTTTTACTAAGCATTAGATAAGAGACAACGTACTGTATTAACAAATATACAGTATATTTAATTTCCATTAAGAATCATTTAATCTCTCGTGGACAGACCACGTAAACATGTTAGCGTAGCTCTGTCATGATTACAATGGGATGCCGTACATGATGTGGTGCGTTAGTTCCTTGGGTTTTTCATCACTAGTTATTTTTTGAAAAATCTAGATTTTGCAGGTGTTGGCATCTTTTGAAGAGGAGGAAACATTCGGGCTGTGGCTTTCAGTGAGCGAGTGTGGAGCTCCTCGTTCCCCGCTCCTCGTTCCGCTCCTCGTTCCGCTCCTCGTTCCGCTCCTCGTTCCGCTCCTCGTTCCGCTCCTCGTTCCGCTCCTCGTTCCGCTCCTCGTTCCGCTCCTCGTTCCGCTCCTCGTTCCGCTCCTCGTTCCCCGCTCCTCGTTCTGCTCCTCGTTCCCCGCTCCTCGTTCCGCTCCTCGTTCCGCTCCTCGTTCCGCTCCTCGTTCCCTGCTCCTCGTTCCGCTCCTCGTTCCCCGCTCCTCGTTCCGCTCCTCTGTTAAAACAGAACGTAAAGCAGGTACAATCTCAAGTGTTCACAGTAAACTCGCGCCGGAAGTTGCACAGAATTTTCGCAGATGTTCACGTTCGCGCCTACCTGAAATTAGCTCAGTGCTGGAAGAAATCCATACTACCAAACCCCGTTCAAGGGCACTTAACTTTCATCTTGCCCTCGCACCCTCTGAAATCCTTCTTTAACCTGTCTCCTCCCCTTCATCTACACTGATTGAAGTGGATTTAACTCCTTAGTGATCCCTTCGTGGGCCAATCCCATTAACGGGATTGATTTGACAACACCCAGTGAAATAGCAGCGCGCCAAATTCAAGAACAGAAATACTCATAATAATATTTCATAAATCATACAAGTGTTAAACATCGGTTTAATGATGAACTTCTTGTTAATCCAGCCACAGTGTCAGATTTCAAAACAGGCTTTACTGTGAAAGCAAACCATGCTGTTATCTGAGGACAGCACCCCATCAAACAAACACATGATAATATTTCATAAATCATACAAGTGTTAAACATGGGTTTAAAGATGAACTTCTTGTTACTTCCCATTATTTTTATTTCTACTTTGCACATTCTTCCATTGCAAATCTACCATTCCAGTGTTTTACTTGCTATATTGTATTTACTTTGCCACCATGGACTTTTTTTGCCTTTACCTCCCTTATCTCACCTCATTTGCTCACATCGTATATAGACTTGTTTATACTGTATTATTGACTGTATGTTTGTTTTGCTCCATGTGTAACTCTGTGTCGTTGTATGTGTCAAACTGCTTTGCTTTATCTTGGCCAGGTCGCAATTGTAAATGAGAACTTGTTCTCAACTTGTCTACCTGGTTAAATAAAGGTGAAATAAATAAAATAAAATAAATAAATAAATAATCCAGCCACAGTGTCAGATTTCAAAACAGGCTTTACTGTGAAAGCAAACCATGCTGTTATCTGAGGACAGCACCCCATCAAACAAACACATGAAAATCATAATTCAACCCGCCAGGCACAACACAAAAGTCATAAATAACGATATAATTCATGCCTTACTTTGAAGATCTTCTTCTGTTGGCACTCCAATATGTCCATTAAACATCACAAATGGTCCTTTTGTTCGATAAATTCTGTTGTTATATCTCCAAAATGTCCATTTGTTTGGCGCGTTTGATTCAGAAAATACACCGGTTCCAACTCACACAACATGACTACTCATTATCTAATAAGTTACCGGTAAACTTGATCCAAACATTTCAAACAACTCTCCTAATACAACTTTAGGTATTTTTAAATAATCAATAAAATTTAAGACGGAATAAACTGTGTTCAATACCGGAGGAAAACAAAGTGGAGCGAGCTTTCAGGTCACGCGCCTCAACCACAACAGTACACTTCACTCGACCCTTGTTCTGAACAGGGCTGCTTCTTCATTTCTCAAAAGGAAAAACGATAGGAACTGCAAGCACAACTGCCTTAGAATTCTAGATTCCCATTGAAAACCCAGTGAAAAGAAAAAAAAATCCTGGATGTTCTGTCCTTTGGGGTTTCGCCTGCCAAATAAGTTCTGTTATACTCACAGACATTATTCAAACACTTTTAGAAGCTTCAGAGTTTTTTCTACTAATAATATGCATAGCCTAGCTTCTGGGCCTGAGTAGCAGGCAGTTTACTTTGGGCACACTTTTCATTCGGACGTGAAAATAGTGCCCCCTAGCCTTAAGTTTTAACAGGTAACATCAATAAAGTATCATAGCTTTTACCTGGATTCACCTGGTCAGTCTGTCATGGAAAGAGCAGGTGTCCTTATTGTTGTTGTCAGATCAACATTCTCCTCCCCCTTGCTGTAATGATAGTCAGACCCCTCCCCCTTGCTGTAATGATAGTCAGACTCCTCCCCCTTGCTGTAATGATAGTCAGACTCCTCCTCTGAGCCACTCTGCCTGGCTGCAATCGTGGTTGTTTACTCAACTCTGTATCTAACCCAACCCAGTCATGACATTCTCTCCTGCTGGTCCCTCCCCCCACCCCTATAATCTCACAGCAACAGCTCATTCGTCTGAAATGTGGGAGAGGTTTTAGGAAGGGCTGGTTAGATTCAGGGTTGATTTTGTTTTCCAATGTTTTTCTCTCTTATTTTCTCTCTCAGCACTTCCCCGCTCTCCCTCTCTCTCCCCTCCTCCCCCCTTCTCTTCCCCTGCTCTGGCTTCTGCTTCCCTCCTTCCACCTCCTCCCCTGTACTCTCCTCCTTCTCTTCCCCTGCTCTGGCTTCTGCTTCCCTCCTTCCCCCTCCTCCCCTGTTCTCTCCTCCTTCTCTTCCCCTGCTCTGGCTTCTGCCTCCCTCCTTCCCCCTCCTCCTCCTCTTCCCCTGCTCTGGCTTCTGCTTCCCTCCTTCCACCTCCTCCCCTGTTCTCTCTTCCTTCTCTTCCCCTGCTCTGGCTTCTGCTTCCCTCCTTCCCCCTCCTCCCCTGTTCTCTCCTCCTTCTCTTCCCCTGCTCTGGCTTCTGCTTCCCTCCTTCCCCCTCCTCCCCCTGTTCTCTCCTCCTTCTCTTCCCCTGCTCTGGCTTCTGCTTCCCTCCTTCCCCCTCCTCCCCCTGTTCTCTCCTCCTTCTCTTCCCCTGCTCTGGCTTCTGCCTCCCTCCTTCCCCCTCCTCCCCTGTACTCTCCTCCTTCTCTTCCCCTGCTCTGGCTTCTGCCTCCCTCCCCCCCCCTCCTTCCCCCTCCTCCCCTGTTCTCTCCTCCTTCTCTTCCCCTGCTCTGGCTTCTGCCTCCCTCCTTCCCCCTCCTTCCCCCTCCTCCCCATGTACTCTCCTCCTTCTCTTCCCCTGCTCCTGCCAGTAACTGCCTTAACTGTTTGGCTTGGTGTCAAAGCAGGGGCCTTTTGTGACTCTTGTCACAAATCTGCCAGGAAAAACACTAACCATCTGTTTAGCCTGCAGAAAGAGCAGAGAGGAAGAGAGAGAGGGAGAGAGAGAGGGAGAGAGCAGAGGGAGAAGAATAGAGCTGGGGAGAGGAGAGGGAGAAAAAATGGAGAGAGCAGGGAAAAGTAGAGAGAGGGGGAGAGCTGAGAGGGGATCAGTGTGTAAATACCGGATTTTAGCCCTCACCCTTAGCCTGCACTGCCCTGTGTAGCACAGTGTACATAGGAACACCAGCCCTGTCCTTCCCCGTGTAGAATCAGTAATTATGAAATTCTAAATGTGCACAATAATGTACTAGCTGATGTTAGTGTCTGCTTGCTGGCTGTATGAAATGAAAGGCAGGGATGCCAACAACGCCAGTTCACACACTCCATGCTGAATACACATGCTCGCTAGTACAGTGAAGTTCTCGCTAATTCCCAAATGAGTTTTCATTCTGTCCTGCTGTGATTGGTGCGCCGAGTTCTACAGCTGACTCCTCTCTGTGATGTCATCACGTTGGCCAAATGTTCCAGAGTAGCGAGACACAGAGCCAGTTGTCAGTCAGATAAATGCTGATTTCTGAGAACAGTCCCACAACTTTTGTTCCGTACAACTTCAACAACAAGCTGGCAAACTAGCTAGCGTATGACCGTTCAAACTAGCTAGTGTATGACCGTTCAAACTAGCTAGCGTATGACCGTTCAAACTAGCTAGCGTATGACCGTTCAAACTAGCTAGCGTATGACCGTTCAAACTAGCTAGCGTATGACCGTTCAAACTAGCTAGCGTATGACCGTTCAAACTAGCTAGCGTATGACCGTTCAAACTAGCTAGCGTATGACCTTTCAAGCTAGCTAGCGTATGACCGTTCAAACTAGCTTGCTCTATGCTGGAGCATGGTTTGCCGTAGTGTGCTGTGCATCAAAGACACCGAGTGCGAAGTAATTTTCAGAATTAGGAACTAGGGTTAGACGAATGAGCAAAAGATGAGTTCCACATCCCACAAGACAGATCGGTTGAGGGAGGAGTCACGTAGGGATGACGTAAGACAATGGCCCAGTCTATTAATTATATTTCTGTGTGCTGCTGCATTGTGAGGGCCGTTGCCTAAGCATCCAAAGAGTACCCGGGTCTGTAGTGACACCTCTGCCTCTGTGATGCAGTGCCTTAGACCGCTGTGATACAGCCTGGGACTGAACCAGGGTCTGTAGTGACACCTCTAGCTCTGAGATGCCTTAGACCGCTGTGATACAGCCTGGGACTGAACCAGGGTCTGTAGTGACACCTCTGCCTCTGTGATGCAGTGCCTTAGACCGCTGTGATACAGCCTGGGACTGAACCAGGGTCTGTAGTGACACCTCTAGCTCTGAGATGCTGTGCCTTAGACCGCTGTGATACAGCCTGGGACTGAACCAGGGTCTGTAGTGACACCTCTAGCTCTGAGATGCTGTGCCTTAGACCGCTGTGATACAGCCTGGGACTGAACCAGGGTCTGTAGTGACACCTCTAGCTCTGAGATGCTGTGCCTTAGACCGCTGTGATACAGCCTGGGACTGAACCAGGGTCTGTAGTGACACCTCTAGCTCTGAGATGCTGTGCCTTAGACCGCTGTGATACAGCCTGGGACTGAACCAGGGTCTGTAGTGACACCTCTAGCTCTGAGATGCCTTAGACCGCTGTGATACAGCCTGGGACTGAACCAGGGTCTGTAGTGACACCTCTGCCTCTGTAATGCCTTAGACCGCTGTGATACAGCCTGGGACTGAACCAGGGTCTGTAGTGACACCTCTAGCTCTGAGATGCCTTAGACCGCTGTGATACAGCCTGGGACTGAACCAGGGTCTGTAGTGACACCTCTAGCTCTGAGATGCTGTGCCTTAGACCGCTGTGATACAGCCTGGGACTGAACCAGGGTCTGTAGTGACACCTCTAGCTCTGAGATGCTGTGCCTTAGACCGCTGTGATACAGCCTGGGACTGAACCAGGGTCTGTAGTGACACCTCTAGCTCTGAGATGCTGTGCCTTAGACCGCTGTGATACAGTCTGGGACTGAACCAGGGTCTGTAGTGACACCTCTAGCTCTGAGATGCTGTGCTTTAGACCGCTGTGATACAGCCTGGGACTGAACCAGGGTCTGTAGTGACACCTCTAGCTCTGAGATGCCTTAGACCGCTGTGATACAGCCTGGGACTGAACCAGGGTCTGGAGTGACACCTCTAGCTCTGAGATGCTGTGCCTTAGACCGCTGTGATACAGCCTGGGACTGAACCAGGGTCTGGAGTGACACCTCTAGCTCTGAGATGCCTTAGACCGCTGTGATACAGCCTGGGACTGAACCAGGGTCTGTAGTGACACCTCTAGCTCTGAGATGCTGTGCCTTAGACCACTGTGATACAGCCTGGGATTGAACCAGCGTCTGGAGTGACACCTCTAGCTCTGTGATGCTGTGCCTTAGACCGCTGTGATACAGCCTGGGACTGAACCAGGGTCTGTAGTGACACCTCTGCCTCTGTAATGCAGTGCCTTAGACCGCTGTGATACAGCCTGGGACTGAACCAGGGTCTGTAGTGACACCTCTAGCTCTGAGATGCTGTGCCTTAGACCGCTGTGATACAGCCTGGGACTGAACCAGGGTCTGTAGTGACACCTCTAGCTCTGAGATGCTGTGCCTTAGACCGCTGTGATACAGCCTGGGACTGAACCAGGGTCTGTAGTGACACCTCTAGCTCTGAGATGCTGTGCCTTAGACCGCTGTGATACAGCCTGGGACTGAACCAGGGTCTGGAGTGACACCTCTAGCTCTGAGATGCAGTGCCTTAGACCGCTGTGATACAGCCTGGGACTGAACTCGGGTCTGTAGTGACACCTCTAGCTCTGAGATGCTGTGCCTTAGACCGCTGTGATACAGCCTGGGACTGAACTCGGGTCTGTAGTGACACCTCTAGCTCTGAGATGCTGTGCCTTAGACCGCTGTGATACAGCCTGGGACTGAACTCGGGTCTGTAGTGACACCTCTAGCTCTGAGATGCTGTGCCTTAGACCGCTGTGATACAGCCTGGGACTGAACTCGGGTCTGTAGTGACACCTCTAGCTCTGAGATGCTGTGCCTTAGACCGCTGTGATACAGCCTGGGACTGAACTCGGGTCTGTAGTGACACCTCTAGCTCTGAGATGCTGTGCCTTAGACCGCTGTGATACAGCCTGGGACTGAACCAGGGTCTGTAGTGACACCTCTAGCTCTGAGATGCAGTGCCTTAGACCGCTGTGATACAGCCTGGGACTGAACCAGGGTCTGTAGTGACACCTCTAGCTCTGTGATGCAGTGCCTTAGACCGCTGTGATACAGCCTGGGACTGAACTCGGGTCTGTAGTGACACCTCTAGCTCTGAGATGCCTTAGACCGCTGTGATACAGCCTGGGACTGAACCAGGGTCTGTAGTGACACCTCTGCCTCTGTGATGCCTTAGACCGCTGCACCACTCAGGGGGGTCCCTATGACTGATTTAATTTTCACACCGGTTTTCATCCCTAACCGTCGAAATTCAATTACCGTGCCAACCCTATTCACTCGTCCCCTAGCCTAGGACACACAGAGCGTAACACACACTATATGACCTGTTTTTGCTTTGTCATTATTTGTGTGTAGATTGATGAGGGGGAAAAACTATAACTAAAAAATCTATCAAAATGTGGAGAAAGTCAAAGGGTCTGAATTCTTTCCGAATGTACCGTGTGTGTGTGTGTATACGTATATAACACACACACACTGGAACACACACACACACACTGGAACACACACACTGGAACACACACACACACACACACACACACACACACTGGAACACACACACACACGCACTGGAATACACACACACACGCACTGGAATACACACACTGGAACACACACACACTGGAACACACACACACGGTGCATTCGGAAAGAATTCAGCCCCCTTGATTATTTTACACATTTTGACCAGGGAGGCTTTCCCTTCACGAAGAAGGGCACATATTGGTAGAATAGGTAAAATATTTAAAAACCAGACTTTGAATATCCCTTTGAGCATGGTGAAGTTATTCATTACACTTTGGATGGTAAATCAATATACCCAGTCACTACAAAGATGCAGGCGTCCTTCCTAACTCAGTTGCCAGAGAGGAAGGAAACCGCTCAGGGATTTCACCATGATGCGCAATGTTGACTTTAAAACAGTTTGTTTAATGGCTGTGATAGGAGGAAAAACTATGTCAATTAGCATAGTATTGTGGAGCAACTGCAGAGTGAAAAGAAAGAAGCATGCACAGAATGGAGAGTTTTTCAGGATGAGAAATAACCAGAATGGAGTTAAGCACAGGCAACATCCTAGACGAAAATCTGGTTGTCTGCTTTCCCAACAGACACTGGGAGATGAATTGACCTATCAGCAGGACAATAACCTAAAACACATTCGACACTGGAGTTGTTCCTGAGGACCCGAGAAAGTTTTAACTTTAATCTACTAATTGACAATCTATGGCAAGACCTGAAAATGGTTGTCTAGCAATGATAGCTTGAAGAATTCTAAAAGAATGAACGGCAAATGCTGCAGAAACTAGGTGTGGAGAGCTCTCCGAGAAATTACCCTGAAAGACTCACAGCTGTAATCGCTGCCAAAGGTGATTCATGTATTGACTCAGGGCTTTGAATTCTCATCTACTCAAAATATATTACGTGTTTTATTTTTCATGATTTTTAAAATATTTCTTCCACTTTGACATCCCTACCTCACAAGTAGTTGAAGTGATATAACCATAACATTTGTTAACCTTAGCCATCAAATGTGTAGCATTTGAAGTGACCGTATCAGTGAGACTGAGAGGGAGGGAAGCAGAGTGAGTGAGGTCATAGCAGTGAGACTGTCAGGTAGGGAAGCAGAGAGAGTGAGGGAGTCGTAGCAGTGAGACTGAGAGGGAGGGAAGCAGAGAGAGTGAGGTCATAGCCGTCAGATTGTCAGGTAGGGAAGCAGAGAGAGTGAGGTCATAGCAGTGAGACTGTCAGGTAGGGAAGCAGAGAGAGTGAGAGAGTCGTAGCAGTGAGACTGAGAGGGAGGGAAGCAGGGAGAGTGAGGTCATAGCCGTCAGATTGTCAGGTAGGGAAGCAGAGAGAGTGAGGTCATAACAGTGAGACTGTCAGGTAGGGAAGCAGAGAGAGTGAGGTCATAGCAGTGAGACTGTCAGGTAGGGAAGCAGAGAGAGCGAGGTCATAGCAGTGAGACTGTCAGGTAGGGAAGCAGAGAGAGCGAGGTCATAGCAGTGAGACTGTCAGGTAGGGAAGCAGAGAGAGCGAGGTCATAGCAGTGAGACTGTCAGGTAGGGTTAGCAGAGAGAGTGAGGTCATAGCAGTGAGACTGAGAGGGAGGGAAGCAGAGAGAGCGAGGTCATAGCAGTGAGACTGAGAGGGAGGGAAGCAGAGAGAGTGAGGTCATAGCAGTGAGACTGAGAGGGAGGGAAGCAGAGAGAGCGAGGTCATAGCAGTGAGACTGAGAGGGAGGGAAGCAGAGAGAGTGAGGTCATAGCAGTGAGACTGTCAGGTAGGGAAGCATAGAGGGAGGGAGTCGTAGCAGTGAGACTGAGAGGGAGGGAAGCAGAGAGAGTAAGGTCATAGCAGTGAGACTGTCAGGTAGGGAAGCAGAGAGGGAGGGAGTCGTAGCAGTGAGACAGAGGGAGGGAAGCAGAGAGGGCGAGGTCATAGCAGTGAGACTGAGAGGGAGGGAAGCAGAGAGAGTGAGGTCATAGCAGTGAGACTGAGAGGGAGGGAAGCAGAGAGAGTGAGGTCATAGCAGTGAGACTGAGAGGGAGGGAAGCAGAGAGAGTGAGTTCATAGCAGTGAGACTGAGAGGGAGGGAAGCAGAGAGAGTGAGGTCATAGCAGTGAGACTGAGAGGGAGGGAAGCAGAGAGAGTGAGTTCATAGCAGTGAGACTGAGAGGTGAGGGAAGCAGAGAGAGCGAGGTCATAGCAGTGAGACTGAGAGGGAGGGAAGCAGAGAGAGTGAGTTCATAGCAGTGAGACTGAGAGGTGAGGGAAGCAGAGAGAGTGAGGTCATAGCAGTGAGACTGAGAGGGAGGGAAGCAGAGAGAGTGAGGTCATAGCAGTGAGACTGAGAGGGAGGGAAGCAGAGAGAGTGAGTTCATAGCAGTGAGACTGAGAGGTGAGGGAAGCAGAGAGAGCGAGGTCATAGCAGTGAGACTGTCAGGTAGGGAAGCAGAGAGAGTGAGGGAGTCGTAGCAGTGAGACAGAGGGAGGGAAGCAGAGAGAGTGAGATCATAGCAGTGAGACTGAGAGGGAGGGAAGCAGAGAGAGCGAGATCATAGCAGTGAGACTGAGAGGGAGGGAAGCAGAGAGAGCGAGGTCATAGCAGTGAGACTGAGAGGGAGGGAAGCAGAGAGAGCGAGGTCATAGCAGTGAGACTGAGAGGGAGGGAAGCAGAGAGAGCGAGGTCATAGCAGTGAGACTGAGAGGGAGGGAAGCAGAGAGAGCGAGGTCATAGCAGTGAGACTGAGAGGGAGGGAAGCAGAGAGAGCGAGGTAATAGCAGTGAGACTGTCAGGGAGGGAAGCAGAGAGAGTGAGGTCATAGCAGTGAGACTGTTAGGTAGGGAAGCGGAGAGTGTGAGGTCATAGCAGTGAGACTGTCAGGTAGGGAAGCGGAGAGAGTGAGGTCATAGCAGTGAGACTGTTAGGTAGGGAAGCGGAGAGTGTGAGGTCATAGCAGTGAGACTGTCAGGTAGGGAAGCAGAGAGAGTGAGGGAGTCGTAGCAGTGAGACTGAGAGGGAGGGAAGCAGAGAGAGTGAGGTCATAGCAGTGAGACTGAGAGGGAGGGAAGCAGAGAGAGCGAGGTCATAGCAGTGAGACTGTCAGGTAGGGAAGCAGAGAGAGTGAGGGAGTCGTAGCAGTGAGACTGAGAGGGAGGGAAGCAGAGAGAGTGAGGTCATAGCAGCGAAACTGAGAGGGAGGGAAGCAGAGAGAGCGAGGTCATAGCAGTGAGACTGTCAGGTAGGGAAGCAGAGAGTGTGAGGTCATAGCAGTGAGACTGTCAGGGAGGGAAGCAGAGAGAGCGAGGGAGTCGTAGCAGTGAGACAGTGAAACTGAGAGGGAGGGAAGCAGAGAGAGCGAGGTCATAGCAGTGAGACTGTCAGGTAGGGAAGCAGAGAGTGTGAGGTCATAGCAGTGAGACTGTCAGGGAGGGAAGCAGAGAGAGTCAGGGAGTCGTAGCAGTGAGACTGTCAGGTAGGGAAGCAGAGAGAGCGAGGGAGTCGTAGCAGTGAGACAGTGAGACTGAGAGGGAGGGAAGCAGAGAGAGTGAGGTCATAGCAGACGTGGTGACATAAGGTGAGCCCTTTCCTTGTCAGACGATAATCCCCCAGAACACTCATCTCCTGCAGAAGGAAGCAGCCAGCATGCTAGACGGCCTTATATAATACCAAGCTTATTTTGTCACTAGCGTGTTCTGAGAGCTTTCAGCTAGTCTCGTGTAGCTCGCTCTCTGGACAAAAACATATTTCATATGTTAGTACATCATTGTAAAAACAATATTTCACCGGCTTCGACAGATCTGTTTTAGTGTGGAAATATATTTTTTGGGGGTGTGAAATACATTTGCCATTTTGCGTGGTATAAACCAGTCAAACATCATATTCCCAAGCAAATGCTGCGATGACAGTTAGTGACGTTTATGTCTGGTGAAAGAACAAGAAATCATGGGATATCTGGCTTCAGAGAAACTTTGACAGGCAGGCAGGTTGGTGGAGCTATTTAAACCCTCTGTCAAATCTGTCTGTTTGATACTAATTCACCACATGAGGCCCCTCACAACCACAGGACTGAACAGAGACACACTCCTCCCCTCATCGAGCCGTGCTTCGCTGTGTGAACTGTTTCCCTTACGAAAGATCCCCTCTGTTTACGTTGAACTGGTGCAGATGGACTCCATTTACTACTCATGCAAGCTAGTAGTAGCAAGGCAGAGTTAAACTATTTATTTTATTTAACAATTTATTTTTAATTTTTACCTTTATTTTACTAGGCAAGTCAGTTAAGAACAAATTCTTATTTTCAATGACGGCCTAGGAACAGTGGGTTAACTGCCTGTTCAGGACAGATTTGTACCTTGTCAGCTCGGGGATTTGAACTTGCAACCTTTCGGTTACTAGTCCAACGCTCTAACCACTAGGCTACCCTGCTGTCCCATATTTAACTAGGCAAGTCGGTTAAGAACAAAGTCTTATTTACAGTGACGGCCTACAACCGCCCAAACCCAGACGACGCTGGGCCAGTTGTGGACCGCCCCTATGGGTCTCTCAATCACGGCCGGTTGTGATACAGCCTGGATTCGAACCAGGGTGTCTGTAGTGAAGCCTCTAGCACTGAGATGCGTTGCCTTTAGACCGCTGCGCCAAAGGTTTTATTATTTCCCTGTGGTTCCAGAACATTCTAATCAACAGCCAATCCCTTTTGAAGCATTTCCTGTTTTCCACTCATCTACTCCTGTTAGTTTCCTTTTCAAATCTCTGCAATTTAGTTTGTGGACTTTTATTCCTGGATAATGTAATGATGTGTGACTTACTGTAAGTGATTTAGGGCCACAGCAACCTTTTTTCTGTGTGTTGGTTTGTGGTGGTCGTGGGTTGGGTTGTCGAGCTGCTGGGGGGGGCGGAGGGCTGCTGGGGGGGGGGGCGGAGGGCTGCTGGGGGGTGAGGCGGAGGGCTGCTGGGGGGGCTGCTGGGGGGTGAGGCGGAGGGCTGGGGGGGGGGCTGCTGGGGGGTGAGGCGGAGGGCTGGGGGGGAGAGGCGGAGGGCTGCTGGGGGGGGCTGCTGGGGGGTGAGGCGGAGGGCTGCTGGGGGGGGCTGCTGGGGGGTGAGGCGGAGGGCTGGGGGGGAGAGGCGGAGGGCTGCTGGGGGGGGCTGCTGGGGGGTGAGGCGGAGGGCTGCTGGGGGGGTGAGGCGGAGGGCTGGGGGGGGAGAGGCGGAGGGCTGCTGGGGGCTGCTGGGGGGGAGAGAACAGTCATTAATCACAGAGCAGACAACACACTCAGGCTGCTCTAGTACTCGCTGCTTGATACATCTGATCTGCACAGTTCAATTAGATTTCACAGCAGGACGTCTCGCCAGATTACCCTACCTGCACGCTCACCCCCAGCCAGATCCCTGCCCTCACCAGCTGGCCCGGCTAGAGAGAGAGGGGCAGACACTGTTTGCTGAAGAAGTTGCAACACTGACGGAGAGGACCAAATCAATCAATAGGCTTTTAACACCGTGGAGGGCTGTTCAGACCCTTTAACACCGTGGAGGGCTGTTCAGACAGCCTCCCTCAGTAAAGAGCACTAGTTAATGTGGCCAGACAGCCTCCCTCAGTAAAGAGCACTAGTTAATGTGGCCAGACAGCCTCCCTCAGTAAAGAGCACTAGTTAATGTGGCCAGACAGCCTCCCTCAGTAAAGAGCACTAGTTAATGTGGCCAGACAGCCTCCCTCAGTAAAGAGCATTGATCTAGTGATCTCCAGTGATCTGGAGTCATGGTCTCCGTGGCCTGGAGTCATGGTCTCCGTGGCCTGGAGTCATGGTCTCCGTGGCCTGGAGTCATGGTCTCCGTGGCCTGGAGTCATGGTCTCCGTGGCCTGGAGTCATGGTCTCAGTGATCTGGAGTCATGGTCTCCGTGGCCTGGAGTCATGGTCTCCGTGGCCTGGAGTCATGGTCTCAGTGATCTGGAGTCATGGTCTCAGTGGCCTGGAGTCATGGTCTCCGTGGCCTGGAGTCATGGTCTCCGTGGCCTGGAGTCATGGTCTCAGTGATCTGGAGTCATGGTCTCCGTGGCCTGGAGTCATGGTCTCCGTGGCCTGGAGTCATGGTCTCAGTGATCTGGAGTCATGGTCTCAGTGGCCTGGAGTCATGGTCTCAGTGGCCTGGAGTCATGGTCTCCGTGGCCTGGAGTCATGGTCTCAGTGATCTGGAGTCATGGTCTCCATGGCCTGGAGTCATGGTCTCCGTGGCCTGGAGTCATGGTCTCAGTGGCCTGGAGTCATGGTCTCCGTGGCCCGGAGTCATGGTCTCTGTGGCCTGGAGTCATGGTCTCTGTGGCCTGGAGTCATGGTCTCAGTGATCTGGAGTCATGGTCTCCGTGGCCTGGAGTCATGGTCTCCGTGGCCTGGAGTCATGGTCTCCGTGGCCTGGAGTCATGGTCTCCGTGGCCTGGAGTCATGGTCTCAGTGGCCTGGAGTCATGGTCTCCGTGGCCTGGAGTCATGGTCTCAGTGATCTGGAGTCATGGTCTCCATGGCCTGGAGTCATGGTCTCCGTGGCCTGGAGTCATGGTCTCAGTGGCCTGGAGTCATGGTCTCCGTGGCCCGGAGTCATGGTCTCTGTGGCCTGGAGTCATGGTCTCTGTGGCCTGGAGTCATGGTCTCAGTGATCTGGAGTCATGGTCTCCGTGGCCTGGAGTCATGGTCTCCGTGGCCTGGAGTCATGGTCTCCGTGGCCTGGAGTCATGGTCTCCGTGGCCTGGAGTCATGGTCTCCGTGGCCTGGAGTCATGGTCTCCGTGGCCTGGAGTCATGGTCTCAGTGATCTGGAGTCATGGTCTCAGTGATCTGGAGTCATGGTCTCCGTGGCCTGGAGTCATGGTCTCCGTGGCCTGGAGTCATGGTCTCAGTGGCCTGGAGTCATGGTCTCCGTGGCCTGGAGTCATGGTCTCCGTGGCCTGGAGTCATGGTCTCCGTGGCCTGGAGTCATGGTCTCCGTGGCCTGGAGTCATGGTCTCAGTGGCCTGGAGTCATGGTCTCCGTGGCCTGGAGTCATGGTCTCAGTGATCTGGAGTCATGGTCTCCGTGGCCCGGAGTCATGGTCTCAGTGATCTGGAGTCATGGTCTCAGTGATCTGGAGTCATGGTCTCCATGGCCTGCTGTCAGGGGTTCTGCTGTCAGGGGTTCTGCTGTCAGGGGTTCTGCTGTCAGTGGTTCTGCTGTCAGGGGTTCTGTTGTCAGGGGTTCTGTTGTCAGTGGTTCTGCTGTCAGTGGTTCTGCTGTCAGTGGTTCTGCTGTCAGGGGTTCTGCTGTCAGGGGTTCTGTTGTCAGTGGTTCTGCTGTCAGTGGTTCTGCTGTCAGGGGTTCTGCTGTCAGGGGTTCTGCTGTCAGTAGTCCTGCTGTCAGGGGTTCTGCTGTCAGGGGTTCTGCTGTCAGGGGTTCTGCTGTCAGGGGTTCTGCTGTCAGTGGTTCTGCTGTCAGGGGTTCTGCTGTCAGTGGTCCTGCTGTCAGGGGTTCTGCTGTCAGGGGTTCTGCTGTCAGTGGTTCTGCTGTCAGGGGTTCTGCTGTCAGGGGTTCTGTTGTCAGGGGTTCTGCTGTCAGTGGTTCTGCTGTCAGGGGTTCTGCTGTCAGTGGTCCTGCTGTCAGGGGTTCTGCTGTCAGTGGTTCTGCTGTCAGGGGTTCTGCTGTCAGGGGTTCTGCTGTCAGTGGTCCTGCTGTCAGGGGTTCTGCTGTCAGGGGTTCTGCTGTCAGTGGTTCTGCTGTCAGGGGTTCTGCTGTCAGGGGTTCTGTTGTCAGGGGTTCTGCTGTCAGTGGTTCTGCTGTCAGTGGTTCTGCTGTCAGTGGTTCTGCTGTCAGGGGTCCTGCTGTCAGTGGTTCTGCTGTCAGTGGTTCTGCTGTCAGGGGTCCTGCTGTCAGGGGTTCTGCTGTCAGGGGTTCTGCTGTCAGGGGTTCTGCTGTCAGTGGTTCTGCTGTCAGGGATTCTGCTGTCAGTGGTTCTGCTGTCAGGGGTCCTGCTGTCAGGGGTTCTGCTGTCAGGGGTCCTGCTGTCAGGGGTTCTGCTGTCAGTGGTTCTGCTCTCATCCTCCCTCTCCCATGTCTACCTTGCAGGGTGAGTTGATAACCTTCTACTACTACTGGAAGAAGAGTCCTGAGGCAGCGTCGTCCAGGGCCCACCGTAGACACCGTCGCCAGCCTGTGTTCCGACGCATCAAGACACGCACTGCCTCCACCCCCGTCAACATCCCGTCTAGACCCCCCTCCTCAGAGTTCTGTAAGTAGGACACCAACTCTCTACCCCCCGTCTAAACCCTCCTCCTCAGAGTTCTGTAAGTAGGACACCAACTCTCCACCCCCCGTCTAGACCCCCCTCCCCAGAGTTCTGTTAGTAGGACACCACCTCTCCACCCCCGTCTAGACCCCCCTCCTCAGAGTTCTCCTCAGAGTTCTGTAAGTAGCACACCAACTCTCCACCCCCCGTCTAGACCCCCTCCTCAGAGTTCTGTAAGTAGGACACTAACTCTCCACCCCCCGTCTAGACCCCCTCCTCAGAGTTCTGTAAGTAGGACACTAAACCTCCACCCCCGTCAACATCCCGTCTAGACCCCCTCCTCAGAGTTCTGTAAGTAGTACACCAACTCTCCACCCCCGTCTAGACCCCCTCCTCAGAGTTCTGTAAGTAGGACACCAACTCTCCACCCCCCGTCTAGACCCCCTCCTCAGAGTTCTGTAAGTAGTAGACCAACTCTCCACCCCCCGTCTAGACCCCCTCCTCAGAGTTCTGTAAGTAGGACACTAACTCTCCACCCCCGTCTAGACCCCCCTCCCCAGAGTTCTGTAAGTAGGACACCACCTCTCCACCCCCCCGTCTAGACCCCCTCCTCAGAGTTCTGTAAGTAGTAGACCAACTCTCCACCCCCGTCTAGACCCCCTCCTCAGAGTTCTGTAAGTAGGACACCAACTCTCCACCCCCGTCTAGACCTCCCTCCTCAGAGTTCTGTAAGTAGGACACCACCTCTCCACCCCCCGTCTAGACCCCCCTCCTCAGAGTTCTGTAAGTAGGACACCACCTCTCCACCCCCCCGTCTAGACCCCCTCCTCAGAGTTCTGTAAGTAGGACACCACCTCTCCACCCCCTGTCTAGACCCCCCTCCTCAGAGTTCTGTAAGTAGGACACCACCTCTCCACCCCCCGTCTAGACCCCCTCCTCAGAGTTCTGTAAGTAGGACACCACCTCTCCACCCCCCGTCTAGACCCCCCTCCTCAGAGTTCTGTAAGTAGGACACCACCTCTCCACCCCCATCTAGACCCCCCTCCTCAGAGTTCTGTAAGTAGGACACCACCTCTCCACCCCCCGTCTAAACCCCCCTCCTCACCCCCCGTCTAAACCCCCCTCCTCAGAGTTCTCCTCAGAGTTCTGTTAGTAGGACACCACCTCTCCACCCCCCGTCTAGACCCCCCTCCTCAGAGTTCTCCTCAGAGTTCTGTTAGTAGGACACCACCTCTCCACCCCCCGTCTAAACCCCCCTCCTCAGAGTTCTGTTAGTAGGACACCACCTCTCCACCCCCCCGTCTAAACCCCCCTCCTCAGAGTTCTCCTCAGAGTTCTGTTAGTAGGACACCACCTCTCCACCCCCCCGTCTAGACTCCCCTCCCCAGAGTTCTGTAAGTAGGACACCACCTCTCCACCCCCCGTCTAGACCCCCCTCCTCAGAGTTCTGTTAGTAGGACACCACCTCTCCACCCCCCCGTCTAGACCCCCTCATCAGAGTTCTGTTAGTAGGACACCACCTCTCCACCCCCGTCTAGACCCCCTCATCAGAGTTCTGTTAGTAGGACACCACCTCTCCACCCCCGTCTAAACCCCCTCCTCAGAGTTCTGTTATGTAAGTGGAAGAAGAAATACATTTTATTGTGGAATATATATATATTTATTATTATTATTTTATTATTTTATTATTTTTTCCAAGTGTTCCAGTTTTGTACTACTGTGTTGGAGGGATCAAACCTTAATTAATACATTGTTATTTAACAATGTTAATGTGACAGCATTGTAATTTGAGGAGGGGGGTCTGGACGAGGGGTCTGGACGGGGGGTCTGGACGGGGGGTCTGGACGGGGGGGGGTCTGGACGGGGGGGTCTGGATGGGGGGGGCTGGACGGGGGGGGGTCTGGACGGGGGTCTGGACGGGGGGGCTGGACGGGGGGGTCTGGACGGGGGGGTCTGGACGGGGGGGTCTGGACGGGGGGGTCTGGACGGGGGGGGACTGGACGGGGGGGGGACTGGACGGGGGGTCTGGACGGGGGGGACTGGACGGGGGGTCTGGACGGGGGGGGGTCTGGACGGGGGGGGGGGACTGGACGGGGGGGGGTCTGGACGAGTTATTTTTTCCAGACGGTACTTTTTTCAGGAAAGTCGTGTTTTAATTTAGAAGGTGTGTTCTGTTCTCCTCCAGTGGACCTGAGTTCAGCCAATGAAGATGACCTGGACAGTGAAGACAGTGAGCAGGAGCTGAAGGGTTACGCCTGCAGACACTGTTTCACCACCAGTAAGTACCATCATCTCTGTGTTACACCATCACCGCGACCTGGTGTGACAGTCCTCATGGTTTGTGATCAGTTTAAATCCCACCTCAAAACGGAGACGGGGACGTGGCCTGTATGAGTCCTCTGTCTCCCTGTCTAGCTGTGTGTGTGAGTCCTCTGTCTCCCTGTCTAGCTGTGTGTATGAGTCCTCTGTCTCCCTGTCTAGCTGTGTGTATGAGTCCTCTGTTTCCCTGTCTAGCTGTGTGTGTGAGTCCTCTGTCTAGCTGTGTGTATGAGTCCTCTGTCTAGCTGTGTGTATGAGTCCTCTGTCTGCCTGTCTAGCTGTGTGTATGAGTCCTCCGTCTGCCTGTCTAGCTGTGTGTATGAGTCCTCTGTCTCCCTGTCTAGTTGTGTGTATGAGTCCTCTGCCTCCCTGTCTAGCTGTGTGTATGAGTCCTCTGCCTCCCTGTCTAGCTGTGTTTATGAGTCCTCTGTCTTCCTGTCTAGTTGTGTGCATGAGTCCTCTGCCTCCCTGTCTAGCTGTGTGTATGAGTCCTCTGTCTCCCTGTCTAGCTGTGTGTATGAGTCCTCTGTCTCCCTGTCTAGCTGTGTGTATGAGTCCTCTGCCTCCCTGTCTAGCTGTGTGTATGAGTCCTCTGTCTGCCTGTCTAGCTGTGTGTATGAGTCCTCTGTCTCCCTGTCTAGCTGTGTGTATGAGTCCTCTGTTTCCCTGTCTAGCTGTGTGTATGAGTCCTCTGTCTAGCTGTGTGTATGAGTCCTCTGTCTCCCTGTCTAGCTGTGTGTATGAGTCCTCTGTCTCCCTGTCTAGCTGTGTGTATGAGTCCTCTGTTTCCCTGTCTAGTTGTGTGTATGAGTCCTCTGTCTAGCTGTGTGTATGAGTCCTCTGTCTCTCTGTCTAGCTGTGTGTATGAGTCCTCTGTCTCCCTGTCTAGCTGTGTGTATGAGTCCTCTGTCTAGCTGTGTGTATGAGTCCTCTGTCTCCCTGTCTAGCTGTGTGTATGAGTCCTCTGCCTCCCTGTCTAGCTGTGTGTATGAGTCCTCTGTCTAGCTGTGTGTATGAGTCCTCTGTCTGCCTGTCTAGCTGTGTGTATGAGTCCTCTGTCTCCCTGTCTAGCTGTGTGTATGAGTCCTCTGTCTCCCTCTCTGCTGTGTGTATGAGTCCTCTGTCTCTCCGTCTAGCTGTGAGTCCTCTGTCTCCCTGTCTAGCTGTGTGTATGAGTCCTCTGTCTCCCTGTGTGTAGTGATGTTTGAGTCCTCTGGCTCCCTGTCTAGCTGTGTGTATGAGTCCTCTGGCTCCCTCTCTAGCTGTGTGTATGAGTCCTCTGTCTCCGTGTGAAGTGATGTGAGTCCTCTGTCTCCCTGTGTGTAGTGATGTGAGTCCTCTGTCTCCCTGTGTGTAGTGATGTGTGAGTCCTCTGTCTCCCTCTCTAGCTGTGTGTATGAGTCCTCTGTCTCTGTGTGTGTAGTGATGTGTGAGTCCTCTGTCTCCGTGTGTAGTGATGTGTGAGTCCTCTGTCTCCCTCTCTAGCTGTGTGTATGAGTCCTCTGTCTCTGTGTGTAGTGATGTGTGAGTCCTCTGTCTCCGTGTGTAGTGATGTGTGAGTCCTCTGTCTCCCTCTCTAGCTGTGTGTATGAGTCCTCTGTCTCCGTGTGAAGTGATGTGTGAGTCCTCTGTCTCCGTGTGTAGTGATGTGAGTCCTCTGTCTCCCTGTGTGTAGTGATGTGTGAGTCCTCTGTCTCCGTGTGTGTAGTGATGTGTGAGTCCTCTGTCTCCCTGTGTGTAGTGATGTGTGAGTCCTCTGTCTCTGCCATCTCTCTCAGCCTCTAAGGACTGGCACCACGGGGGCAGAGAGAACATCTTGTTGTGTACAGACTGTCGTATCCACTTTAAGAAGTACGGCGAGCTGCCCCCCATCGAGAAGCCCGTGGACCCGCCTCCGTTTATGTTCAAACCCGTCAAAGAGGATGAGGATGGACTCAGCGGCAAGCATAGCATGAAGACCCGACGCAACAGAGGATCGGTACGACTCCCTCCCTCTCTATTGCTTTCTCTCTGTCGTTCTTCTGTCTTTCTTCTCTCTTTCTCTTTCCCTCTGTCTGTGCGCTCTCTTCTCTCTTTCTCTTTCCCTCTTGTCTCTGCTCTTTCTTCTTTCTCTTTCTCTTTCCCTCTTGTCTCTGCTCTTTCTTCTCTCTCTTTCTCTTTCCCTCTGTCTGTGCTCTCTTCTCTCTCTTTCTCTTTCCCTCTGTCTGTGCTCTCTTCTCTCTCTTTCTCTTTCCCTCTGTCTCTCCTCTTCTCTCTCTTTCTCTTTTCCTCTTGTCTCTGCTCTCTCTTCTCTCTCTTTCTCATTTTTTTGTTGTCTCTTTCTTTCTCTATAATCACGTTTCCATCCACAGGTTTTATGCGAGTAAAGTCATACTGTATACAAAAACATCACCACAGCTGTGATGGAAACAGGAAGTCTCGGTACAATTTTATAAATGCAGACAGATCATTTGTTAGGTTCGACATGATGGGATATTTTTGCGTCGGTAAAATAAATTATGTGAGAAATGTCTTTATGCGCCAATATTGATATAAAGTGGCTGTTCCACTGGATGTCATAAGGTGAATTCACCAATTTGTAAGTCGCTCTGGATAAGAGCGTCTGCCAAATGACTTAAATGTAAATGTAAATGTAATATAATAACCATTGTATCGAAGTCAACTTGGAGTCACGCGATGCCGCGTGTTCTTCTCACTACGGCTCGTCTTGAAAGTATACAGTAGAGGTCGACCGATTTATGATATTTCAACACCGATACCGATTATTGGAGAAACAAAAATAAACAATGCCTATTTTTATATATGTATATATAATAATAATGACGATTACAACAATACTGAATTAACAATGAACACTTTTATTTTAACTTTGTATAATACATAAATAAAATCCTATTTAGTCTCAAATAAATAATGAAACATGTTCAACTTGGTTTAAATAATGCAAAAACAAAGTGTTGGAGAAAAAAGTAAAAGTGCAATATGTGCCATGTACAGTGCCTTGCGAAAGTATTCGGCCCCCTTGAACTTTGCGACCTTTTGCCACATTTCAGGCTTCAAACATAAAGATATAAAACTGTATTTTTTTGTGACGAATCAACAACAAGTGGGACACAATCATGAAGTGGAACGACATTTATTGGATATTTCAAACTTTTTTAACAAATCAAAAACTGCAAAATTGGGCGTGCAAAATTATTCAGCCCCTTTACTTTCAGTGCAGCAAACTCTCTCCAGAAGTTCAGTGTATTGATTTTAAGAAAGGCATTGATGTTCACGATTAGGTACACATTGGAGTAACGACAGTGCTTTTTTCGCGCTTAAATCACTCGTTTGGCGAAGTAGGCTGTGATTCGATGATAAATGAACAGGCACCGCATCGATTATATGCAACGCAGGACAAGCTAGATAAACTAGTAATATCATCAACCATGTGTAGTTAACTAGTGATTTATGTTAAGATTGATTGTTTTTTATAAGATATGTTTAATGCTAGCTAGCACCTTACTATTATTTGTTAATAATAATGGCACGGCATCCGTCTTCAGGTTTAGCTTCCTGGCAAGACCTATCGAATGTCCTCACCAGTTGTTAAAGCAACTTCGCTCTAAATGTACACTGCACTTACATGTTTGGAAACAAACCTCGCTTCTTCTTCTCTCGTCTTCAGATGTCGACGCTCCGTAGTGGCCGGAAGAAGCAGACAGCCAGCCCTGATGGACGAGCGTCTCCAACCAATGAGGACCTCCGGTCTAGTGGCCGTACCTCCCCCTCCGCAGCCTCCACAGACAGCACTGACAGCAAGACAGACCCCATGAAGAAACCCAGCAAGGTAGAGTACACACACACACACACACACACACACACACACACACACACACAGAAGCTGTGTTGGGGCAGGATCACTCACGGGGCAGGATCACTCACGGGGCGGGATCACTCACGGGGCGGGATCACTCACGGGGCGGGATCACTCACGGGGCAGGATCACTCACGGGGCAGGATCACTCACGGGGCAGGATCACTCACGGGGCAGGATCACTCACGGGGCGGGATCACTCACGGGGCGGGATCACTCACGGGGCGGGATCACTCACGGGGCGGGATCACTCACGGGGCGGGATCACTCACGGGGCGGGATCACTCACGGGGCGGGATCACTCACGGGGCGGGATCACTCACGGGGCGGGATCACTCACGGGGCGGGATCACTCACGGGGCGGGATCACTCACAGGGCAGGATCACTCACAGGGCAGGATCACTCACAGGGCAGGATCATGAGTGTTTAGGTCCTCAGCCATTCCCTCTCATTAGCCTCAGTAGCAGGTGGATCTGTCTGAAAGACTGATTGGAAATGACAGCAAAAGTATGACATTATTGATTGATTGATTGATTGTCTTCAGAAGATCAAGGAGGAGTCTCCTATGAAGTGTGCCAAACGCCAACGAGAGAAAGGAGGAGCCTCAGACACCGAGGACACGGACAACAGGACAATCGCAAAAAAGTCCAAGACCCAGGTGACCTAGCTACTACGTGTCATACCGGAGAGTTTCTGTTGGTTTGGCTCCCTAGATGTGTTGTGGGTTGAGGAATAGTGTCTGTCTAGCTCTGGGCTTGTAGTATGGAAGACCTGGAGGAGAACTGATCCTAGAGGTCTGTTATTATAGTGCTAATATACCAAGCCTTATTCTTCTCTTCGTGTATATTCAAAAAATGTTCCTCCGTTGTTAATGAGATGTGTATACCACAACCATTCACGTCCTCGACTTCGGTCTTTCCGTTCCCTGTTCCACAGGAGCTGGGTCGGTCCGACTCGCCGTCAGAGTGCGAGGGCGAGGGCGAGAGCTCCGACGGGCACAGCGTCAACGAGGAGTGTAGCAGTGACGCTAAAGACATCGACCAGGATAACCGCAGCTCCTCGCCCTCCATCCCCAGCCCCCGAGACGGGGAGAGTGACTCGGACTCCTCCGCCCAGCAGCAGCTGCTCCTACTGCAGAGGAGGGAGAGAGAGAGGGATAGGGAGGGGCAGTCGCAGCACCCTCCGGTTATCCAGTCCTGTCAGCCAGGGACCTCCGGTGGTCGCTCCACCACCCCTCCATTACCTCCCACGTCCTCCACAGCCCCCTCACTGGTCCCCCAGGTGTCCTCTCCCTCCGCACCCCCCACTTTCCTTCCACTGCCGCTACCGCCTCCCATGCCCCAACAGGCCGGCCCCCTCTCTCTCAACCAATCAGGGGTGTCCATCCACCCCCAGAGGCGGCCCTCCCCCTCGCCTCATTCTCCGCTGCAGGGGATGTCTCAGGCTCCACCCCCAGGACCCCAGTCGCTACCTAGCGCGCTCCACGGCCCACAGCCCCACCCATCATCCATTCCCCACCCACTTCAGGTTGGCCCCTCCCACCTGCCCCACCCCCACTCCCTCCCCCCCCAGTCTCAGGTCCCGCCCTCCCCACTGCCTCTCGGCCAATTGCAGCAGCCGCCCCACAGGGTCCACACGCCTCCCAGCCAATCGTTGTCCCAGGGTGGATCGTCCAATCAACTGCCCCGTGAGCAGCTCCTACCCCATGCCCCCTCCATGTCTATGCCCCACATCAAGCCCCCTCCCACCACCCCCATTCCCCACATGCCCAACCGCGACCCCCAGTCTCACAAACACGGCCCTCCACATTTATCGGCGCCCCCCTTCCCCCAGATGCCCTCCAACCTGCCCCCTCCGCCCGCCCTCAAACCCCTCTCCTCCCTGTCCACCCACCACCCTCCCCCAGCCCACCCTCCTCCCCTCCAGCTCATGCCTCAGGGCCCTGGCCAGCAGCTCCAGCCCCCACCAGCCCAGCCCCCTGTCCTCACCCAGTCCCAGAATCTCCCCCTTTCAGAGAGAGAGAGGCAACCAGCACCCCCCTCCTCTACCTCTCTCCGGACCATCGCAATCCTCCCACCCCAACACACCCCAACAGCCCCCGTTCCCTCCTCACCCCTTCAACCCTGTCCTGCCCCCCTCCTCCGCTGGCTGCCCTCCCTCGTCCTCGTCTCTACCACCAGGCCTCCAGCCTCCCTCCTCCTTCTCCATGCCCATCACCGCCCCGGTCGGCTCCGCCTGCACAGGTCCTGCCGTTCCGCCTGTACACATCAAGGAGGAACCTCTTGACGAATCAGAGGAGCCCGAGAGCCCTCCGCCCCCTCCTCGGAGCCCCTCCCCCGAGCCTACCATCGTCAACACGCCCAGCCATGCCAGCCAATCAGCACGGTATGCCCTGACACACACACACACACTGTCAAAACACACACACAGTCAGAACACACACACACACTGTCAAAACACACACACACTGTCAAAACACACACACACACACTCTGTCAAAACACACACACACACACTCTGTCAAAACACACACACACTATCAGAACACACACACTGTTAGAACACAAACACACTCTGTCAAAACACACACACTCTGTCAAAACACACACACTATCAAAACACACACACACACTGTCAGAACACACACACACACACTCTGTCAAAACACAAGTTTTTTCACAAAGAATATTAATGATTCATGAATACAAGTCATATAAGAACTGTGATGTTAGCAAGCTGCTCAGGGGTGTCAAACTGATTTTACCACGGGCCGCATTTGGTCTTCACTGAGGTTCAGAGGGCAGCCCACGTGCCGGATGTTTGACACCCCTGATTTGGTGTATATTTCCATGAAGTATTGTTGGCTAAACTGTACTAAACTGTACAGCCTTACTATACGGTGCCTTCAGAAAGTATTCAGACCCCTTGACTTTTTCCACATGTTATGTTACAGCCTTAATTCTAAAAATGGATTAAATTATTTTTTCCCCTGAAATCAACACACAATAATGACAAAGCAAAAACCGGGTTTTTAAATTGTTTTGGAAATGTATTAAAAATAAAATAGACACTTTGCTACGGGACTTGACATTTCAAGTCTCATAGCAAAGGGTTGATAATTTTTTTCAACTTGATGGGAGTCCACCTGTGGTAAATTCAATTGATTGGACACGATTTGGAAAGGCACACACCTGTCTGTATAAGGTCCCACAGTTGACAGTGCATGTCAGAGCAAAAACCAAGCCATGAGGTCGAGGGAATTGTCCGTAGAGCTCCGAGACAGGATTGTGTTGAGGCACAGATCTGGAGAAGGGTACCAAAACATTTATGCAGTATTGAAGGTCCCGAAGAAAACAGGGGCCTCCATAATTCTTAAATGAAGAAGTTTGGAACCACCAAGACTCTTCCTAGAGCTGGTTGCCTAGCAAAATTGAGCAATCGGGGAAGGAGGGCCTTGGTCAGGGAGGTGACCAAGAACCGGATGGTCACTCCGACAGAGCTCCGGAGTTCCTCTGTGGAGATGAGAACCTTCCAGAAGGACAACCATCTCTGCAGCATTCAACCAAATGGGTCTTTATGGTAGAGTAGCCAGAAGGAATCAACTCCTCAGTAAAAAGCACATGACAGCTTGCTTGGAGTTTGCCAAAAGGCACCTAAAGGACTCTCAAACCATGAGTTGTTTCTCAGCAGCAGGGACTGGGAGAGTAGTCAGGATCAAGGGAAAGATGAACAGAGCAAAGTACAGAGAGATCCTTGATGAAAACCTGCTTCACAGCGCTCAGGACCTTAGATTGGGCCGAAGGTTCACCTTCCAACAGGACAACGACCCTCAGCACATAGCCAAGACAATGTCTTTGAGTGGCCCAGCCAGAGCCCGGACTTGAACCCTATCGAACATCTCTGGAGAGACCTGAAAATAGCTGTGCAGCGTCACTCCCCATCCAACCTGACAGAGGATCTTGAGAAGATCTGCAGAGAAGAATGGGAGAAACTCCCCAAATACAGATGTAACTAGCTTGTAGCGTCATACCCAGGAAGACTTGAGGCTGTAATCGCTGCCACAGGTGCTTCAACAAAGTACTGAGTAAAGGGTCCGAATACTTATGTATAAGTGATAGTTCAGTTTATTTTTAATACATTTGCAGTATTTCTTAACCTGTTTTCGCTTTGTGGTTATGGGGTATTGTGTGTCGAATGAGAAAACAATTACAGCAATTTTAGAGCTAATGCTGTAATGTAACAAAATGTGGGAAAAGTCGGGGTCTGAATGCTTTCCGAATGCGGTGTACATTATATATATCCATGAAGTACTGTCAGCCAAACTGTACGTCTTTACTGTATATGAACATGTTTTCCATTGTTTGTCAATAGGTTCTACAAGCACCTGGACCGTGGGTACAACACGTGTGCTAGAACAGACTTCTACTTTACTCCTCTGGCTGCTTCTAAACTGGCCAAGAAGAGAGAAGAGGCGCTGGAGCGGGTCAAGAGGGAGGCCGAGCAGAAAGCCCGGGAGGAGAAGGAGAGGGAGAAGGAACGAGAGAGAGAACGGGAAAGAGAGAAGGAACAGGAGAGAGCTGCGGTGAGTGTTTGGTGTAAATTTGTCTTCATATCCAACATCAACAGTTGTAAAATTTGAGAGTTTCTATGTTTTGTAGTAAAAAAAAAAAAGATGGAGGAAGATACGTTTTTCCAATGACATCAATCAATTAGTGGACAATGCCTCCTCATTGGTTAAAATCACGATGCACGAACACTTATCTTCCTCACTAGAAAACATAGAAACACCTTTTTTTCACAACTGTTGTTGTTGCCGTGGTGCTGGTTTTGAAATTTCCCTTTAACTTTACATTCTGTTCTAAAACATCCTTTATGAGTATTTGTCTAACTGCTCACTTACAACCTATTATAACCACCTTATAACCTGTTACAACCTCCTTATAACTTGTTACAACCTGTTATAACCTCCTTATAACCTGTTATAACCTCCTTACAACCTATTATAACCTCCTTATAACTTGTTACAACCTGTTATAACCTCCTTACAACCTGTTATAACCTCCTTACAACCTGTTACAACCTGTTATAACCTCCTTACAACCTGTTATAACCTCCTTACAACCTATTATAACCTCCCTATAACCTGTTACAACCTGTTATAACCTCCATACAACCTGTTATAACCTCCTTACAACCTATTATAACCTCATAACCTATTACAACCTTACAACCTGTTATAACCTCCTTACAACCTATTATAACCACCTTATAACCTGGTACAACCTGTTATAACCTCCTTACAACCTGTTATAACCTCCTTACAACCTGTTACAACCTGTTATAACCTCCTTACAACCTGTTATAACCTCCTTACAACCTGTTATAACCTCCTTACAACCTGTTATAACCTCCTTACAACCTATTATAACCTCCTTACAACCTGTTACAACCTGTTATAACCTCCTTACAACCTGTTATAACCTCCTTACAACCTGTTATAACCTCCTTACAACCTATTATAACCTCCCTATAACCTGTTACAACCTGTTATAACCTCCATACAACCTGTTATAACCTCCTTACAACCTATTATAACCTCATAACCTATTACAACCTTACAACCTGTTATAACCTCCTTACAACCTATTATAACCACCTTATAACCTGGTACAACCTGTTATAACCTCCTTATAACCTCGTTATAACCTGTTATAACCTCCTTATAACCTATTACAACCTTATAACCTGTTATAACCTCCTTATAACCTGTTATCACCTGTTAAAACCTCATAACCTGTTACAACATATTATTACCACCTTGTTTCAACCTGTTATAACCTCCTTATGACCTGTTACAACCTGTTATAACCTCTAAAACCTATAACCTTTTATTACCACCTTAAACCTATAATAACATCCTTATAACGTTTATAACCTTTCATAACCTCAAACCTCTTATAACCTTTTCCAACCTATTATAACCTATTATAAGCTACTTATAACATGTTACAACCTTCTTAAAGGTTATAATAGGTTATAAGGTGGTTATAAAAGGTTGGAAATGTTTTGAGATTATAATAGGTTGTAAGGAGTTATAACCTGATAGTGTTTTCAACCTATTATAACCTGTTACAACCATCTTACATCCAAATCTTTCTTACAGCTTGTTATACCCTCTTTATAATGTGTTGTAACCTCTTCACATATCTCTCTCTGTTCCAGAAAGCCTCCAGTTCGTGTCATGACGGTCGTATGGGTGACCCCCAAATGGGTGGCTCCGTCCACATGCGTCCTCCCTTCGACGGCCCCCCCACCTCCATCGCCGCTGTGCCCCCCTACATCGGGCCCGACACGCCCGCCCTTCGCACCCTCAGCGAGTACGCCCGCCCCCACGTCATGTCCCCGACCAATAGGAACCACCCCTTCTTCGTCTCCCTCAACCCCAACGACCCCCTGATGGCCTATCACATGCCTGGCCTCTACAACGCCGACCCGGGCATGCGGGAGCGCGAGCTGCGAGAGCGGGAGATGAGGGAGAGAGAGATGAGGGAGAGGGAGCTGAGAGAGAGGATGAAGCCTGGGTTCGAACACAAACCCCCGGAGCTAGAAGGCATGCACCCCTCGGCGAACCCCATGGAGCACTTCGCCCGACACGGGGCCATCTCCTTACCATCCATGGCGGGACCACACCCCTTCGCCTCCTTCCACCCAGGTCTCAACCCCCTGGAGAGGGAGCGTTTGGCGTTGGCCGCGGGACCCCAGCTCAGACCAGACATGAGCTACCCGGAGCGGCTGGCGGCGGAGAGGCTGCACGCCGAGAGGATGGCGGCGGTGGCCAACGACCCTATCGCCAGGCTTCAGATGTTCAACATCACGCCTCATCACCACCAGCACTCCCACATCCACTCACACCTGCACCTTCACCAGCAGGACTCCCTGCACCAAGGTCACGCTATTCCCATCAAACAATACTCTAAACACTGGATGCAAATACTGCAGTTGTCTTGAGAATAACTTGTTAACCGTAGCTAGTCGATTACTATATTAGCAGCCTTGATGGCACTAACTCTGGTACAAGTCTTCTAATCCAATCAAACGGCTGTAGCATACAGTGACCAATTATAATCTGTTCTAAACGGATTTACCCGGAACATGTTTATGATGACATTTAGAATAATTGATCATTCTGATGTATTTTAAGTGTACACTGACCATGTGATTGTTTTGACTCTGTGCAGGCGGTGGTGAATGTCTTGTGTGCCCTCCTGGTTCGGGGGGGCACCCCCTCGTAGACCCCCTGGCAGGAGGCCCCCACCTCGCCCGCTTCCCTTACCCGCACGGCGCAATCCCCAACTCCCTCCTGGGACAGAACCCACATGAACATGAGATGCTGCGACACCCCGTCTTCGGTAACGTCAACCAACAACATGTCAATATCAGACACTGCCGAGCCGTACTGGGCCGAGCCGTACTGGGCCGAGCCGAGCTGTACTGAGCTGAGCCGTTCTGAGTCGTGCCGAGCCGTACTGAGGCGAGCCATACTGAGGCGAGCCAAGCTGAGCCGAGCCGTACTGAGCCGAGCCGTACTGGGCCGAGCCGAGCCGTACTGAGCCGAGCCGTACTGGGCCGAGCCGAGCCGTACTGAGCCGAGCCGTACTGGGCCGAGCCGTACTGAGCCGAGCCGTACTGAGCCGAGCCGTGCCAAGCTGAGCCGAGCCGTACTGAGCCGAGCCGTACTGAGCCGAGCCGTACTGGGCCGAGCCGTACTGAGCCGAGCCGTACTGGGCCGAGCCGTACTGGGCCGAGCCGCACTGAGCCGAGCCGCACTGGGCCGAGCCGCACTGGGCCGAGCCGTACTGGGCCGAGCCGAGCCGTACTGGGCCGAGCCGAGCCGTACTGGGCCGAGCCGTACTGGGCCGAGCCGCACTGGGCCGAGCCGCACTGGGCCGAGCCGCACTGGGCCGAGCCGCACTGGGCCGAGCCGCACTGGGCCGAGCCGTACTGGGCCGAGCCGAGCCGTACTGGGCCGAGCCGTACTGGGCCGAGCCGTACTGAGCCGAGCCGTACTGGGCCGAGCCGTACTGGGCCGAGCCGTACTGAGGCGAGCCGTGCCGAGCCGTACTGGGCCGAGCCAAGCTGGGCCGAGCCGTACTGAGCCGAGCCAAGCTGGGCCGAGCCGTTCTGAGCCGAGCCGTACTGAGCTGGCTTGGTCACACAAATCATAGTTGCTGGAAAAGGGCAATGCCAAAAGAAAATATCCGAGCCAGAGCAGGTTCTGGGTCAATGCTATAGAGTGACAAGGGATTTCTCTACCACAGTGGGATCTCTATTCGTCGTCAAGCCCGTTGTCCTGATCCTGTTGTGCGTTCCTCTCTCCAGGTACTCCGTACCCCCGGGACCTTCCTCCCCAGATGTCCGCAGCCCACCAGCTCCAGGCCATGCATGCCCAGTCTGCAGAGCTGCAGCGGCTAGCTATGGAACAGCAGTGGCTGCATGGACATCACCACATGCACGGTGGCCCACTACCTGGCCAAGAGGACTATTACAGGTCAGAGAGACACGGAGACACCTTCTGAACGACACACCTACTGAGCGACACACCTACTGAACGACACACCTTCTGAACGACACACCTACTGAACGACACACCTACTGAGCGACACACCTACTGAGCGACACACCTTCTGAACGACACACCTACTGAACGACACACCTACTGAGCGACACACCTACTGAACGAGTCACCTTCTGAACGATACACCTTCTGAACGACACACCTACTGAACGACACACCTACTGAACGACACACCTACTGAACGAGTCACCTTCTGAACGATACACCTTCTGAACGACACACCTACTGAACGACACACCTACTGAGCGACACACCTACTGAACGACACACCTACTGAACGACGCACCTACTGAACGACACACCTACTGAACGACACACCTACTGAACGACACACCTACTGAACGACACGCCTACTGAACGACACACCTACTGAACGACACACCTACTGAACGACACACCTACTGAACGACACACCTACTGAGCGACACACCTACTGAGCGACACACCTACTGAACGACACACCTTCTGAACGACGCACCTACTGAACGACGCACCTACTGAGCGACACGCCTACTGAGCGACACGCCTACTGAACGACACGCCTACTGAACGACACGCCTACTGAACGACACGCCTATTGAACGACACACATTCTGAACGACACACCTACTGAACGACACGCCTTCTGAACGACACGCCTACTGAACGACACGCCTACTGAACGACACGCCTACTGAACGACACGCCTACTGAACGACACACCTACTGAACGACACACCTTCTGAACGACACACCTTCTGAACGACACACCTACTGAACCACACACCTACTGAACGACACACCTACTGAACGACACACCTACTGAACGACACACCTTCTGAACGACACACCTACTGAACGACACACCTATTGAACGACACACCTATTGAACGACACACATTCTGAACGACACACCTACTGAACGACACACCTACTGAACGACACACCTACTGAACGACACGCCTACTGAACGACACGCCTACTGAACGACACGCCTACTGAACGACACGCCTATTGAACGACACACATTCTGAACGACACGCCTACTGAACGACACGCCTTCTGAACGACACGCCTACTGAACGACACGCCTACTGAACGACACGCCTACTGAACGACACGCCTACTGAACGACACACCTACTGAACGACACACCTTCTGAACGACGCACCTACTGAGCGACACACCTACTGAACGACACGCCTACTGAACGACACACCTACTGAACGAGTCACCTTCTGAACGACACACCTTCTGAACGACGCACCTACTGAGCGACGCACCTACTGAACGAGTCACCTTCTGAACGACACACCTTCTGAACGACGCACCTACTGAACGACTCGCCTACTGAACGACTCGCCTACTGAACGACACGCCTACTGAACGACACGCCTACTGAACGACACCTACGGAAATACACAGACACGTTTGAAAACACTTAACCACACACGCACACATTCATTACAAACACATTGACAGAGGTGGTCAAGACAGCATCGGTCCTTAGATGAGATTAAAAATAAGAATAATTTCATTAAATTACAAAACAAATATTAAACATAACATAATATGGTTCACCTGTGGTTATAAATTCTTGTTGCTAATTTAAAAAGATTCTCATTTGTGTGATTTCTGTAAGATCATGCAGACGTTTCAAGTGATCTCGAGTTCCAGAAATGGACTCCTTTTACAGAAAAACCTGATGGCAAGTGATGTTTTACCTTAAGAACTAACTCCGCACTTTGCATTTTCAGAGAATGTGACCCCATAGGGTCTATATATATATATATATAGACTGAATGTAGTCACTGTTTTATATGGGTTGTGGAGCAAGTCTATTAACATTTTTTAAGATTGCATTGGGCAAATTATAGACATGTTTCTTAGCAATTATACTGCAGTGATGAAATGTTTAAATGCACGCTTGTACAACGATTTGCAGCCTGGTTTTGTTCCAGGTTCTCCAGCTTGTGATCGTCTTGTAATACAATAGCGCCTGTGACAATATCAGTGTGCATATAAACCTTGGGTGTTTTTGTTTCATTTCTAAACTTGGGACAAGTGAAGTTAAATAAGAGTGGCGACGTTAACGTGGTTTTTTTGTTGTTGTTGTTGTTTGTGTGTTTTGTGTTTTTAGCCGCCTGAAGAAGGAAAGCGACAAGCAACTGTAACTGACCAATGGGGGACGCGGAGACACGCAGGAAGTTGCCTAGGACACAGGAAGTAGTTACAGAACAGTCAGTCAATCAAAGGAACACAACCTCTGCTCCTCCAAAATACAATTCTCCAAAAAACAACGGAAGGTGAAGAAGGAGAGGAGAGTTGTTCTATCGTCTGTTTTCTTTCCCTGTCTGGTTGGGGGGGGGGGGGGCTTTTTTTTCTTTTTACCCCCCCACAAAAACATTAAGAAAGACTTTGTTTGGTGTAACTATAGCCTTCAAGTAGTGACAACGACCTCGAGACTGCATGAAAACTACTGTAAAAGCTTCCACAACGTGTTTCGTAGGTGGTAGAAATGCAAGACACTTTGTCACTGTTGCTCGTCGACGGAGAAGACGAAGACCAGTATAAGAGCATCGTTCCAGACATTATAGCCGCGGAAAGATTCAGAACAAAGTCGTATATTATTTTAATACATTGTTGGAGGTTTTCACCGTTTTTACGAAAAGCTGCAGCGTGACGTTATTGAGTCTGTAAATAGTATATCTATATATATATATATACACATACATATATATATATACATATAAGTGTTATTATTGTTACTAGGTGTGGACTCGGAACCAAGTCATTTATAAACCTCCAATATGTTATTGTGTTCTGAAGCATTATTACATGTTTTAACGGGGGGGGGGGGCAGACGGTGGTCTCAGACCTGATATACCTTAGAGAGAGCGATATAGTCCCAGACACCTATCATTATACACCCCTTAACGACCACCTTATTGGCTAACAGAATGCCTGAACTCACTGTGTTGTTGAGGTAATGATTTGACACACTTGGAAGAGGAGTCACTGAGTCATCTATGGATCAGCATACTCTCCTGCCCTGTCCTGCCCTTTCCTGCCCTTTCCTGCCCTGCCCTGCCCTGTCCTGCCCTGCCCTTTCCTGCCCTGCCCTTTCCTGCCCTGCCCTTTCCTGCCCTGCCCTTTCCTGCCCTGCCCTTTCCTGCCCTGCCCTTTCCTGTCCTGCCCTGTCCTGCCCTGCCCTTTCCTGCCCTGCCCTTTCCTGCCCTGTCCTGCCCTTTCCTGCCCTGTCCTGCCCTTTCCTGCCCTGTCCTGCCCTTTCCTGCCCTACCCTGTCCTGCCCTGTCCTGTCCTCTCCTGCCCTACCCTGTCCTGCCCTTTCCTGTCCTGCCCTGTCCTCTCCTGCCCTGCCCTTTCCTGCCCTGTCCTGCCCTTTCCTGCCCTGTCCTGCCCTTTCCTGCCCTACCCTGTCCTGTCCTGTCCTCTCCTGCCCTTTCCTGTCCTGCCCTGTCCTCTCCTGCCCTGCCCTTTCCTGCCCTGTCCTGCCCTGTCCTCTCCTGCCCTACCCTGCCCTGCCCTGTCCTGCACTTTCCTGCCCTACCCTGCCCTGCCCTGCCCTACCCTGTCCTGCCCTGTCCTATCCTGCCCTACCCTGTCCTGCCCTACTCTGCCCACCCTGTCCTCTCCTGCCCTACCCTGTCCTACCCTACCCTGTCCTACCCTGTCCTGCCCTACCCTGTCCTGACCTACCCTGTCCTGCCCTACCCTGTCCTACCCTGTCCTGCCCTACCCTGTCCTGCCCTACCCTGTCCTGCCCTGTCCTACCCTGTCCTGCCCTACCCTGTCCTGCCCTACCCTGTTCCGCCCTACCCTGTCCTGCCCTACCCTGTCCTGTCCTACCCTGTCCTGTCCTACCCTGTCCTGCCCTACCCTGTCCTGCCCTACCCTGTCCTGTCCTACCCTGTCCTGTCCTGCCCTTTCCTGCCCTGTCCTACCCTGTCCTGTCCTGACCTACCCTGTCCTGACCTACCCTGTCCTGACCTACCCTGTCCTGCCCTACCCTGTCCTGCCCTACCCTGTCCTGCCCTACCCTGTCCTGTCCTACCCTGTCCTGCCCTTTCCTGCCCTACCCTGTCCTGTCCTGCCCTGTCCTGTCCTACCCTGTCCTGACCTACCCTGTCCTGCCCTACCCTGTCCTGCCCTACCCTGTCCTGCCCAGCCCTACCCTGTCCTACCCTGTCCTGTCCTACCCTGTCCTGCCCTACCCTGTCCTGCCCTGTCCTACCCTGCCCTGCCCTGTCCTACCCTGTCCTGCCCTGTCCTACCCTGCCCTGTCCTACCCTGCCCTGCCCTGTCCTACCCTGTCCTACCCTGTCCTACCCTGTCCTGTCCTACCCTGTCCTACCCTGCCCTGTCCTCTCCTGCCCTGTCCTACCCTGTCCTGTCCTACCCTGTCCTGTCCTACCCTGTCCTGTCCTGTCCTGTCCTACCCTGTCCTGTCCTACCCTACCCTGTCCTACCCTGTCCTGTCCTACCCTGCCCTGTCCTACCCTGTCCTGCCCTGTCCTACCCTGCCCTGTCCTACCCTGCCCTGCCCTGTCCTACCCTGTCCTACCCTGTCCTACCCTGTCCTGTCCTACCCTGTCCTACCCTGCCCTGTCCTCTCCTGCCCTGTCCTACCCTGTCCTGTCCTACCCTGTCCTGTCCTACCCTGTCCTGTCCTGTCCTACCCTGTCCTGTCCTACCCTACCCTGTCCTACCCTGTCCTGTCCTACCCTGTCCTGTCCTACCCTACCCTGTCCTACCCTGTCCTGTCCTACCCTGTCCTGTCCTGTCCTGTCCTACCCTGTCCTGTCCTACCCTACCCTGTCCTACCCTGTCCTGTCCTACCCTGTCCTGTCCTACCCTGTCCTACCCTGTCCTGTCCTACCCTGTCCTACCCTGTCCTGTCCTACCCTGTCCTGTCCTACCCTGTCCTGTCCTACCCTACCCTGTCCTACCCTGTCCTGTCCTACCCTGTCCTGTCCTGTCCTGTCCTACCCTGTCCTGTCCTACCCTACCCTGTCCTACCCTGTCCTGTCCTACCCTGTCCTGTCCTACCCTACCCTGTCCTACCCTGTCCTGTCCTACCCTGTCCTGTCCTACCCTACCCTGTCCTACCCTGTCCTGTCCTACCCTGTCCTGTCCTACCCTGTCCTGTCCTACCCTACCCTGTCCTACCCTGTCCTGTCCTACCCTGTCCTGTCCTACCCTACCCTGTCCTACCCTGTCCTGTCCTACCCTGTCCTGTCCTACCCTACCCTGTCCTACCCTGTCCTGTCCTACCCTGTCCTGTCCTACCCTGTCCTACCCTGTCCTGTCCTACCCTGTCCTACCCTGTCCTGTCCTACCCTGTCCTGTCCTACCCTGTCCTGTCCTACCCTACCCTGTCCTACCCTACCCTGTCCTACCCTGTCCTGTCCTACCCTGTCCTGTCCTGTCCTACCCTGTCCTGTCCTACCCTACCCTGTCCTACCCTGTCCTGTCCTACCCTGTCCTGTCCTACCCTACCCTGTCCTACCCTGTCCTGTCCTACCCTGTCCTGTCCTACCCTACCCTGTCCTACCCTGTCCTGTCCTACCCTACCCTGTCCTACCCTGTCCTGTCCTACCCTGTCCTGTCCTACCCTACCCTGTCCTACCCTGTCCTGTCCTACCCTACCCTGTCCTACCCTGTCCTGTCCTACCCTGTCCTGTCCTGTCCTGTAGTTTACAGGCCCCTGATGCAGACACCATCTAAAGCACTCAAAAGAAGACCGTATTAAATCCTTCAGCGCTTTTCATTGGTTTTGACACTCGACTTCAGTGTTGACACAACAAAAGGTTTATTTATTTTTTATTTTTTAAGATTAGGCAGATATTTAACCCGGGTTTTACCTTTTCTTTTCTAATGTTTTAAATTATCGTTGACAAAAAAGTGTATCTAAACTACGTGAGGCTTGTTAAATGTGTTCTGACTGTGGGTGAGTTGCTAGAGGTAACCAAAGGTGGTGGTTATGGTTAGTATTTTCCTCCCTCTACCTGGTCAAGTGTATCTGACTGCTACAGTTGGAAACCTCCGATTAGATCGTCCTCCAGAGCAGTGTGCTGTGCTGCCATATTCACTGTGACACTAACGGGCCTAGCTACATGGGAGGTGGGGGTCCAGACACTAACAGGCCTAGCTACATGGGAGGTGGGGGTCCAGGGCTGGAACCAGACACTAACGGGCCTAGCTACATGGGAGGTGGGGGTCCAGACACTAACGGGCCTAGCTACATGGGAGGTGGGGGTCCAGACACTAACGGGCCTAGCTACATGGGAGGTGGGGGTCCAGACACTAACGGGCCTAGCTACATGGGAGGTGGGGGTCCAGACACTAACGGGCCTAGCTACATGGGAGGTGGGGGTCCAGACACTAACGGGCCTAGCTACATGGGAGGTGGGGGTCCAGACACTAACGGGCCTAGCTACATGGGAGGTGGGGGTCCAGACACTAACGGGCCTAGCTACATGGGAGGTGGGGGTCCAGACACTAACGGGCCTAGCTACATGGGAGGTGGGGGTCCAGACACTAACGGGCCTAGCTACATGGGAGGTGGGGGTCCAGGGCTGGAACCAGACACTAACGGGCCTAGCTACATGGGAGGTGGGGGTCCAGGGCTGGAACCAGACACTAACGGGCCTAGCTACATGGGAGGTGGGGGTCCAGGGCTGGAACCAGACACTAACGGGCCTAGCTACATGGGAGGTGGGGGTCCAGACACTAGACAGTAAAGATGTAATATCCTGTCAACCCCCTCCTCTCCTGTGTTAGCTCCTTCTACTCCTCTCTGGTCCCATTCATGACCTCTGTCTGTCTGTTTGTCTTCCATGCTCCATCACTCTGGTCTTCTACTCCTCTCCCCTTCATCCTTCTCCTCCTCCCTCTATTCCTCTCCTCCTCTAACCTTTTAGTCCATCCCTCTCCTCCTCCTCCTCCCTCTCTTCCTCTCCTGCTCCAGCCTTTTAGTCCACCCCTCTCCTCCCTCTCTTCCTCTCCTCCTCCAACCTTAGTCCATCCTCCTCCTCTTCCTCTCCTCCTCCAGCCTTTTAGTCCATCCTCCTCCCTCTCTTCCAAACCCTTGGATGTTTAGTGTTGTCAATTGTTTAGCTTCTCTTTCAAAGCGGAAATAGCAGAATTTATATATAAAACTGGTATCTTGAAGCTTATTGTATATATTAGTAGTTGCCATGGGGATGACGACACGACAATGTAAACAAAAAGTAGAAATACGAAAAGTTGTGATTCCTGTTCTCTCTCCATTTGAGTATTTTGTATTTTTGTTTTTTTTTTCAAAAATTTGTGGAATTAAAATAAATGACTAAGTTACACCACAAAACCTTTGTTATTGGTTTTAATTTAGACGTTTCCTGTTGGTAATGTATGCTAGAAAATGTTTTCTTTGTCATTATTGGATACACATGCAATCTGGCAGCAGGCACGCTTCAACGACAGCAGCTGTCATTTAGAGAAGCTATTATTCCTCTAGTGCCGACTGAACGTTACTCTGGAGATAATGTAGCCCGGGGAATCCCAGACTGAACGTTACTCTGGAGATAATGTAGCCCGGGGAATCCCAGACTGAACGTAACTCTGGAGATAATGTAGCCTGGAGATAATGTAGCCTGGAGATAATGTAGCCCGGGGAATCCAGACTGATTGTTACTCTGGAGATAATGTAGCCTGGAGATAATGTGGCCCGGGGAATCCCAGACTGAACGTTACTCTGGAGATAATGTGGCCCGGGGAATCCCAGACTGAACGTTACTCTGGAGATAATGTAGCCCGGGGAATCCAGACTGAACGTTACTCTGGAGATAATGTGGCCCGGGGAATCCCAGACTGAACGTTACTCTGGAGATAATGTAGCCCGGGGAATCCAGACTGAACGTTACTCTGGAGATAATGTAGCCCGGGGAATCCAGACTGAACGTTACTCTGGAGATAATGTAGCCTGGTGAATCCGACTGAACGTTACTCTGGAGATAATGTAGCCCGGGGAATCCCAGACTGAACGTTACTCTGGAGATAATGTAGCCTGGAGATAATGTAGCCTGGAGATAATGTAGCCCGGGGAATCCAGACTGATTGTTACTCTGGAGATAATGTAGCCTGGTGAATCCAGATTGAATGCTATCAATTTTTGTAATTCACCAGGCTACATTATCTCCAGAGTAACGTTCAGTCTGGATTCCCTGGGCTACATTCTCTTGAGGGAGAGTTCAGTCTGGATTCACCGGGCTGGAAATGACGCCCCGTCCTCTGTGAAAACAGGTTCCTCAGAATTCCCCTCTAATCCCCAGGTTGTCAGTCGTGATCATGTGACAGCTGCTGGTGCCTGTTGTTGTTCAGCTCTGAGGCTCTCACCTCCCCACAAGACACAAGGAAACAACCGAGAGAGCTTAGAGCGACAGCTCCACTGGCTGCTTGAATTAATTCTATATCCCTACTCCTCAACGATGGGAGGACTGACTAGATTTCATCCCAAATCACATCCTCGTAAATCTGGTGGTGTACCGCTCGGGCACAGAGACACACACACTGAAATATGGTCTGAAAACATTCTTGCTATGAATAGCAATGTGAAAAGGATGCTGTTGTCTGTCCGTGGTCTAAAAGAGGTATTGAGGATACAGAGCCTCGTCCTCAGTCTTCTATTCTACCTCATACCCCTGTCTCCCTCTTACCTCACGCCCAGCAGTCTGCTGAGAGTGTGGCAGCGTAGAGGCTAGTAGCTACAGTTCAAGTCGGAAGTTTACATACACCTTAGCCAAATGCATTTCAACTCCGTTTTTCACAAATCCTGACATTTAATCCCAGTAAATATTCCCTGTTTTAGGTCAGCTAGGATCACCACTTTAATTTAAGAATGTGAAATGTCAGAATAATAGTAGAGACAATGATTTCTTTCGGTTTTTATTTCTTAAATCACATTCCCAGTGGGTCAGAAGTTTACATACACTCAATTAGTATTTGGTAGCATTGCCTTTACATTGTTTAACTTGGGTCAAACGTTTCAGGTAGCCTTCCACAAGCTTTCCACAATAAGTTGGGTGAATTTTGGCCCATTCCTCCTGACAAAGCTGGTGTAACTGAGTCAGGTTTGTAGGCCTCCTTGCTCGCACACGCTTTTTCAGTTCTGCCCACAAAGTTTCTATAGGATTGAGGTCAGGGCTTTGTGATGGCCATTCCAATACCTTGACTTTGTTCTCCTTAAGCCATTTTGCCACAACTTTTAAAGTATGCTTGGTGTCATTGTCCATTTGGAAGACCCATTGCGGCTTCCTGACTGATGTCTTGAGATGTTGCTTCAATATATCCACATAATTTTCTCACCTCATGATGTCATCTATGTTGTGAAGTGCACCAGTCCCTCCTGCAGCAAAGCACCCCCCACAACATGATGCTGCCACCCCCATGCTTCACGGTTGGGATGGTGTTCTTCGGCTTGCAAGCCTCCCCCTTTTTCCTCCAACCATAACGATGGTCATTATGGTTAAAACAGTTCTATTTTTGTTTCATCAGACCAGAGGACATTGTCGAACTTCCTGACCCTTTAATCTCCATGGTGACCACTGGTCATTATAATGTATGTCCTGCTGTTCTCAAGCTCTTGCTGATCATCTATTTATCCCAGAGCAGAGGGACACTTCTATTTATCCCAGAGCAGAGGGACACTTCTATTTATCCCAGAGCAGAGGGACAATTCTATTTATCCCAGAGCAGAGGGACAATTATATTTATCCCAGAGGAGAGGGACACTTCTGCTTATCCCAGAGGAGAGGGACACTTCTGCTTATCCCAGAGCAGAGGGACACTACTATTTATCCCAGAGCAGAGGGACACTTCTGCTTATCCCAGAGCAGAGGGACACTACTATTTATCCCAGAGCAGAGGGACACTTCTATTTATCCCAGAGCAGAGGGACACTACTATTTATCCCAGAGCAGAGGGACACTTCTATTTATCCCAGAGCAGAGGGACACTACTATTTATCCCAGAGCAGAGGGACACTTCTATTTATCCCAGAGCAGAGGGACACTACTATTTATCCCAGAGCAGAGGGACACTACTATTTATCCCAGAGCAGAGGGACACTACTATTTATCCCAGAGCAGAGGGACACTTCTATTTATCCCAGAGCAGAGGGACACTACTATTTATCCCAGAGCAGAGGGACACTACTATTTATCCCAGAGCAGAGGGACACTACTATTTATCCCAGAGCAGAGGGACACTACTATTTATCCCAGAGCAGAGGGACACTTCTATTTATCCCAGAGCAGAGGGACACTTCTATTTATCCCAGAGCAGAGGGACACTACTATTTATCCCAGAGCAGAGGGACACTTCAGGCGATTATCATAACAGCTCTGGCTGCGTGTCCTTGGGCTTAGAATTGCTCATGGTAACAGACTTGTGTTTCGTTGTGTCTAGATCTGTCTTCATGGACAGACATTTTGAGTGTATCCCTCCAACATACTAATGGCTCTGTTCATTTCCCTCTGTCAACTGTAGACCCTCCTGCTTCCTCCTCGGGGTGTCTCTCTGTGTCCTTACTTTATTTATTTCTCTCTCTCTGTGTGTCTCTGGGTCTCTCTCTCTGTTTGTTTCTGGGTCTCTGTTTCTGGGTCTCTCCCTCTTTGTGTCTCTGGGTCTCTCTCTGTTTGTTTCTGGGTCTCTCTCTCTGTTTGTTTCCGGGTCTCTCCCTCTGTGTGTCTCTGGGTCTCTCCCTCTGTGTGTCTCTGGGTCTCATCCTCTGTTTGTTTCTGGGTCTCTGCCTCTGTGTGTCTCTGTGCTGTTAGAAGGCAGCTGTTGTATCCTCCCACTGTGTTGGATCTCTCTTGGTTCTAATGATCTCGTACTCTGAATTCCTCTCATAGCTGATCTAGAGTCCCTGTCTGCACCAACCAACCGACCGGCAAGCAGTCCAACAGACCCGCTGGCCCGGACCAAACATTCCTCAGCCGCTCTAAACACACACTGGAGGCCACACGCACACACACTGGAGGCCACACACACACACACACTGGAGGCCACACACACACACACACTGGAGGCCACACACACAAGGGGTCCTGCCTGCCGCAAACTCAGCTTGCCCGATGCCTCTCTCTCTCCCCTTCTGCCTCTCCCTCCCTCTCTCTCTCTCCCTCTCTCTCTCCCCTTCTGCCTCTCCCTCTCTCTCTCTCCCCCCCTTCTGCCTCTCCCTCCCTCTCTCTCTCTCCCCTTCTGCCTCTCCCTCTCTCTCTCTCTCCCCCCCTTCTGCCTCTCCCTCCCTCTCTCTCCCCTTCTGCCTCTCCCTCTCTCTCTCCCTCTCCCTCCCCCCTTCTGCCTCTCCCTCCCTCTCTCTCTCTCTCCCCTTCTGCCTCTCCCCTCCCTCTCTCTCTCCTCTCCCCTTCTGCCTCTCCCTCCCTCTCTCTCTCTCTCCCCTTCTGCCTCTCCCTCCCCTCTCTCTCTCTCCCCTTCTGCCTCCCTCCCTCCCTCCCCTCCCTCCCTCTCTAACTCTCCCCTTCTGCCTCTCCCTCCCTCTCTCTCTCCCCTTCTGCCTCTCCCTCTCTCTCTCTACCCTTCTGCCTCTCCCTCTCTCTCTCTCTCCCCTTCTGCCTCTCCCCTTCTCCTCTCCCTTCTGCCTCTCCCTCCCCTCCCTCTCTCTCTCCCCTTCTCTCCCCCTCTCCCTCCCTCCTCTCTCTCCCCTTCTGCCTCTCCCTCCCTCTCTCTCTCTCTCCCCTTCTGCCTCTCCCTCCCTCTCTCTCTCTCTCCCCCTTCCCCTTCTCCCTCTCCTCTCCCCTTCTGCCTCTCTCCCCCTCTCTCTCCCCTTCTGCCTCTCCCTCTCCTCTCTCTCTCTCTCCCCTTCTGCCTCTCCCTCCCTCTCTCTCTCCCCTTCTGCCCTCCCTCTGCCTCTCCCCTTCTGCCCCCCTCCCTCTCTCCCCTTCTGCCTCTCCCCTCTGCCTCTCCTCTCTCTCTCTCTCCCCTTCTGCCTCTCCCCTCTCCCCTTCTGCCTCTCTCTCTCCCCTCTGCCTCTCCTCTCTCCCATTCTGCCCTCTCTCTCTCCCCTTCTGCCTCTCTCTCCCTCCCCTTCTGCCTCTCCCTCCCCTCTCTCTCCCCTTCTGCCTCTCCCTCTCCCTCTCTCTCCCCTTCTGCCCTCTCTCCCCTCTGCCCCTCCCCCTCTCTGCCTCTCTCCCTCTCTCTCCCCTTCTGCCTCTCCCTCCCCTCTCTCCCCTTCTGCCTCTCCTCTCCCTCTCCTCCCCTTCTGCCTCCCTCTCTCCCTCCCCTTCTGCCTCTCCCTCCCCTCCTCTCTCCCCTTCTGCCTCTCCCTCCCTCTCTCCCCTCTCCTCTCTCTCCTCTGCCTCCTCCATCTCTCTCTCCTCCCTCCCCTTCTGCCTCTCCCTCCTCTCTCTCCCTCCCCTTCTGCCTCTCCTCTCCTCCCTCCCCTCTCTCCTCTCCCTCCCCTTCTGCCCTCTCCCTCTCCCTCCCCTTCTGCCTCTCCATCTCTCTCTCTCTCCCCTTCTGCCTCTCTCCTCTCTCTCTCTCCCCTTCTGCCTCTCCCTCTCTCTCTCTCCCCTTCTGCCCTCTCTCTCTCTCTCTCCCCCCTTCTGCCTCTCCCTCCCTCTCTCTCCCCTCTGCCTCTCCCTCCTCTCCCTCTCCCCCTTCTGCCTCTCCCTCCCTCTCTCTCCCCTTCTGCCTCTCCCTCCCTCCCTCTCTCTCTCTCCCCTTCTCCTCCCCTTCTGCCTCTCCCTCCCTCTCTCTCTCTCCCCTTCTGCCTCTCCCTCCCTCCCTCCCTCTCTCTCTCCCCTTCTGCCTCTCCCTCCCTCCCTCCCTCTCTAACTCTCCCCTTCTGCCTCTCCCTCCCCTCTCTCTCTCCCCTTCTGCCTCTCCCTCTCCTCTCCCTCTCTCTCCCCTTCTGCCTCTCCCTCTCTCCTCCTCTCTCCCCTTCTGCCTCTCCCTCCCTCTCTCTCCCCTTCTGCCTCTCCCCTCCTCTCTCTCCCCTTCTGCCTCTCTCTCCCCTCTCCCCTTCTGCCTCTCTCTCTCCCTTCTCCTCTCTCTCTCCCCTTCTGCCTCCCTCTCTCTCTCCCCTTCTGCCCTCCCTCTCTCCCTCTCCCCTCTCCCTCTCCCTCTGCCCTCTCTCTCCCCTTCTGCCTCTCCCTCCCTCTCTCTCCCCTTCTGCCTCCCTCCCTTCTCCTTCTGCCTCTCCCTCCCTCTCTCTCCCCTTCTGCCTCTCTCTCCCCTTCTGCCCCTCCCTCTCCCTTCTGCCCTCTCTCCCCTTCTGCCCTCTCCCTCCCTCTCTCTCCCCTTCTGCCTCTCCCTCCCACTCTCTCCCCTTCTGCCTCTCTCTCTCCCTCTGCCTCTCTCTCCCTCCCCTTCTGCCTCCCTCTCTCCCTCCCCTTCTGCCTCTCTCCTCTTTCCCCTTCTGCCTCTCCCTCCCTCCCCTTCTGCCTCTCCCTCCCCTTCTGCCTCTCCATCTCTCTCTCTCTCCCTCCCCTTCTGCCTCTCCATCTCTCTCTCTCCCTCCCCTTCTGCCTCTCCATCTCTCTCCCTCCCCCTCTCTCTCTCCCTCCCCTTCTGCCTCTCTCTCTCTCCCTCCCCTTCTGCCTCTCCATCTCTCTCTCTCTCCCCTTCTGCCTCTCCATCCCTCTCCCCCCCTCTCTCCCCTTCTGCCTCTCCCTCCCTCTCTCTCCCCTTCTGCCTCTCCCTCTCTCTCTCCCCCTGCCTCCTCCCTCCCCTCTCTCTCCCCTTCTGCCTCTCCCTCTCTCTCTCTCTCTCTCCCCCCTTCTGCCTCTCCCTCCCTCTCTCTCTCTCCCCTTCTGCCTCTCCCTCCCTCTCTCTCTCTCTCTCCCCTTCTGCCTCTCCCTCCCTCTCTCTCTCCCCTTCTGCCTCTCCCTCCCTCTCTCTCTCTCCCCTTCTGCCTCTCCCTCCCTCCCTCCCTCTCTAACTCTCCCCTTCTGCCTCTCCCTCCCTCCCTCCCTCTCTAACTCTCCCCTTCTGCCTCTCCCTCCCTCTCTCTCCCCTTCTGCCTCTCCCTCTCGCTCTCTCCCCTTCTGCCTCTCCCTCTCTCTCTCTCCCCTTCTGCCTCTCCCTCTCTCTCTCTCCCCTTCTGCCTCTCCCTCCCTCTCTCTCCCCTTCTGCCTCTCTCTCCCCTTCTGCCTCTCTCTCTCTCTCTCTCTCTCCCCTTCTGCCTCTCCCTCCCTCTCTCTCTCTCTCTCCCCTTCTGCCTCTCCCTCCCTCCCTCTCTAACTCTCCCCTTCTGCCTCTCCCTCCCCCTCTCTCTCCCCTTCTGCCTCTCCCTCTCTCTCTCTCTCTCCCCTTCTGCCTCTCTCTCTCTCCCCTTCTGCCTCTCCCTCCCTCTCTCTCCCCTTCTGCCTCTCCCTCCCTCCCTCTCCCCTTCTGCCTCTCTCTCTCCCCTTCTGCCTCTCCCTCTCTCTCTCTCCCCTTCTGCTCTCTCTCTCTCCCCTTCTGCCTCTCTCTCTCCCCTTCTGCCTCTCTCTCCCCTTCTCCCTCTCTCTCCCCTTCTGCCTCTCCCTCTCTCTCCCCTTCTGCCTCTCCCTCCCTCTCTCTCCCCTTCTGCCTCTCCCTCCCTCTCTCTCCCCTTCTGCCTCTCCCTCTCTCTCCCCTTCTGCCTCTCCCTCCCTCTCTCTCCCCTTCTGCCTCTCTCTCCCTCCCCTTCTGCCTCTCCCTCCCTCCCCTTCTGCCTCTCCCTCCCTCTCTCTCCCCTTCTGCCTCTCTCTCCCACTCTCTCCCCTTCTGCCCTCTCTCTCTCCCTCTCTCCCTCCCCTTCTGCCTCTCTCTCCCTCTCTCCCTCCCCTTCTGCCTCTCTCCTTTTACCTCTCTCCCTCCCTCCCCTTCTGCCTCTCCCTCCCCTTCTGCCTCTCCATCTCTCTCTCTCTCCCTCCCCTTCTGCCTCTCCATCTCTCTCTCCCTCCCCTTCTGCCTCTCCCTCTCTCTCTCTCCCCTTCTGCCTCTCCCTCCCTCTCTCTCCCCTTCTGCTCTCTCTCTCTCTCTCTCTCTCTCTCCCCTTCTGCCTCTCCCTCCCTCTCTCTCTCTCCCCCTTCTGCCTCTCCCTCCCTCTCTCTCTCTCTCCCCTTCTGCCTCTCCCTCCCTCCCTCTCTAACTCTCCCCTTCTGCCTCTCCCTCCCCCTCTCTCTCCCCTTCTGCCTCTCCCTCTCTCTCTCTCTCTCCCCTTCTGCCTCTCTCTCTCTCCCCTTCTGCCTCCCTCCCCCTCTCTCTCCCCTTCTGCCTCTCCCTCCCTCCCTCTCCCCTTCTGCCTCTCTCTCTCCCCTTCTGCCCTCTCCCTCTCTCTCTCTCCCCTTCTGCCTCCTCTCTCTCCCCTTCTGCCTCTCTCTCTCTCCCCTTCTGCCTCTCTCTCTCCCCTTCTGCCTCTCTCTCCCCTTCTGCCTCTCCCTCCCTCTCTCTCCCCTTCTGCCTCTCCCTCTCTCTCCCCTTCTGCCTCTCCCTCCCTCTCTCTCCCCTTCTGCCTCTCTCTCCCTCCCCTTCTGCCTCTCCCTCCCTCCCCTTCTGCCTCTCCCTCCCTCTCTCTCCCCTTCTGCCTCTCTCTCCCACTCTCTCCCCTTCTGCCTCTCTCTCTCTCCCTCTCTCCCTCCCCTTCTGCCTCTCTCTCCCTCTCTCCCTCCCCTTCTGCCTCTCTCCTTTTACCTCTCTCCCTCCCTCCCCTTCTGCCTCTCCCTCCCCTTCTGCCTCTCCATCTCTCTCTCTCTCCCTCCCCTTCTGCCTCTCCATCTCTCTCTCCCTCCCCTTCTGCCTCTCCATCTCTCTCCCTCCCCCTCTCTCTCTCCCTCCCCTTCTGCCTCTCCATCTCTCTCTCTCTCCCCTTCTGCCTCTCCCTCTCTCTCTCTCCCCTTCTGCCTCTCCCTCCCTCTCTCTCCCCTTCTGCATCTCCCTCCCTCCCTCTCCCCTTCTGCCTCTCCCTCTCTCTCTCTCCCCTTCTGCCTCTCCCTCCCTCCCTCTCCCCTTCTGCCTCTCTCTCTCTCTCCCCTTCTGCCTCTCCCTCTCTCTCTCTCCCCTTCTGCCTCTCTCTCTCTCCCCTTCTGCCTCTCTCTCTCTCCCCTTCTGCCTCTCTCTCTCTCCCCTTCTGCCTCTCTCTCCCCTTCTGCCTCTCCCTCCCTCTCTCTCCCCTTCTGCCTCTCTCTCCCCTTCTGCCTCTCCCTCCCTCTCTCTCCCCTTCTGCCTCTCCCTCTCTCTCCCCTTCTGCCTCTCCCTCCCCCTCTCTCCCCTTCTGCCTCTCTCTCCCTCCCCTTCTGCCTCTCCCTCCCTCTCTCTCCCCTTCTGCCCCTCCCTCTCTCTCTCCCCTTCTGCCTCTCCCTCCCTCTCTCTCGCCTTCTGCCTCTCCCTCCCACTCTCTCCCCTTCTGCCTCTCCCTCCCACTCTCTCCCCTTCTGCCTCTCTCTCCCTCCCCTTCTGCCTCTCTCCTTTTACCTCTCTCCCTCCCTCCCCTTCTGCCTCTCCCTCCCCTTCTGCCTCTCCATCTCTCTCTCTCCCTCCCCTTCTGCCTCTCCATCTCTCTCTCTCCCTCCCCTTCTGCCTCTCCCTCCCCCTCTCTCTCTCCCTCCCCTTCTGCCTCTCCCGCCCTCTCTCTCCCTCTCTCCCTCCCCATCTGCCTCTCCATCTCTCTCTCTCCCTCCCCTTCTGCCTCTCCCTCCCTCTCTCTCCCCCCCTTCTGCCTCTCTCTCCCTCCCCTTCTGCCTCTCCCTCCCTCTCTCTCCCTCCCCTTCTGCCTCTCCCTCCCTCTCTCTCCCTCCCCTTCTGCCTCTCCCTCCCCCTCTCTCCCTCCCTCCCTCTCTCTCCCCCCCCTTCTGCCTCTCCCTCCCTCTCTCTCCCTCCCCTTCTGCCTCTCCCTCCCTCTCTCTCCCTCCCCTTCTGCCTCTCCCTCCCTCTCTTTCTATTTCACTTGAGCTCTCTGCCTCTCCTAAATCCCGAAGTCTTCATTGTGTTCAGTAGATTTTGTTTCCCTGATTTATAACCCTGGCCGTTCTGGCTCCTAGCCTAGATGTGTTGATGTGTCCCAAATGGTATCTGTTGAGCCCTATGGGCCCTGGTAAGAAGTAGTGAATAAGGAGCCATTTGGCCCCTAGGCCAGATGAAGGGTATAATTAGTTATGCTGGCCTCCCTCACATCATAGACCCTCTATAATGAAAAACATGGCGCTGGACTGGTGAACAAGGAACTCACTTTCAGAAGTTCCTTGGAAATGTTCTTAGGAAACTCTCCTTTCAATACTTTTTAGTGCCCCTTTACTGTCTAACTGCATACGTGTCCGGTAGTTGTAACCTCACAGATCAGTGCCATTACATCTCAATTTCACTGTACTGGAGACGTTTCATAGTGGGTTTGGACAGTACAGTGGGTTTACCATCTCTCTGCATGACCACTGTACTGTCCAATACAGTATGTGCAGCACAGTTGATCTGTGGAATGTCACAGGCAGACATTTAGAATGGGAGAGACCAGTAAACTGAGTTGAATGGGAGAGACCAGTAACTGAGTTGAATGGGAGAGACCAGTAACTGAGTTGAATGGGGAGAGACCAGTAACTGAGTTGTAGGGGGGAGACCAGTAACTGAGTTGAATGGGGGAGACCAGTAACTGAGTTGTAGGGGAGAGACCAGTAACTGAGTTGTAGGGGAGAGACCAGTAACTGAGTTGAATGGGGAGAGACCAGTAACTGAGTTGTAGGGGGGAGACCAGTAACTGAGTTGAATGGGGGAGACCAGTAACTGAGTTGTAGGGGAGAGACCAGTAACTGAGTTGTAGGGGAGAGACCAGTAACTGAGTTGAATGGGAGAGACCAGTAAACTGAGTTGAATGGGAGAGACCAGTAAATGAGTTGAATGGGAGAGACCAGTAACTGAGTTGAATGGGGGAGACCAGTAACTGAGTTGAATGGGGGAGACCAGTAACTGAGTTGTAGGGGAGAGACCAGTAACTGAGTTGAATGGGAGACACCAGTAAACTGAGTTGAATGGGAGAGACCAGTAAACTGAGTTGAATGGGGGAGACCAGTAACTGAGTTGTATGGGAGAGACCAGTAACTGAGTTGAATGGGAGAGACCAGTAACTGAGTTGAATGGGAGAGACCAGTAACTGAGTTGAATGGGAGAGACCAGTAACTGAGTTGAATGGGAGAGACCAGTAACTGAGTTGAATGGGAGAGACCAGTAACTGAGTTGTAGGGGAGAGACCAGTAACTGAGTCGTATGGGAGAGACCAGTAACTGAGTTGTATGGGAGAGACCAGTAACTGAGTTGTATGGGAGAGACCAGTAACTGAGTTGTATGGGAGAGACCAGTAACTGAGTTGTATGGGAGAGACCAGTAACTGAGTTGTATGGGAGAGACCAGTAACTGAGTTGTATGGGAGAGACCAGTAACTGAGTTGTAGGGGACAGACCAGTAACTGAGTTGTAGGGGACAGACCAGTAACTGAGTTTAGGGGGAGACCAGTAACTGAGTTGAATGGGAGAGACCAGTAACTGAGTTGTATGGGAGAGACCAGTAACTGAGTTGTAGTGGGGAGAGACCAGTAACTGTGTTGTAGGGGGGGAGACCAGTAACTGAGTTGTATGGGGGAGACCAGTAACTGAGTTGTATGGGAGAGACCAGTAACTGAGTTGAATGGGAGAGACCAGTAACTGAGTTGTATGGGAGAGACCAGTAACTGAGTTGTATGGGAGAGACCAGTAACTGAGTTGTATGAGAGAGACCAGTAACTGAGTTGTATGGGAGAGACCAGTAACTGAGTTGAATGGGAGAGACCAGTAACTGAGTTGTATGGGAGAGACCAGTAACTGAGTTGTAGGGGGAGAAACCAGTAACTGTGTTGTAGGGGGAGACCAGTAACTGTGTTGTAGGGGGGAGACCAGTAACTGTGTTGTAGGGGGGAGACCAGTAACTGAGTTGTAGGGGGGAGAAACCAGTAACTGAGTTGTATGGGAGAGACAAGTAACTGAGTTGAATGGGAGAGACCAGTAACTGAGTTGAATGGGAGAGACCAGTAACTGAGTTTAGGGGGGAGACCAGTAACTGAGTTGAATGGGAGAGACCAGTAACTGAGTTGTATGGGAGAGACCAGTAGCTGAGTTGAATGGGAGAGACCAGTAACTGAGTTGTATGGGAGAGACCAGTAGCTGAGTTGAATGGGAGAGACCAGTAACTGAGTTGTATGGGAGAGACCAGTAACTGAGTTGTATGGGAGAGACCAGTAACTGAGTTGAATGGGAGAGACCAGTAACTGAGTTGTAGGGGGGAGAAACCAGTAACTGAGTTGTATGGGAGAGACCAGTAACTGTGTTGTAGGGGGGAGACCAGTAACTGTGTTGTAGGGGGGAGACCAGTAACTGAGTTGTAGGGGGGAGAAACCAGTAACTGAGTTGTATGGGAGAGACAAGTAACTGAGTTGAATGGGAGAGACCAGTAAGTGAGTTGTATGGGAGAGACCAGTAACTGAGTTGTATGGGAGAGACCAGTAACTGAGTTGTATGGGAGAGACCAGTAACTGAGTTGTATGGGAGAGACCAGTAACTGAGTTGTATGGGAGAGACCAGTAACTGAGTTGTAGGGGACAGACCAGTAACTGAGTTGTAGGGGACAGACCAGTAACTGAGTTTAGGGGGAGACCAGTAACTGAGTTGAATGGGAGAGACCAGTAACTGAGTTGTAGTGGGGAGAGACCAGTAACTGTGTTGTAGGGGGGGAGACCAGTAACTGTGTTGTAGGGGGGGAGACCAGTAACTGAGTTGTATGGGGGAGACCAGTAACTGAGTTGTATGGGAGAGACCAGTAACTGAGTTGAATGGGAGAGACCAGTAACTGAGTTGTATGGGAGAGACCAGTAACTGAGTTGTATGGGAGAGACCAGTAACTGAGTTGTATGAGAGAGACCAGTAACTGAGTTGTATGGGAGAGACCAGTAACTGAGTTGAATGGGAGAGACCAGTAACTGAGTTGTATGGGAGAGACCAGTAACTGAGTTGTAGGGGGGAGAAACCAGTAACTGTGTTGTAGGGGGGGAGACCAGTAACTGAGTTGTATGGGGGAGACCAGTAACTGAGTTGTATGGGAGAGACCAGTAACTGAGTTGAATGGGAGAGACCAGTAACTGAGTTGTATGGGAGAGACCAGTAACTGAGTTGTATGGGAGAGACCAGTAACTGAGTTGAATGGGAGAGACCAGTAACTGAGTTGTATGGGAGAGACCAGTAACTGAGTTGTAGGGGGGAGAAACCAGTAACTGTGTTGTAGGGGGGAGAAACCAGTAACTGTGTTGTAGGGGGGAGACCAGTAACTGTGTTGTAGGGGGGAGACCAGTAACTGAGTTGTAGGGGGGAGAAACCAGTAACTGAGTTGTATGGGAGAGACAAGTAACTGAGTTGAATGGGAGAGACCAGTAAGTGAGTTGAATGGGAGAGACCAGTAACTGAGTTTAGGGGGGAGACCAGTAACTGAGTTGAATGGGAGAGACCAGTAACTGAGTTGTATGGGAGAGACCAGTAGCTGAGTTGAATGGGAGAGACCAGTAACTGAGTTGTATGGGAGAGACCAGTAGCTGAGTTGAATGGGAGAGACCAGTAACTGAGTTGTATGGGAGAGACCAGTAACTGAGTTGTATGGGAGAGACCAGTAACTGAGTTGAATGGGAGAGACCAGTAACTGAGTTGTAGGGGGGAGAAACCAGTAACTGTGTTGTAGGGGGGAGACCAGTAACTGAGTTGTAGGGGGGAGAAACCAGTAACTGAGTTGTATGGGAGAGACAAGTAACTGAGTTGAATGGGAGAGACCAGTAAGTGAGTTGTATGGGAGAGACCAGTAACTGAGTTGAATGGGAGAGACAAGTAACTGAGTAGAATGGGGGTGACCAGTAACTGAGTTGAATGGGAGAGACCAGTAACTGAGTTGTATGGGAGAGACCAGTAACTGAGTTGTATGGGAGAGACCAGTAACTGAGTTGTATGGGAGAGACCAGTAACTGAGTTGTAGGGGACAGACCAGTAACTGAGTTGTATGGGAGAGACCAGTAACTGAGTTGTAGGGGAGAGACCAGTAACTGAGTTGAATGGGAGAGCCCAGTAACTGAGTTGTATGGGGGAGACCAGTAACTGAGTTGTATGGGAGAAACCAGTAACTGAGTTGAATGGGAGAGACCAGTAACTGAGTTGTAGGGGAGAGACCAGTAACTGAGTTGTAGGGGGGAGACCAGTAACTGAGTTGAATGGGAGAGACCAGTAACTGAGTTGTAGGGGAGAGACCAGTAACTGAGTTGTAGTGGGGAGAGACCAGTAACTGAGTTTTAGGGGAGAGACCAGTAACTGAGTTGTAGGGGGGAGAAACCAGTAACTGTGTTGTAGGGGGGAGACCAGTAACTGAGTTGTAGGGGGGAGAAACCAGTAACTGAGTTGTATGGGAGAGACAAGTAACTGAGTTGTATGGGAGAGACAAGTAACTGAGTTGAATGGGAGAGACCAGTAAGTGAGTTGTATGGGAGAGACCAGTAACTGAGTTGAATGGGAGAGACAAGTAACTGAGTAGAATGGGGGTGACCAGTAACTGAGTTGAATGGGAGAGACCAGTAACTGAGTTGTATGGGAGAGACCAGTAACTGAGTTGTATGGGAGAGACCAGTAACTGAGTTGTATGGGAGAGACCAGTAACTGAGTTGTAGGGGACAGACCAGTAACTGAGTTGTATGGGAGAGACCAGTAACTGAGTTGTAGGGGAGAGACCAGTAACTGAGTTGAATGGGAGAGCCCAGTAACTGAGTTGTATGGGGGAGACCAGTAACTGAGTTGTATGGGAGAAACCAGTAACTGAGTTGAATGGGAGAGACCAGTAACTGAGTTGTAGGGGAGAGACCAGTAACTGAGTTGTAGGGGGGAGACCAGTAACTGAGTTGAATGGGAGAGACCAGTAACTGAGTTGTAGGGGAGAGACCAGTAACTGAGTTGTAGTGGGGAGAGACCAGTAACTGAGTTTTAGGGGAGAGACCAGTAACTGAGTTGAATGGGAGAGACCAGTAACTGACAACCGAACGCAGTTGCGTCGCTGAATTGGCAGTCGCAGTGCGTTCGGTTGCCGTGCTTACGTTGTATTCATCGAACGTACGCATCAAACAGTACGCTGTAGACGGCTTGACAGAAACGGTAGCAGAAGGTGAACGTTGAAACGTTTGTTGTCAGACCTTTTCAGACAAATGCTGCGTAACATTTCGCGGAAAAATTCACTGTCGGTGTGTCAGAGGCTTTACACCTCATGTCCATCACATGCATCCTATAGTATTCCAATAAACAAATCCTAACACATTATATCCTATAGGAGAGCAAAAGGATTGGTTCCAAAATCGGATCTGATTTTTCTATTGGTCAATACCGCAAATGAACTTGCAGCCTTGAATCACTCCCATATTGTGCACAGAACGGTTGCAAGCATAGAATAATCTAGAATGTTGTTATGTGCCGTAGCGTTAAGATTCCCTTTCACTGGAACTAAGGGGCCCGAACCATGAAAAACAGCTCCAGACCATTATTCCTCCTCCGCCAAACTTTACAGTTGGCACTATGCATTCGGGCAGGTAGGTTTCTCCTGGCACCTGCCAAACAGAGATTAATTCGTCGGACTGCTAGATAGTGAAGGGTGATTCATCACTCCAGAGAACACATTTCCACTGCTCCAGAGTCCAATGGAGAAAAGCTTAACACGCTTTAGCAGTTGCTGGTCTCATTCTGTGAGCTTGTATTGGCCTAGATGTTTCCACTTCACAATAACAGCACTTACAGTTGCCCGGGGCAGCTCTAGCAGGGCAGAAATTTTACGAAGTGACTTGTTGGAAAGGTGGCATTCTATTGTTTATGTTTGTCTATGGAGATTGCATGGCTGTGTGGTCAATTTGTATTCACCTGTCAGCAACAGGTGTGGTTGAAATAGTCAAATCCACTAATTTAATCAACATCTCTCCTTCTCACTACCACGCATTAGTTTAATCAACATCTCTCCTTCTCACTACCACGCATTAGTTTAATCAACATCTCTCCTTCTCACTACCACGCATTAGTTTAATCAACATCTCTCCTTCTCACTACCACGCATTAGTTTAATCAACATCTCTCCTTCTCACTACCACGCATTAGTTTAATCAACATCTCTCCTTCTCACTACCACGCATTAGTTTAATCAACATCTCTCCTTCTCACTACCACGCATTAGTTTAATCAACATCTCTCCTTCTCACTATCACGCATTAGTTTAATCAACATCTCTCCTTCTCACTATCACGCATTAGTTTAATCAACATCTCTCATTCTCACTACCACGCATTAGTTTAATCAACATCTCTCCTTCTCACTACCACGCATTAGTTTAATCAACATCTGTCCTTCTCACTACCACGCATTAGTTTAATCAACATCTGTCCTTCTCACTACCACGCATTAGTTTAATCAACATCTGTCCTTCTCACTACCACGCATTAGTTTAATCAACATCTCTCCTTCTCACTACCACGCATTAGTTTAATCAACATCTCTCCTTCTCACTATCACGCATTAGTTTAATCAACATCTCTCCTTCTCACTACCACGCATTAGTTTAATCAACATCTCTCCTTCTCACTACCACGCATTAGTTTAATCAACATCTGTCCTTCTCACTACCACGCATTAGTTTAATCAACATCTCTCCTTCTCACTACCACGCATTAGTTTAATCAACATCTGTCCTTCTCACTACCACGCATTAGTTTAATCAACATCTCTCCTTCTCACTACCACGCATTAGTTTAATCAACATCTCTCCTTCTCACTACCACGCATTAGTTTAATCAACATCTGTCCTTCTCACTACCACGCATTAGTTTAATCAACATCTCTCCTTCTCACTACCACGCATTAGTTTAATCAACATCTGTCCTTCTCACTACCACGCATTAGTTTAATCAACATCTCTCCTTCTCACTACCACGCATTAGTTTAATCAACATCTCTCCTTCTCACTACCACGCATTAGTTTAATCAACATCTGTCCTTCTCACTATCACGCATTAGTTTAATCAACATCTCTCCTTCTCACTACCACGCATTAGTTTAATCAACATCTCTCCTTCTCACTACCACGCATTAGTTTAATCAACATCTGTCCTTCTCACTACCACGCATTAGTTTAATCAACATCTGTCCTTCTCACTACCACGCATTAGTTTAATCAACATCTCTCCTTCTCACTACCACGCATTAGTTTAATCAACATCTCTCCTTCTCACTACCACGCATTAGTTTAATCAACATCTCTCCTTCTCACTACCACGCATTAGTTTAATCAACATCTGTCCTTCTCACTACCACGCATTAGTTTAATCAACATCTGTCCTTCTCACTACCACGCATTAGTTTAATCAACATCTCTCCTTCTCACTACCACGCATTAGTTTAATCAACATCTCTCCTTCTCACTACCACGCATTAGTTTAATCAACATCTCTCCTTCTCACTACCACGCATTAGTTTAATCAACATCTCTCCTTCTCACTACCACGCATTAGTTTAATCAACATCTGTCCTTCTCACTACCACGCATTAGTTTAATCAACATCTGTCCTTCTCACTACCACGCATTAGTTTAATCAACATCTCTCCTTCTCACTACCACGCATTAGTTTAATCAACATCTCTCCTTCTCACTACCACGCATTAGTTTAATCAACATCTCTCCTTCTCACTACCACGCATTAGTTTAATCAACATCTGTCCTTCTCACTACCACGCATTAGTTTAATCAACATCTCTCCTTCTCACTACCACGCATTAGTTTAATCAACATCTCTCCTTCTCACTACCACGCATTAGTTTAATCAACATCTGTCCTTCTCACTATCACGCATTAGTTTAATCAACATCTCTCCTTCTCACTACCACGCATTAGTTTAATCAACATCTGTCCTTCTCACTACCACGCATTAGTTTAATCAACATCTCTCCTTCTCACTACCACGCATTAGTTTAATCAACATCTGTCCTTCTCACTACCACGCATTAGTTTAATCAACATCTGTCCTTCTCACTACCACGCATTAGTTTAATCAACATCTCTCCTTCTCACTACCACGCATTAGTTTAATCAACATCTCTCCTTCTCACTACCACGCATTAGTTTAATCAACATCTCTCCTTCTCACTACCACGCATTAGTTTAATCAACATCTCTCCTTCTCACTACCACGCATTAGTTTAATCAACATCTCTCCTTCTCACTACCACGCATTAGTTTAATCAACATCTCTCCTTCTCACTACCACGCATTAGTTTAATCAACATCTGTCCTTCTCACTATCACGCATTAGTTTAATCAACATCTCTCCTTCTCACTACCACGCATTAGTTTAATCAACATCTCTCCTTCTCACTACCACGCATTAGTTTAATCAACATCTCTCCTTCTCACTACCACGCATTAGTTTAATCAACATCTGTCCTTCTCACTACCACGCATTAGTTTAATCAACATCTCTCCTTCTCACTACCACGCATTAGTTTAATCAACATCTGTCCTTCTCACTACCACGCATTAGTTTAATCAACATCTGTCCTTCTCACTACCACGCATTAGTTTAATCAACATCTGTCCTTCTCACTACCACGCATTAGTTTAATCAACATCTGTCCTTCTCACTACCACGCATTAGTTTAATCAACATCTCTCCTTCTCACTACCACGCATTAGTTTAATCAACATCTCTCCTTCTCACTACCACGCATTAGTTTAATCAACATCTGTCCTTCTCACTACCACGCATTAGTTTAATCAACATCTCTCCTTCTCACTACCACGCATTAGTTTAATCAACATCTCTCCTTCTCACTACCACGCATTAGTTTAATCAACATCTCTCCTTCTCACTACCACGCATTAGTTTAATCAACATCTCTCCTTCTCACTACCACGCATTAGTTTAATCAACATCTCTCCTTCTCACTACCACGCATTAGTTTAATCAACATCTCTCCTTCTCACTACCACGCATTAGTTTAATCAACATCTCTCCTTCTCACTACCACGCATTAGTTTAATCAACATCTGTCCTTCTCACTACCACGCATTAGTTTAATCAACATCTCTCCTTCTCACTACCACGCATTAGTTTAATCAACATCTCTCCTTCTCACTACCACGCATTAGTTTAATCAACATCTCTCCTTCTCACTACCACGCATTAGTTTAATCAACATCTGTCCTTCTCACTACCACGCATTAGTTTAATCAACATCTCTCCTTCTCACTACCACGCATTAGTTTAATCAACATCTCTCCTTCTCACTACCACGCATTAGTTTAATCAACATCTCTCCTTCTCACCATCACGCATTAGTTTAATCAACATCTGTCCTTCTCACTACCACGCATTAGTTTAATCAACATCTCTCCTTCTCACCACCACGCATTAGTTTAATCAACATCTCTCCTTCTCACTACCACGCATTAGTTTAATCAACATCTCTCCTTCTCACTACCACGCATTAGTTTAATCAACATCTGTCCTTCTCACTACCACGCATTAGTTTAATCAACATCTCTCCTTCTCACTACCACGCATTAGTTTAATCAACATCTGTCCTTCTCACTATCACGCATTAGTTTAATCAACATCTCTCCTTCTCACTACCACGCATTAGTTTAATCAACATCTGTCCTTCTCACTACCACGCATTAGTTTAATCAACATCTCTCCTTCTCACTATCACGCATTAGTTTAATCAACATCTCTCCTTCTCACTATCACGCATTAGTTTAATCAACATCTCTCCTTCTCACTATCACGCATTAGTTTAATCAACATCTCTCCTTCTCACTATCACGCATTAGTTTAGTCAACATCTCTCCTTCTCACTATCACGCATTAGTTTAATCAACATCTCTCCTTCTCACTACCACGCATTAGTTTAATCAACATCTGTCCTTCTCACTACCACGCATTAGTTTAATCAACATCTCTCCTTCTCACTACCACGCATTAGTTTAATCAACTTCTCTCCTTCTCACTACCACGCATTAGTTTAATCAACATCTCTCCTTCTCACTACCACGCATTAGTTTAATCAACATCTGTCCTTCTCACTACCACGCATTAGTTTAATCAACATCTGTCCTTCTCACTACCACGCATTAGTTTAATCAACATCTGTCCTTCTCACTACCACGCATTAGTTTAATCAACATCTGTCCTTCTCACTACCACGCATTAGTTTAATCAACATCTCTCCTTCTCACTACCACGCATTAGTTTAATCAACATCTGTCCTTCTCACTACCACGCATTAGTTTAATCAACATCTGTCCTTCTCACTACCACGCATTAGTTTAATCAACATCTGTCCTTCTCACTATCACGCATTAGTTTAATCAACATCTCTCCTTCTCACTACCACGCATTAGTTTAATCAACATCTCTCCTTCTCACTATCACGCATTAGTTTAATCAACATCTGTCCTTCTCACTACCACGCATTAGTTTAATCAACATCTCTCCTTCTCACTATCACGCATTAGTTTAATCAACATCTCTCCTTCTCACTACCACGCATTAGTTTAATCAACATCTGTCCTTCTCACTATCACGCATTAGTTTAATCAACATCTGTCCTTCTCACTATCACGCATTAGTTTAATCAACATCTGTCCTTCTCACTATCACGCATTAGTTTAATCAACATCTGTCCTTCTCACTATCACGCATTAGTTTAATCAACATCTGTCCTTCTCACTATCACGCATTAGTTTAATCAACATCTGTCCTTCTCACTATCACGCATTAGTTTAATCAACATCTGTCCTTCTCACTATCACGCATTAGTTTAATCAACATCTCTCCTTCTCACCATCACGCATTAGCTTTACTTCCCCACCTGCCATTTTTAAAAAGACCCGAAGGGGCTCATTGCCTGCTTGAATTATGCAGAAACGGGCAGCGTTTAGGTCATGTAATTGATTATGTTGGAAAGGGGAGAAATTGTGCTTTACAATGGTGTTGATCTTCAAGTATTACGTTTTTGGGGTGATTGTACGGGCAATTGTACGGACCAAGGCGATGTACGAGTTTACGTGAGTTTACGTTATATGTATATGCACCTGTAACTCTGTAGATATTTGATCTACATCCAATTGAAATAGCTGGGTAATAGCATATGATATGATGTTCTCAACTTGCCTACCTGGTTAAATAAACGTCAAATAATTTTTTTTAAATAATAATAATTCTCATGCTTACATTCAAGGCCAGAATATGCGTAGAGAGAAAAGAGCGTAACACGGAACTACATTTGACATTTACATGAGACTTCTGCTTCTTCAGAATACGAAGATTACATTGAAAAGACGAGTATAGGCAAGACGCATTGTGTTCAGATCTGGCTAAAGCCACTTCAGGAGATGGTGAAGCGATGCATCGTGTGCCGATTTCTCCTGCCTGGACACACATCAGGCTACCGAAGCGCATGCGGGGGGGGGGCGATATCATCAACTCTCCGACTACGTGTGTTTTGGGACAGAGAGAGAGAGAGAGGCACCTTTCATTATGGCGTTGGAGGAAATACATACCTAGCGTGTGAGGAATATGTTTGCTGGACTCGTATGCTTGCCAGCTAATTCATATTTAGAAGGGGGAAAAAAACAATATTTGGCTGGAGTTTTGCTAAACCGTTTGCAATACCTTTAGCGTTACTTGCTGGCTAGCTACAGAGGTTAACTGGCTACAGTAAAAGTTAGTTAGCTTCTGCCATCAGTTGTTGTTTTGTTGTTAGCATATATATACTGGCATTTGCGTAAAGGGAGTCCGGACACGGTAGACGCTTCTACAAACCTACATTTAAATGTAAATGAAATGCGCTTGGAGCTCCATGATCAGAATAATAAAGCTGAATTAATTCTCGACACAGTCTATCATGCGCTTAACTCTGGTTGGAATTGCCCTCTTATGGGAGATGCTACTTGACTTTTCCCAGTTTTTCCCCGTGGCAAAACGTTTTGCGACAGTGAGCTCTACTTAACATGACCCAGGGTAGGGCCCTCCTTCACTCATCTTCTCCTCCTCCTCAGTTCTCCATGCTGCCCCAGGCCACCGCCATCAAAGGTGGGGCTTGTCCTTGGTGTTCCAGGGTGCTGGCATGGCTAGTCCCTAGCTGTGCTGGGTCTGGGGTGTGTTGAGGCAACATGAGGGGTAGAGGTGGGATGGTTCCTCAGGGGAGACAGGGCGCACTCTGACCGTGTATCTCTCTCTCTCTCTGTGTGTGTGTGTGTGTGTGTGTGTGTGTGTGTGTGTGTGTGTGTGTGTGTGTGTGTGTGTGTGTGTAATTGTCACCCCATGATAAATAGCTATGCCAACATTCTCACCCGCTGCACAGCAGGGCTGTCCACTCTGTCCTGAGGCAGATGGATCGTCCTTTGTGTTTGCTCACCTCCACCGTAGCATTAATCTCCTCTCCATCCTGGTAAGAGACCAGCTCCGCGGTGGCCGCAGAACGACAGGCGACTGTGGGTAAACGCAGGGCTCAAGGCCCTCAGGTCGTTTGTGAGCGAGTGTTTGACGAGCACCACCCCGGAGAGATGATAGCCAAACAAGATGTTTAAATGCCTCCCATACCCTGCCTCTTTCACCTTGGAGAGGGATGGGGGGGAGAGGGATGGGGGGGAAACAATATGTCCCTCTTAATTTTTGATGTAAATGATATCTCTCTGTGAAGATTCAATTGTAATGGACTCTCCCTCCACCACATATTTTTCCATTTGTAAACCAAAGGCCAGATTTCCTAGAGTTTTCTGCACTATTTCACAAGGTAGTGTATAAATTGAGGAAATTAACTAATCTAATACGGTCTTGCCACTTTAGTTCAGTTTGGGTGGCTCAATAATATACCGGAGACACCTCGAAAACCGGTTATCAGATTAGTGATCAAAATAAAACCATGTTGATATTACTTCTCTATAGCCTTCAGTCTCGCGATTGACACGAAACCCAATAGCCCTGTTGGCATTCTGATTTCTAGCTCAGGGAGTCGGTGCATGGTGTCTTGTAGAGGTTCACTACACAGCACAGTGTTAGTCAGAGGCCCAGTACACGCACTAGTTGTACAACGGCTGTGATAAAACTGCTCGTTTTTTGCAATACAATTTTAAAGTACACACACTTCAAGACTGTGAGAGCGAGTTGAGTTTTCACTCAATGCCTATTCGGCGTTGTTCACACCCTCTTAAGCCTTAGCCCCACCCATCACTTTAAGAATTCACATGACCTACCATCAGCATGGTCAACGCCTTCCATTATCTGAGCCAAGTATGGCTAGCCAGGAAGGATCCATTATCCCAGCCAAGTATGGCTAGCCAGGAAGGATCCATTATCCCAGCCAAGTGTGGCTAGCCAGGAAGGATCAATTATCCCAGCCAAGTATGGCTAGCCAGGAAGGATCCATTATCTCAGCCAAGTAGGATCCATTATCTCAGCCAAGTGTGGCTAGCCAGGAAGGATCCATTATCCCAGCCAAGTATGGCTAGCCAGGAAGGATCCATTATCTCAGCCAGGTGTGGCTAGCCAGGAAGGATCCATTATCTCAGCCAAGTATGGCTAGCCAGGAAGGATCCTTTCTTTCTCCATATAGCTCAGTGCTTTCACCTTGGCTTATCTCAGAATTTAACATGTTTTATTCATATTTACGCATCCCATACCGGTTAGTAACTAAGGTACATTAAAGTTCACATGTTCAAGAAGGCCTTTCTGTGGCGCCGACAGAGATGGACGCCTCGCTTCGGAAACTATGCAGAATTTAGTTTTTTTTATATATTATTTCTTACGTTGTTACCCCAGGAAATCTTGTCTTATTACATACAGCCGGAAAGAACTATTGGATATAAGAGCAACGTCAACTTACCAACATTACAACTTTCCCGAAGCGGATCCCCACCACCCAGGACAATGGATCGGATCCCAGTAGACGACCCAAAACAACGACGCTGCAGAAGGGGCAGACGGAGCGGTCTTCTGGTCAGGCTCCGTAGACGGGCACATCACTTACCGCTTCCGAGTATACTACTCGTCAATGTCCAGTCTCTTGACAACAAAGTAGATGAAATTCAAGCAAGGGTTGCCTTCCAGAGAGACATTAGAGATGGTAACATCCTTTGTTTCATGGAAACATGGCTCACTCAGGATACGTTATCAGAGTCGGTACAGCCACCTGGCTTCTTCACGCATCGCGCCGTTATAAACAAACACCTCTCTGGTAAGAAGAAGGGCAGGGGGTGTATGCCTTATGATTAACGAGACGTGGTGTGATCATAACAAAATACAGGAACCCAAGTCCTTTTGTTCAGCTGACCTAGAATTCCTTACGATCAAATGCCAACCGCATTATCTACCAAGAGAATTCACTTTGATTATACCCCCCCCCAAGCAGACACCTCAACGGCCCTGAAAAAACGTCATTTGACTCTATGTAAACTGGAAACCACATATCCTGAGGCTGCAGTTATTGTAGCTGGGGATTTTAACAAGGCTCCCTAAATTTGATCAGCATATTGAATGCAAAACCTATTCTATTCTAACCTCCGCGACGCATACAAAGCCCTCCCTCGCCCTCTTTTCGGCGAATCTTGATCACGACTCCATTTTGTTGCTATCGGCCTATAGACAGAAACTAAAACAGGAAATGCCCGTGCTCTGGTCTGTACAACGCTGGTCCGACCAATCTGATTCTACGCTTCAAGATTGCTTTGATCACGTGGAGTGGGATATGTTCCGGATAGCCGGAGACAACAACATTGATGTATACTACTCTGATTCTGTGAGCGAGTTTACTAGCAAGTGCATCGGTGATGTGGTACCCACGGTGACTATTAAAACCTTTCCCAACCAGAAACCGTGGATTGATGGCAACATTCGCGCAAAACTGAAAGCGCGAACCACTGCTTTTAATCAGGGCAAGGTGACCGGAAACAAAAAGTATAGCTATTCCCTCCGCAAGGCAATCAAACAAGCTAAGCGTCAGTATAGAGACAAAGTTGAGTCATAATTCAACGGCTCCGACACGAGACCTTTGTGGCAGGATCTACAGTTAATCACGGACTACAAAAAGAAAACCAGCCCCATTGCAGACACCGATGTCTTGCTCCCAGACAAACTAAACACTTCTTTGCTCACTTTGAGGACAATACAGTGCCACTGACATGGCCCGCTAACAAAACCTGCGGGCTCTCCATCGCAGCCAACGTGAGTAAAACATTTAAACGTGTTAACCCTCGCAAGGCTGCCGGCATCCCTAGCCGCGTCGTCAGGGCACGCGCAGACCAGCTGGCTGGTGTGTTTACGGACATATTCAATCAATCCCTATCCCAGTCTGCTGTTCCCACATGCTTCAAGAGGGCCACCCTTGTTCCTGTCCCAAGAAAGCTAAGGTAACTGATCAAAACGACTATCGTCCGTAGCACTAACTTCCGTCATCATGAAGTGCTTTGAGAGACTAGTCAAGGAGCATATCACCTCCATCCTACTGATAGAATAATTTGTATGTTTAAGATAATGACTAAAGTATTCCACCCTGAAATGTGTTAGAGTCATAATCCAATAATGTGTGTGACTAGACCATTGTGTTACTATTTCGCAATATGAGCTGGGTATAGTTGAGACGTTCAAGGATAACTGAACTGTCGACTTGTGATAACGGGGAAACTAATAACTGGAAAGAGGCCTCCCCACCCTAGGGAGGAGAAAACTGTTAGAAGTGGCTTGCAGAAGATGATGAAACATGTTGTAGAAGGGTGATAAACAATGTATGTGAACTTTGGAAAAATACAGCCCACCTCAAGAGAGGTGGAGTTTCTACTGATGTGAGTTCATGTGTGTGTGCTATAAAAAGAGTGTGTTCTCATCTTGAAGACAGAGCGCTCTCTGAATAAAGTATTGATCTATTGCAGAATCTGAGACTTTGTCTAATTCATCATTAACCAGAGCCTTTACAACCTCTGGGAATTGGTCAAAGCTTGAGTGATAGTTGAGTTCAACCATTGAGATAGCAAAATTCTCGTGACACCATAGACCTACTCCAATTTGCTTACCGCCCCAATAGGTCCACAGATGATGCAATCCCACTGCCCTAACCCATCTGGGATAGGGCAGTGGGATGAACAGTAAGAATGCTGTTCATCGATTACAGCTCAGCATTCAACACCATAGTACCCTCCGAACTCATCATTAAGCTCGAGACCCTGGGTCTCGACCCCGCCCTGTGCAACTGGGTCCTGGACTTTCTGACGGGCTGCCCCCAGGTGGTGAGGGTAGCAAACAACATCTCCACCCCGCTGATCCTCAACACGGGCCCCACAAGGGTGCGTTCTCAGCCCTCTCCTGTTCACCCATGACTGCGTGGCCATGCACGCCTCCAACTCAATCATCAAGTTTGCAGACAACACTACAGTGGTAGGCTTGATTACCAACAACGACGAGACGGCCTACAGGGAGGAGGTGAGGGCCCTCAGAGCGTGGTTTCAGGAAAATAACTTCACACTCAACGTCATCAAAACAAAGGAGATGATCGTGGACTTCAGGAAACAGCAGAGGGAGCACCACCCTATCCACATCGACGGGACAGTAGTGGAGAAGGTAGAACGTTTTAAGTTCCTCGGCGTACACATCATGAACAAACTGAAATGATCCACCCACACAGACAGCGTGGTGAAGAAGGCGCAAGAAATTTGGCTTGTTACCAAAAACACTCAAACTTCTACAGATGCACAATCGAGAGCATCCTGTCGGGCTTTATCACCACCTGGGCCTTCTGAAGTAGGACCTAGAGTCAAACGGGCCTTCTGAAGTAGGACCTAGAATCAAACGGGACTTCTGAAGTAGGAACTAGAGTCAAACGAGCCTTCTGAAGTAGGAACTAGAGTCAAATGAGCCTTCTGAAGTTGGACCTAGACTCAAATGATGCCTTCTGAAGTAGGAACTAGAATCAAACGGGACTTCTGAAGTAGGAACTAGAGTCAAACGAGCCTTCTGAAGTAGGAACTAGAGTCAAATGAGCCTTCTGAAGTTGGACCTAGACTCAAACTAGCCTTCAGAAGTAGGAACTAGAATCAAACGAGCCTTCTGAAGTAGGAACTAGAGTCAAACGGGCCTTCTGCAGTAGGAACTAGATTCAAACGAGCCTTCTGAAGTAGGAACTAGAGTCAAACGAGCCTTCTGAAGTAGGACCTAGACTCAAACTAGCCTTCTGAAGTAGGAACTAGAGTCAAACGAGCCTTCTGAAGTAGGAACTAGAGTCAAACGGGCCTTCTGAAGTAGGAACTAGAGTCAAACGGGCCTTCTGAAGTAGGAACTAGAGTCAAACGAGCCTTCTGAAGTAGGAACTAGAGTCAAACGAGCCTTCTGAAGTAGGAACTAGAGTCAAACAAGTGTCATGACGTTGGGGAAGATTTATGGCAGTCATAATTACCTCTTCCCCCCTTTTTTCCTCTCTACTCTCTCTCTACTGAGGTTACATTTGCAAAACCCTTGATTAACATAGAGATTCTGGGAACGTCAGAAGGTGAAGGGGGGTTGAAATTAACTATATTCTGGTAATCCGACCAACGGAACATATGCGGTGGTACTTAATGAATATGATGTCAGTTCGGTTGTCATCTGAGACATTCTCATCAATGATAAGATGACAAACTCTACAGTGGGAAGTCTACACATCAGAGTTATCAGATTCACATGGAATTGTTGTTCAATTTAAATGTTTGCATATGTAATTATTCGTGATGGGATGAAACGTGATTTTAGCTTCTAAAATGTGAGATTTGGGTTTTCTTAAGATATGGCTCTGCTCAATCAGTGGCCCGCCCCTGTGAAGAGACATGGGCTATAAAACTTTTCAAACACGCCCTCCTCTCCCTTCCTATATAAGCCCTTGACGTCAATATAACCTCCTGTTCCGATGATGTGAGGACGACGGTCCAATGTCAGAATGGTTTAGATAATAACTACAGAACGAAGCCAACATCAGCATGAGCTGGTTGCGAATGGTATGATCTTTGAACTCTTATTCACTACAGCAGTGATACCTCCTAGCCGTTGAGTTAGCAACAGCAGATGCAACAAGGGTTCGGAAGGAACAGACAGAGTATCCAATCTATCACCCAATGACGATACTACAACGTATCCAATTGACAACCAGAGACACACTTCAAAGGACTCGGTTGGGCAACACGGCCTTCCATCTACCACCAACCTAGCGAAGCGCAGCTCAGAGTAAATATTTATTGCATTTTCCTTTTCCAAATGGGCGGTAATTTAGAATGCATAAGATACTGTATTTACGATAGCACAGGTTCTCCCTTTGTTCCTCAGTCTTCCCGCTCTTTCACTCAAACCCAGCGCTTTTTTTTGTGTAACAAACTGTCATATCTGTTACGCCCGCCAGGGACGTTTTCCTTTATGACATAATTTGTAATCAAGTTATGATTTAATTATGTGTATATGTAATTCTGTGTGATTAGTTAGGTATTTAGTAAATAAATAATTAAACCCACATTTGTATTTTGGTTCAAATTGTTAGCCAGGGTTCGTGAAGATAACCAAGAATTTACAACTTTCAGATGAGACTGAAGTAAGATGACGATTAATGTTGACTGCTATTGATGTAAAATATTACTAGGTCTTTAAGAGTTTATTCGGAAGATAACAGCTCTATAAATATTATTTCGTGGTGCCCCGACTCTCTAGTTAATTACATTTACATGATTAGCTCAATCAGGTGATATTAATTACGGAGAAATTATTTTATAGAATAGCATGTCATATCACTTAATCCGGCATAGCCAAAGACACGACAGAAGCCTTCTGATGTAGGAACTAGAGTAAAACGGGCCTTCTGAAGTAGGAATTAGAGTCAAACGCCCCCGATCCTGTAACCAATCACGTTCAAACAACCATTGTACGGTGTCCCCAAAACGCTTGTGTCATATTTGCGCATAAAAACTCCATCACAACCGTTTTACCAAATATGTTATACACGAGTTGTACAGCTTTAGTGTGTACTGTGCCAGATATATGATGTTATAATCCCTTGGCTCAGTGGCTGTGGAGCTTTTCACAAGATCAATGTACCATGACTGTGGAGACCACACTGCCTAGAGCCTGCCTCTGGAGATAAATGTGTGTGTGGCAGAGCTGAGCCGTTTGCTGCTGAGCCCAGAAATTAGAGAGGAAATGGCAGAGGGCAGTTTAGTGCAAAGAGTTACTAAAGCTGGTCTGTGATAGAGCTACTAAAGCTGGTCTGTGATAGAGCTACTAAAGCTGGTCTGTGATAGAGCTACTAAAGCTGGTCTGTGATAGAGCTACTAAAGCTGGTCTGTGATAGAGCTACTAAAGCTGGTCTGTGATAGAGCTACTAAAGCTGGTCTGTGATAGAGCTACTAAAGCTGGTCTGTGATAGCGCTACTAAAGCTGGTCTGTGATAGCGCTACTAAAGCTGATCTGTGATAGAGCTATTAAAGCTGGTCTGTGATAGAGCTGGTTTGTGATAGAGCTGTTCTGTGATAGAGCTACTAAAGCTGGTCTGTGATAGAGCTGGTCTGTGATAGTGCTACTAAAACTGGTCTGTGATAGAGCTACTAAAGCTGGTCTGTGATAGAGCTATTAAAGCTGATCTGTGATAGAGCTGGTCTGTGATAGAGCTGGTCTGTGATGGAGCTATTAAAGCTGGTCTGTGAAGGAGCTACTAACGCTGGTCTGTGATAGAGCTACTAAAGCTGGTCTGTGATAGAGCTGCTAAAGCTGGTCTGTGATAGAGCTGGTCTGTGATAGCACTATTAAAGCTGGTCTGTGATAGAGCTGCTCTGTGATAGAGCTATTAAAGCTGGTCTGTGGTAGAGCTACTAAAGCTGGTCTGTGATAGAGCTGCTAAAGCTGGTCTGTGGTAGAGCTACTAAAGCTGGTCTGTGGTAGAGCTACTAAAGCTGATCTGTGGTAGAGCTGCTAAAGCTGGTCTGTGGTAGAGCTGCTAAAGCTGGTCTGTGATAGAGCTGCTAAAGCTGGTCTGTGATATTTCACTCAGAGCACTGAGGGACAACTCTGCTTAATGAGGAGCTGTGCTGCAAAGCACTTGAACAGTGTTTTACAAGGGCCAAACTATCCTAAAGCAGTGTGCAGGTACAAGCTCTGAGGCAGGGAAAAACAAATGTGCATTAGGCCAAACAGTTTGGCTGTGCATTCCCGTTTGATTGACCCTAACGTATTGATTTGAATATAATCAACTGTGATCAAATAGAAATTTTAAAGGATTATCTAAAATGAGGCTTAAGAAAATTTTAATAAATCAAATGTATTTATAAAGCCCAATTTAACATCAGCCGATGTCACAAAGTGCTTATACAGAAACCCAGCCTAAAACCCCAAACAGCAAGCAATGCAGATGTAGAAGCACAGTGGCTAGGAAAAACTCCCTAGAAAGGCCAGAACCTTGGGAAGAAACCTAGAGAGGAACCAGGCTATGAGGGGTGGCCAGTCCTCTTCTGGCTGTGCTGGGTGGAGATTATAACAGAACATGGCCAAGATGTTCAAATGTTCATAGATGACCAGCAGGGTCAAATAATAATAATCACAGTGGTTGTAGAGGGTGCAACAGGTCAGCACCTCAGGAGTAAATGTTAGTTGGCTTTTCATAGCCGATCATTCAGAGTTAGAGACAGCAGTTGTGGTAGAGAGAGAGTCCAAAACAGCAGGTCTGGGACAAGGTAGCACGTCCGGTGAACAGGTCAGGGTTCCATAGCCGCAGGCAGAATAGTTTAAACTGGAGCAGCAGCACAACCAGGTGGTCTGGGGACAGCAAGGAGTCATCAGGCCAGGTTGTCCTGAGGCATGGTCCTAGGGCTCAAGTCCTGACAGAAGAGAGAGCATACTTAAATTCACACCGGACTCCAGATATAACAGACTGACCCTAGCCCCCGACACAAACTATTGCAACATAAATGCTGGAGGCTGAGATGTGGCCCCGTCTGACGAATCCCCCAGACAGGTCCAAACAGGAAGGATATAACCCCACCCACTTCGCCAGAGCACAGCCCCCACACCACTAGAGGGATATCTTCAACCACCAACTTACCATCCTGACTGAGTATAGCCCACAAAGATCTCCGCCACGGCACAACCCAAGGGGGGGGCTACCCCAGACAGGAAGATCACGTCAGTGACTCAACCGACGCACCCCTCCTAGGGACGGTATGGAAGAGCACCAGTAAGCCAGTGACTCAGCCCCTGTAATAGGGTTAAAGGCAGAGAATGCCAGTGGAGAGGGGAACCGGCCAGGCAGAGACAGCAAGGGCGGTTCGTTGCTCCAGATCCTTTCCGTTCACCTTCACACTCCTGGACCAGACTACACTCAATCACATGACCCACTGAAGAGATGAGTCTTCAGTAAAGACTTAAAGGTTGAGACCGAGTCTGCGTCTCTCACATGGGTATGCAGACCATTCGATAAAAATGGAGCTCTATAGGAGAAAGCCCTGCCTCCAGCTGTTTGCTTAGAAATTCTAGAGACCATAAGGAGGCCTTGCATCTTGTGACCGTAGCGTACGTGTAGGTATGTACGGCAGGACCAAATCAGAGAGATAGGTAGGAGCAAGCCCATGTAATGCTTTCTAGGTTAGCAGTAAAACCTTGAAATCAGCCCTTGCCTTAACAGGAAGCCAGTGTAGAGAGGCTAGCACTGGAGTAATATGATCACATTTTTTGGTTCTAGTCAAGATTCTAGCAGCCGTGTTTTGCACTAACTGAAGTTAATTTAGTGCTTTATCCGGGTAGCTGGAAAGCAGAGCATTGCAGTGGAAATATAAACCAACACTTATCTGTGCTCATTTTGCGTCTCTCTACAGCAACCCCTGGGGGTCATGTCTAAGTAGTGCCTGGTGTTTTCCCACAGTCCTCCTCTCCCTGTGAGTCCGGCTCTACTCCGGCGGTTCCTGTTCTAGTGCCTTTAGCAGCTGTTGTCAAGGAAAGGGAGACTTGTGGTATATGGTTGGAAACAGAGATTAGCATGCTGAACACGACACCTTATAGTACAGCTGCTGAATCAGTCTAATGCAAGGGCACGTTAAAGCTATGGTTTAACTGGGACCAGAGCATGTGAGAGGAAAATGGCGAGTTATGAGTCAACATTTGTAAAATGACACACTTCTTCTTCTGAAATTTGGGTCATTCGAGGACAGTACATTTCTCACTTGGTTCCGGAGCAAAACAAATCTGAAGAACCTCTAATTCTAATGTTATATAACTGGTAAACTATTAGCAGTTATATATTATGTCCTTCAAATGAACATTGTGGACTTTTTTCCACCGTTGTATGCTGAATGAAGACAGACTCTGGTTCAATGATTAGGCACCACTTCACATAATGACTCTAGGACTGGCTCAAGATAGACTGTGTGGTAATGGTACAGTTTGAGGCCATGTGGCAGAAAGGGATGGGGGCGTTGGAGAAAGGGATGGGGGCGTTGGAGATAGGGATGGGGGCGTTGGAGATTGGAGATAGGGATGGGGGCGTTGGAGATTGGAGATAGGGATGAGGGCGTTGGAGATAGGGATGGGGGCGTTGGAGATAGGGATGGGGGCGTTGGAGATTGGAGATAGGGATGGGGGCGTTGGAGATAGGGATGGGGGCGTTGGAGATAGGGATGGGGGCGTTGGAGAAAGGGATGGGGGCGTTGGAGAAAGGGATGGGGGCGTTGGAGATTGGAGATAGGGATGGGGGCGTTGGAGATAGGGATGGGGGCGTTGGAGAAAGGGATGGGGGCGTTGGAGAAAGGGATGGGGGCGTTGGAGAAAGGGATGGGGGCGTTGGAGAAAGGGATGGGGGCGTTGGAGAAAGGGATGGGGGCGTTGGAGAAAGGGATGGGGGCGTTGGAGAAAGAGATGGGGGCGTTGGAGAAAGGGATGGGGGCGTTGGAGAAAGGGATGGGGGCGTTGGAGAAAGGGATGGGGGCGTTGGAGAAAGGGATGGGGGCGTTGGAGATAAATTCATTAAAAATCCTACAATGTCATTTCTGGATTTTTTTCTCCTTTTGTCTGTCATAGTTGAAGTGTACCTATGATGAAAATTACAGGCCTCTCAACTTTTTAAGTTGGAGAACTTGCACAATTGGTGGCTGACTAAATACTTTTAACTGCAGTATATATATTTTTTTTTTCAATCAACAGAAGTGTATTCTCACAGAACAATCTGACAATGTAGTCAAGGTCATGGAGGTTCATGTCTCACAGGGATCACAAAACAAAAAAAACTAAAATACGTGAACTTTTACAAGCTGTTATAAATGCGATTATTGTAAGAAAGTTCTGGAACAGTGTCTTACTTGTTGGTGAAATTAACAAGATAGTTTGTTAATAATTCACAAGATAAAGTTAAGAGGAAGAGAAACAGCATTACAGGTAACATCACATCAAATCAAATGTATTTATAAAGCCGTTCGTACATCAGCTGATATCTCAAAGTGCTGTACAGAAACCCAGCCTAAAACCCCAAACAGCAAGCAATGCAGGTGTAGAAGCACGGTGGCTAGGAAAAACTCCCTAGAAAGGCCAAAACCTAGGAAGAAACCTAGAGAGGAACCAGGCTATGTGGGGTGGCCAGTCCTCTTCTGGCTGTGCCGGGTAGAGATTATAACAGAACATGGCCAAGATGTTCAAATGTTCATAAATGACCAGCATGGTCGAATAATAATAAGGCAGAACAGTTGAAACTGGAGCAGCAGCACGGCCAGGTGGACTGGGGACAGCAAGGAGTCATCATGTCAGGTAGTCCTGGGGCATGGTCCTAGGGCTCAGGTCCTCCGAGAAAGAGAAAGAAAGAGAATTAGAGAGACGTGTTGAGTACGTAGAGCACGGTGTGGATGATGTAAGGGATGAAGTGGATGTTGCTCTCTCGTCCTCCTCCTCCCGTATCCACGCTGAAGGACTGCTCCGTGGCGAAACGCAGGAACAAGAGCTTGTTGTCGTGGATGTTTAGCTGGTAGGTGGGCTCTCCTGCAGATGTGTTTTTCTTGGAGATAGGGAGGAGAGATATTTGGGAACGGTTTGTGTGTGCTACATCTGATTAAGTTGATTGCATTTCAAGAGACAAAATTAAATTTCTCATTTCATAATATTGTTTTTGGCGATTAATAATTTCATCCAAGTTAATTAGAGAACATCTGGTCCAACAACAGAGGTTTTGATTTGTTTGGCTGTGCCCTACTGAACATGATGAACCTGCTGTGTGCCATTACCTGGCCAGGCATGTGGCGAAGGCTGGGACATGAGGCCCCCAGACAGGAAGCAGCCCATTGCACTTGGAGTTGGCGTTCTGCAACGCAGCACTCTCCCCCTCCTCCCGCCCCCGAGCAAACCTGACAGAGGAAGGATAAAGACAGTATTAGATGCTGAGCATGTTCCACGCTAGGCTCATAGTCTAGGACCTCTGATCATGTTTCCCAGGGAGGCCTGATTGTGTTTCTCCAGTACTACTACTGCTACTAACTACTGCTACTAACTACTGATACTTACTGCTACTAACTACTGCTACTAAATACTGCTACTAACTACTGCTACTAACTACTGCTGATACTTACTACTGCTACTGCTACTAACTACTGCTACTACTGATACTAACCACTGATACTACTGCTACTAACTACTGATACTACTGCTACTAACTACTGATACTACTGCTACTAACTACTGATACTTACTGCTACTACTGATACGTACTGCTACTAACTATGATACTACTGATGCTTACTGCTACTAACTACTGCGACTAACTACTGATACTACCTACTGATACTTACTGCTACTAACTACTGCTACTACTGATACTAGTCATACATACTACTGATACTAACTACTGATACTTACTAATACAAACTACTGCTACTTACTAATACTAACTACTGATACTGACTGCTACTAATGAATGATACTAACTACTGACACTGACTGCTACTAACTACTGATACTAACTTCCTGCAACTACTGATACTTACTGCTAATAACTGCTGATACTAACTACTGATACTACCTACTGATACTAACTGCTACTACCTACTGATACAACTGCTACTAACTACTGCTACCTACTGATACTATTGATACTAACTACTGATACTTACTGCTACTAACTCTGATACTTACTGATAATTACTGCTAATAACTGCTACTAACTACTGATACTTACTGCTAATAACTGCTACTAACTACTGATACTTACTGCTAATAACTGCACCTAACTACTGATACTTACTGCTAATAACTGCTACTAACTACTGATACTTACTGCTAATAACTGCACCTAACTACTGATACTTACTGCTAATAACTGCTACTAACTACTGATACTTACTGATACTAACTACTGATACTTACTGCTAATAACTGCTACTAACTACTGATACTTACTGCTAATAACTGCTACTAACTACTGATACTTACTGCTAATAACTGCTACTACCTACTGATACTACCTACTGATACTAACTACTGCTACTACCTACTGATACTACCTACTGATACTTACTGATACTAACCACTGATACTACTGATACTAACCACTGATACTACTGATACTAACCACTGATACTACTGATACTAACTGCTACTACTGATACTAACTGCTACTACTGATACTAACTACTGATACTAACTGCTACTACTGCTACTAACTACTGATACTAACTGCTACTACTGATACTAACTGCTAAAAACTGCTACCAACTACTGCTACTAACTACTGATACTAACTACTGATACTAACTACTGATACTAACTGCTACTAACTACTGCTACTAACTACTGATACTAACTACTGATACTAACTACTGCTACCAACTACTGATACTAACTGCTGCTACTACTGATACTTACTGCTACTACTGCTACTAACTACTGCTACTAACTACTGATACTACCTACTGATACTTACTGCTACTAACTACTGGTACTAACTACTGCTACTAACTACTGCTACTAACTACTGATACTAACTACTGCTACTACTGATACTAACTACTGATACTTACTGCTGCTACTAACTACTGATACTTACTGCTACTACTGCTACTAACTACTGCTACTAACTACTAACTACTGCTACTTACTGCTACTAACTACTGATACTAACTACTGATACTAACTACTGCTACTAACTACTGATACTAACTACTGATACTACTGATACTTACTGCTACTAACTACTGCTACTAACTACTGCTACTACCTACTGATACTAACTACTGATACTAACTACTGCTACTAACTACTGATACTAACTACTGCTACTAACTACTGATACTAACTACTGCTACTAACTACTGCTACTTACTGCTACCAACTACTGCTACTTACTGCTACCAACTACTGATACTTACTGCTACCAACTACTGATACTTACTGCTACCAACTACTGATACTTACTGCTACCAACTACTGATACTTACTGCTACCAACTACTGATACTTACTGCTACTAACTACTGCTACTAACTACTGCTACTAACTACTGCTACTAACTACTACTACTAACTACTACTAACTACTACTAACTACTACTAACTACTGATACTTACTGCTACCAACTACTGATACTTACTGCTACCAACTACTGATACCTACTGATACTTACTGCTACTAACTACTGCTACTAACTACTGATACTAACTACTGATACTAACTACTGATACTAACTACTGATACTAACTACTGATACTTACTACTGCTACTAACTACTGATACTAACTACTGATACTTACTGCTACCAACTACTGATACTTACTGCTACTACTGCTACTAACTACTGCTACTAACTACTACTACTAACTACTGATACTAACTACTGATACTTACTGCTACCAACTACTGATACTTACTGCTACCAACTACTGATACTTACTGCTACCAACTACTGATACTTACTGCTACCAACTACTGATACTTACTGCTACTACTGCTACTAACTACTGCTACTAACTACTGCTACTAACTACTACTACTAACTACTGCTAACTACTGCTACTAACTACTACTAACTACTGCTACTAACTACTGCTACTAACTACTACTAACTACTGCTACTAACTACTACTAACTACTGATACTTACTGCTACCAACTACTGATACTTACTGCTACCAACTACTGATACTTACTGCTACTAACTACTGATACTTACTGCTACTAACTACTGCTACTAACTACTGATACTTACTGCTACTACTAACTACTGCTACTAACTACTGCTACTTACTGCTACCAACTACTGATACTAACTACTGATACTTACTGCTACTAACTACTGCTACTACTGATACTTACTGCTACTACTGATACTTACTGCTACTAACTACTGCTACTAACTACTGCTACTACTGATACTTACTGCTACTAACTACTGCTACTACTGATACTTACTGCTACTACTGCTACTAACTACTGATACTAACTACTGCTACTAACTACTGATACTAACTACTGATACTAACTACTGATACTAACTACTGATACTAACTATGATACTAACTACTGATACTAACTACTGATACTAACTATGATACTACAGATGCTTACTGCTACTAACTACTGCTAATAATTCTACTTACTGCTACTAGCTACTGCTACTTTAATATTGTTTTTTATTTTACCTTTATTTAACCAGGCAAGTCAGTTAAGAACAAATTCTTATTTTCATTGACAGATTTGTACCTTGTCAGCTCGGGGGTTTGAACTCACAACCTTTCGGTTACGAGTCCAACGCTCTAACCACTGCTACTAACTACTGCTACTGATACTAGTGATACTGACTACTGCTACTACTGCTACTACCTACTGATACTTACTGCTACTAACTACTGATACTTGCTACTACTACTGCTACTAACTTCTGATACTTACTACTAATAACTAGTGATACTACTGCTACGAACTACTGATACTACCTACTGATACTAACTACTGCTACTACCTACTGCTACTAACTACTGCTACTAACTACTGATACTAACTGCTGCTACTAACTGCTGCTACTAACTGCTGCTACTAACTGCTGCTACTAACTACTGCTACTAACTGCTGCTACTAACTACTGCTACTAACTACTGATACTAACTACTGCTACTTACTGCTACTTACTGCTAGTAACTACTGATACTTACTGCTACTACTGCTACTAACTACTGATGCTACTACTACTGCTACTAACTTCTGATACTTACTACTAATAACTAGTGATACTACTGCTATGAACTACTGATACTAACTACTGATACTAACCACTGCTACTTACTATGATACTACTGACGCTTACTGCTACTAACTACTGATACTAACGATTGTTACTAGTGATACATACTACTGCTACTAACTACTGCTACTAACTACTGATACTAACCACTGCTACTTACTGCTACTAACTACTGCTACTAACCACTGCTACTAACTACTGCTACTAACTACTGATACTAACTACTGATACTAACTACTGATACTTACTGCTACCAACTACTGCTACCAACTACTGCTACTACTGATTCTAACTACTGATACTTACTGCTACCAACTACTGCTACTACTGATTCTAACTACTGATATTACCTACTGCTACATACTACTGCTACTAACTACTGACACTGACTGCTACTAACTACTGATACTAACTACTGCTACTAACTAATGATACTAACTACTGCTACTAACCACTGCTACTAACCACTGCTACTAACTACTGCTACTAACTACTGATACTTACTGCTACTAACTACTGATACTTACTACTGCTACTAACTACTGATACTTACTACTGCTACTAACTACTGATACTTACTACTGCTACTAACTACTGATACTAACTACTACTAACTACTGATACTAACTACTGATACTTACTGCTACCAACTACTGCTACTACTGATTCTAACTACTGATACTAACTACTGCTACTACTGATACTAACTACTGCTACTACTGCTACTAACTACTGCTAACTACTACTAACTACTGATACTTACTGCTACCAACTACTGCTACTTACTGCTACTACTGCTACTACTGATTCTAACTACTGATACTACTGCTACTAACTACTGCTACTACTGATACTTACTGCTACTAACTACTGCTACTAACTACTGCTAACTACTACTAACTACTGATACTAACTACTGATACTTACTGCTACCAACTACTGCTACTTACTGCTACTACTGATTCTAACTACTGATACTAACTACTGCTACTAACTACTGCTACTAACTACTGCTACTAACTACTGATACTTACTACTGCTACTAACTACTACTAACTACTGATACTTACTGCTACCAACTACTGCTACTACTGATTCTAACTACTGATACTAACTACTGCTACTAACTACTGCTAACTACTGCTAACTACTGATACTAACTACTGATACTTACTGCTACCAACTACTGCTACTACTGATTCTAACTACTGATACTAACTACTGCTACTACTGATTCTAACTACTGATTCTACTGATTCTAACTACTGCTACTAACTACTACTGATACTAACTACTAACTACTGCTACTTACTGCTACCAACTACTGCTACTTACTGCTACTACTGATTCTAACTACTGATACTAACTACTGCTACTAACTACTGCTACTAACTACTGATACTTACTGCTACCAACTACTGATACTTACTGCTACTTACTGCTACCAACTACTGATACTTACTGCTACCAACTACTGCTACCAACTACTGATACCAACTACTGATACTTACTACTGATACTAACTACTGATACTTACTGCTACTACTGCTACTAACTACTGATACTTACTGCTACTACTGATACTTACTGCTACTAACTACTCCTACTACTGATACTTACTGCTACTAACTACTGATACTAATACTTACTGCTACTACTGATACTAACTACTGCTACTAACTATGATACTACAGATGCTTACTGCTACTAACTACTGCTACTAATTCTACTTACTGCTACTGCTACTTTAATATTTTTTTTTATTTTACCTTTATTTAACCAGGCAAGTCAGTTAAGAACAAATTCTTATTTTCATTGACAGATTTGTACCTTGTCAGCTCGGGGGTTTGAACTCACAACCTTTCGGTTACGAGTCCAACGCTCTAACCACTGCTACTAACTACTGCTACTGATACTAGTGATACTGACTACTGCTACTACTGCTACTACTGCTACTACCTACTGATACTTACTGCTACTAACTACTGATACTAACGATTGTTACTAGTGATACATACTGCTACTAACTACTGATACTTACTGCTACCAACTACTGCTACTTACTGCTACTACTGATTCTAACTACTGATACTACTGATTCTAACTACTGATTCTAACTACTGATACTAACTACTGATACTAACTACTGCTACTTACTGCTACCAACTACTGATACTTACTGCTACTTACTGCTACCAACTACTGATACTTACTGCTACCAACTACTGCTACCAACTACTGATACCAACTACTGATACTTACTGCTACTAACTACTGCTACCAACTACTGATACTTACTACTGATACTAACTACTGATACTTACTGCTACTACTGCTACTAACTACTGATACTTACTGCTACTACTGCTACTAACTGCTACTACTGATACTTACTGCTACTACTGATACTTACTGCTACTAACTACTGATACTTACTGCTACTAACTACTGATACTTACTGCTACTAACTACTGATACTAATACTTACTGCTACTACTGATACTAACTACTGCTACTACTGATACTAACTACTGCTACTAACTATGATACTACAGATGCTTACTGCTACTAATTCTACTTACTGCTACTAGCTACTGCTACTTTAATATTTTTTTTTATTTTACCTTTATTTAACCAGGCAAGTCAGTTAAGAACAAATTCTTATTTTCATTGACAGATTTGTACCTTGTCAGCTCGGGGGTTTGAACTCACAACCTTTCGGTTACGAGTCCAACGCTCTAACCACTAGGCTACCCTGCCGCCCCAATACTACTGCTACTAACTACTGATACTACTGCTACTAACTACTGCTACTTACTGCTACTAACTACTGCTACTACTGATACTAACCACTGCTACTTACTATGATACTACTGACGCTTACTGCTACTAACTACTGATATTACCTACTGATACTTACTGCTACTAACGATTGTTACTAGTGATACATACTACTGCTACTACCTACTGATACTAACTACTGCTACTAACTACTGACACTGACTGCTACTAACTACTGATACTAACCACTGCTACTTACTGCTACTACCTACTGATACTACTGCTACTAACTACTGATACTAACTACTGCTACTACCTACTGATACTAACTACTGCTACTAACTAATGATACTGACTGCTACTAACTACTGATACTAACCACTGCTACTTACTGCTACTAACTACTGCTACTACTGCTACTACCTACTGCTACTAACTACTGACACTGACTGCTACTAACTACTGATACTAACCACTGCTACTTACTGCTACTACTGCTACTAACTACTGATACTAACTACTGCTACTACCTACTGATACTAACTACTGCTACTAACTAATGACACTGACTGCTACTAACTACTGCTACTAACTACTGCTACTACTGATAACTACTGACACTGACTGCTACTAACTAATGATACTAACACTGACTGCTACTAACTACTGCTACAGACAACTCCCACAACAAATCTAATCAAAATGCTACCCAGACTATTTGCATTGCCCCCTCCTCCCCTCTCTTTTACACTGCTGCTACTCTGTTGTCACCATCTATGCATAGTCACTTTAATAACTCTACCTACATGTACATATTACCTCAATTACCTCGTCTAACCGGTACCCCCACACATTGACTCTGTACCGGTACCCCCCCCTGTATATAGTCTCTCTATTGTTATTTTACTGCTGCTCTTTAATGACTTTTTCTTCTTTTTTACTGCATTGTTGGTTAGGGGCTCGGAAGTAAGCATTTCACTGTAAGGTCTACACCTATTGTATTCAGCATTTCACTGTAATGTAATGCCATTACAAAAGTACAGTTCAACTCAGTCAAGAACAGGCTGTCTTGAAATAATAACACAGTGCAAGAGAATAAGTCGCCCAGCAGCCTAAATAAATAGTCAAGCAGAGATCCATAAGATCCACTGGACTTTACTCAATCCTGGGTACTGAAGTGTTGCTGTTGAAGGTTTTGTTTAAAAAATAAAAAAAAACAAGTGAATGCTGTAGGTTTAGAGTCCCTGGGAACACCAGCTCCATCGGTTTCATATATATTTGGTTGTATGTTTTGTTGTCATTTGACAACTAGATGTTTTTATAGCTTCAAACTATCGTGTCAGAAATCCAATAGACTGTCAGTTTTTGCGTCCGGAAATGAGTCTATGCATTCGAGTGGTTATATTTCCCCAGCCCCGAGCTACTGTTGCACATATTTGATCTATCCCAAAATCATAACACCTGACAAATCAAGGGGCTTGATGGTAAGTTAAAAACTAGTAGGCAAATCAGGTGTTCAATTGTTGGGATAAGATCAAACGTGTGTGTTCTGCCATTTCAGTTGATGAAGAAATCAAACATATCACATTCATAGATGAGGCTCTGGGTGTCGGGACTGAGAGACAGTTCAACACAATGACATGATAAATAATCTACAGTTCAGTGAACTCAAATGACAACACAAAAAAGGTTGTGCTGCTACTCCATTGTATAGCTACCTATACTTTGTTATAAATGGAGGTTTGATAGTTGCACGAGGCTCATTAGACTTGACACATAAAGGCATTAAACAGTATAACCGATAAGTTTAAAGTATGAATGTGTGTATCAATGACTGAAGTGACCATTGAACTGCAAGATATATCCCAGATTTGGGCTAACATTAACTACCTAACTCTGAACGGATCAAGGAGTGCAAAGTCAAGAACTGTTATAGTTCGCCCCACACCAAAACGAACAGCTGTGTCAACTCGTGATGTTGACACATCGAACTACCTAAACCATTCCTGTTGACACAACTACTAACTATCTAAACCATTCCTGCCATCACATCAGAAAGATGGCAAAGGACTTGACCCTCGAGTAAACAGAGAACCACGGCATAAGTTTTCGATTCTTGCAATTGAGGAAATGTTTGCTGGTTTGTCAGCTGTGGCCTGTTAAAGCCTAACAGTACAGTAGCTCGCTAAGATACACAATGTTTGGCTTGGTTGTTTGTTTGTCATGTAAATACGACGAACTCAGCTGTTTTAAACCATAATAACTATGTTTATTTCACTGTAAACTGCAGTAAGAAGAAAAATAATTGCTATTATTTCTTTATAGCAAAATCAAACAAAATCAGTAGTAAGCTTACTTTGTGCAAAACAAAATGTTAGACTCAGAAATAGTCATCATTTTATTGAGGGCATTGGCGTTTTTGTGAAAGTGTTGCATGAACAGAGTTTTCCATTCATCCCAAAAGGGGAAAAAAATGTATACTCTAGAGCACCATGCTAATCCATGTTTAAAGACAAATATACATAAATATCTTACAAACTATAATTTACACAAAAGCCATGGGGGGGGATATTAGTTCAAAGATAAGTCACAACACTTCCAGTGCATCAAAGAAAGACTTAAAAAGACCAACACTGCGAGCCTCAGAGGCAGACGACCCCAAAAAACGAACCTCCTCAGTACACACAAACCCCCCCCCCACCCCAATTCACTATCTGTCATAGGGATGGTCTTCAAGTATCTGTGGCATAAACATGGTGAACATACCCCTTTCGCACACATAAAAACAACAAAATAAACAAAAAGTTATCGAAATCTGTACCACATTTAGTAATCTTAGATTAGGCCTAATCTTAAAAAAGACGTTTTAGTCATCTTTCAGAGCTAAATAATATTTCAGTATAACAACACCTGCTTTGAAATGCACCAAGTACCCATCTAACTGCTCTTTCGTTGTGGTAAAAAATATATTTAATTGCATGAAGTGAGATCATGAAAACCACTTTACATTGCTATCTTAAAAGGGAGGCTATAAAGGGTTTCGACAGTTCATTATTTGTTCATAGCAATGACAGTGCCTTCTGTAAGTATTCATACCACTTGACTTATTCTACAATTTGTTGTGTTACAGCCCGAAAACACACGACAGTAAAAACATGTTATGAATTTTATGCAAATTTATTGAAACTTAAAATACAGAAATATCTCATTTACATAAGTAGTCACACCCCTTTGCTATGACACTCCAAACTGAGCTCAGGTTTTCATTTTGATCATCCTTGAGACATGATTGGAGTCCACCAGTGAGTGGCCAACTCACTTGTTTTGACAGGATTGAGAAAGAAACACACCTGTCTATATATGGTTGACAGCAGAAACAGAAAACATACCATGAAGCCCGTGCTGTCATGTGGCCTTTCTCAGAAGAGGCTTCCATCTCTCCCATGAAGCCCAAGGAACTGTCTGTAGATCACCGAGATAGAATTGGTCATATCCGGGGGAAGGTTACACAACGACTTCTAGAGTGTTGAAAGTTTCCAAGAGTACGGAGGTCTCCATCATTGGGAAATTGAAAAATATGGATCTACCCAGACTCTGCCTAACTGAGCAACCGGGGGAAGAAGGACCTTGTTTAGGGAGAGCCCAATGACCACTCTGACAGAACTACAGAGATCCTTGGCTGAGATGGGAGAACCTGCCAGAAGGACAACAGTCTCTACAGCACTTCACCACTCTGGGCTTTATGGGAGAGATGGAAGCCTCTTCTGAGAAAGGCCACATGACAGCACGCCCGAAGCTGGCAATTTGAAAGAGTATATCTAAAAAGATTGTGGTCTGATGAGATGAAAATCGAACTCTTTGGCCTGAATGCTAATTGCTACGTCTGGAGAAAACCAGGCACAGCTCATCTGGAGAAAACCAGGCACAGTTCATCTGGAGAAAACCAGGCACAGCTCATCTGGAGAAAACCAGGCACAGCTCATCTGGAGAAAACCAGGCACAGCTCATCTGGAGAAAACCAGACACAGCTCATCTGGAGAAAACCAGACACAGCTCATCTGGAGAAAACCAGGCACAGCTCATCTGGAGAAAACCACACACACAGCTCATCTGGAGAAAACCTTGAAGATTGCTGTTCACCGCTGCTCCCCATCTAACTTAACAGAACTTGAAAAAAATCTGTAAAGGAAGAATGGGAAGAAATCCTCAATTCCAGATGACACAAAGCTTGATACCGACATACCCAAGACGACGCAAAGCTGTGATCTCCACCAATGGTGTTTCTACAAAGTATTGACTCAGGGGTGTGAATACTTACGTAAATTAGATCTGGATTTCATTTTCAATAAAATGCACAAATATTTCTAAAAACATGTTGTTTTCACTTTCTTTATGGGCTATTGTGTGTAGCTGGGTGAGGGACAAAAATAAAATCTAATCCCTTTTGAATTCATGCTGTAAAACAATGTGGATTAGGTCAAGGGGTATGAATAGGTTCTGAAGGCAACGTAAATCCCCTTAAATTCTACCTCAATGCAAAGTCTTACCAAATAAATTAAACAAACAAAAAGAGAAATCTGGCAACCCGAAATTAATCTCTTCCTTGAAAAAGAAAGACGACCCCCACCCCCCCCCCCACCCACCCCACCAAAACGGCTTCAGCTCGTCCACTGTCCCGGGGTCATCCATGCAGCAACGGAGAGGTCAGAGTTGAAAGGTGAGAAGTTGACTCTTCACCGCCAGGCCCGGTTGAGCAGTTTGACCTGTGCCAGACGTTTACTAATCATGGTGGCGAAGAACAGAGCGAACAGAACACTGCTGATCAGGACGTAGTCGTAGTCATCTTTCAGCACGTCGAACTGCTTGGAGGGGTACACCCTGGTTTGGTAGATGTCAAGACCGTACGCAACCACCTGTGTGACAAAAAAAAATCACATTTCCGTGTTAAATATTTAGTCTTTTGACCTACACTATAGTTGAATCTTCAATTCATCTACAGTCGCTGCATTGTCAGTGTAACATGACCTTGGAAATGCAGAAGGAAGTCCAGACTTGACACATTGAAGGAAGTGTAATAGACCAGTTTCCCAACCAGGGGTACTAAGACCCCTGGGCGTACTTGACCTACCCACATGGGGTACTAGGACCCCTGGGCGTACCTGACCTACCCACAGGGGGTACTAGGACCCCTGGGCGTACCTGACCTATCCACAGGGGGTACTACGACCCCTGGGGGGACCTAGCCAATCCACAGGGGGTACTAGGACCCCTGGGGGTACCTAGCCAATCCACAGGGGGTACTAGGACCCCTGGGGGTACCTAGCCAATCCACAGGGGGTACTAGGACTCCTGGGGGTAACTAGCCAATCCACAGGGGGGTACTAGGACCCCTGGGGGTAACTAGCCAATCCACAGGGGGTACTTGGCCTATCCACAGGGGGTACCTAGCCTATCCACAGGGGGTACTAGGATCCCTGGGGGTACCTGGCCTATCCACAGGGGGTACCTGGCCTATCCACAGGGGGTACTAGGATACCTGTGGGTACTAGATAAGACTCATGAGACCATAAAATGCACATGAGGGGTACTCCCAGGGTACTGTGGACATAAGAAAATGTACTTTGTGGTACAGTAGCCGAAACAGGTTGGAAACCAATGTAATAGACCACAGACTCACCAGACACGTGGACTCCAGGCCAGAGGGGGCAGTGTAGATTCCTTTCACTCTCGCTACGGTCTGATTGTAATTGATGAACCACTCTGTGCGAATGGGCATCTCTGGGGCGTAGGGTATAAGGTTCTCCTCACTGGAAATACATGATAAATCAATTCTTACTTTCATAGAGTTTCATATAGTGACAAGGGCCCAAAACATTTGCCAAAGACTCCAGCCACCCTAGTCATAGACTGTTCTCTCTGCTACTAACCCGGCAAGCGGCGCCAGAGCGCCAAGTCCAGGTCATAAAGGCTTCTTAACAGCTTCTACCCCCAAAACACAAGACTCCTGAACAGCTAATCAAAATGGCTACCTGGACTATTTGCATTGTCACGCCCCTCCCCCATTTAACACTGCTCCGCCTCTCTGTTTATTATCCATAGTCACTTTACCTCTACCTATATATTATCTCAACGAACCTGTTCCCCTGCACTGGTCAGCCCCTGCACTGGTCAGCCCCTGCACTGGTCACCCCCTGCACTGGTCACCCCCTGCACTGGTCACCCCCTGCACTGGTCACCCCCTGCACTGGTCACCCCCTGCACTGGTCACCCCCTGTATATAGCCTCGCTAATGTTATTTTATTGTTGGTTCTTAAATTATATTTTATTTTTCACTTCAGTTTATTTTTGTAAATACTTTCTTAAAACCTATTTTTCTTAACTGCGTTGTTGGTTAAGGGCTTGTATAAGTAAGCATTTCACTGTAAGGTCTCTACACCTGTTGTATTCAGCATTTCACTGTGAGGTCTACTACACCTGTTGTATTCAGCATTTCACTGTGAGGTCTACTACACCTGTTGTATTCAGCATTTCACTGTAAGGTCTACTACACCTGTTGTATTCATCATTTCACTGTGAGGTCTACTACACCTGTTGTATTCATCATTTCACTGTGAGGTCTACTACACCTGTTGTATTCAGCATTTCACTGTAAGGTCTACTACACCTGTTGTATTCAGCATTTCACTGTGAGGTCTACTACACCTGTTGTATTCAGCATTTCACTGTGAGGTCTACTACACCTGTTGTATTCATCATTTCACTGTGAGGTCTACTACACCTGTTGTATTCATCATTTCACTGTGAGGTCTACTACACCTGTTGTATTCAGCATTTCACTGTAAGGTCTACTACACCTGTTGTATTCAGCATTTCACTGTGAGGTCTACTACACCTGTTGTATTCATCATTTCACTGTGAGGTCTACTACACCTGTTGTATTCATCATTTCACTGTGAGGTCTACTACACCTGTTGTATTCAGCATTTCACTGTAAGGTCTACTACACCTGTTGTATTCAGCATTTCACTGTGAGGTCTACTACACCTGTTGTATTCAGCATTTCACTGTGAGGTCTACTACACCTGTTGTATTCAGCATTTCACTGTGAGGTCTACTACACCTGTTATATTCATCATTTCACTGTGAGGTCTACTACACCTGTTGTATTCAGCATTTCACTGTAAGGTCTACTACACCTGTTGTATTCAGCATTTCACTGTGAGGTCTACTACACCTGTTGTATTCAGCATTTCACTGTGAGGTCTACTACACCTGTTGTATTCAGCATTTCACTGTCAGGTCTACTACACCTGTTGTATTCAGCATTTCACTGTAAGGTCTACCTACACCTGTTGTATTCAGCATTTCACTGTAAGGTCTACTACACCTGATGTATTCAGCATTTCACTGTAAGGTCTACTACACCTGTTGTATTCAGCATTTCACTGTGAGGTCTACTACACCTGATGTATTCAGCATTTCACTGTGAGGTCTACTACACCTGTTGTATTCAGCATTTCACTGTCAGGTCTACTACACCTGTTGTATTCAGCATTTCACTGTAAGGTCTACTACACCTGTTGTATTCAGCATTTCACTGTAAGGTCTACTACACCTGTTGTATTCAGCATTTCACTGTGAGGTCTACTACACCTGTTGTATTCAGCATTTCACTGTAAGGTCTACTACACCTGTTGTATTCAGCATTTCACTTTCAGGTCTACCTACACCTGTTGTATTCAGCATTTCACTGTAAGGTCTACTACACCTGTTGTATTCAGCATTTCACTGTCAGGTCTACTACACCTGTTGTATTCAGCATTTCACTGTAAGGTCTACTACACCTGTTGTATTCAGCATTTCACTGTAAGGTCTACTACACCTGTTGTATTCAGCATTTCACTGTAAGGTCTACTACACCTGTTGTATTCAGCATTTCACTGTGAGGTCTACTACACCTGTTCTATTCAGCATTTCACTGTAAGGTCTACTACACCTGTTGTATTCAGCATTTCACTGTAAGGTCTACTACACCTGTTGTATTCAGCATTTCACTGTAAGGTCTCTACACCTGTTGTATTCAGCATTTCACTGTAAGGTCTCTACACCTGTTGTATTCAGCATTTCACTGTAAGGTCTACTACCACTGTTGTATTCAGCATTTCACTGTAAGGTCTACTACACCTGTTGTATTCAGCATTTCACTGTAAGGTCTACACCTGTTGTATTCAGCATTTCACTGTAAGGTCTACTACACCTGTTGTATTCAGCATTTCACTGTAAGGTCTACTACACCTGTTGTATTCAGCATTACACTGTAAGGTCTACTACACCTGTTGTATTCAGCATTTCACTGTGAGGTCTACTACACCTGTTGTATTCAGCATTTCACTGTGAGGTCTACTACACCTGTTGTATTCAGCATTTCACTGTAAGGTCTACTACACCTGTTGTATTCAGCATTTCACTGTGAGGTCTACTACACCTGTTGTATTCAGCATTTCACTGTGAGGTCTACTACACCTGTTGTATTCAGCATTTCACTGTAAGGTCTACTACACCTGTTGTATTCAGCATTTCACTGTAAGGTCTACTACACCTGTTGTATTCAGCATTTCACTGTAAGGTCTACTACACCTGTTGTATTCAGCATTTCACTGTAAGGTCTACTACACCTGTTGTATTCAGCATTTCACTGTCAGGTCTACTACACCTGTTGTATTCAGCATTTCACTGTAAGGTCTACTACACCTGTTGTATTCAGCATTTCACTGTAAGGTCTACTACACCTGTTGTATTCAGCATTTCACTGTCAGGTCTACTACACCTGTTGTATTCAGCATTACACTGTGAGGTCTACTACACCTGTTGTATTCAGCATTTCACTGTAAGGTCTACTACACCTGTTGTATTCAGCATTTCACTGTAAGGTCTACTACACCTGTTGTATTCAGCATTTCACTGTGAGGTCTACTACACCTGTTGGTCTACTACTACTAAGGTCTACAACACCTGCTGTATTCAGCATTTCACTGTAAGGTCTACTACACCTGTTGTATTCAGCATTTCACTGTAAGGTCTACTACACCTGTTGTATTCAGCATTTCACTGTAAGGTCTACTACACCTGTTGTATTCAGCATTTCACTGTAAGGTCTACTACACCTGTTGTATTCAGCATTTCACTGTAAGGTCTACTACACCTGGTGTATTCAGCGCATGTGACAAATAACATTTGATTTGATTTGAACCAGTATTCCTCTCTAACGGTCAAATAACTTTGAGGGGAAAAAAACGGGTCTTGTTCATTAGTGCACAATGTAGCAAAAAATGTTTTGCAACAGAACACAAAAATTGGGACAAAAAGAGGTATTTTTCTTCCGTTTGGTGCCTGATGAACACGACCCAGGGGTTGGCACTAACCGGCTGTGTTCAGTGACGACCTCTGGCCTCCGTGGATCCAGGAACATCTTGGGGAGAGACAAGATGGCTCCTGATGGTAACCCCACTGAGAAACAAATTAGCCAGAGCAAAATGAATTACGATACAGATAGTGCTGAAAGAGGGCATTAAATCCACTAAACTCGGCATAAACTAAAGGTCTAGCAACAACAACAAAAAAATGTAACCATGAAAATCATTAATGACTGTCAATAACAAATACTCCTTAGTATCCTTGGTTATTGTTTAGGCAACGTTTTGCAATCTCTTTATTATTTAAAAATAAAAAATAAAAATAAAAAATACTGACCCAGGAGGTCTCAGGGAGCAACATTTAGCCACCCACAAAAACACCCACCCACCCATCCCTCCCTCCCATACTGACCCAGGAGATGTCGAGAGGTGATGCCCTTCTCAGTGAGCGTAGCCTCCATAGTGGTGATGGGAGAGGGGAAGATGTAGGTCTGCTGGAGGACCTGGGGCAGATGGGGTCTGTCCAGACTACTGAACACTGTGCTGTTATACAGCTCTGTCCCTTCAAACAGCTCCAGCACACTGAACTCATTACGCCTGGACTTGGTGGTCCAGTACTCATACTGTGGAGAGGGAGGGAGGGACAGAGAGGGAGGGACAGAGAGGGAGGGACAGAGAGAGAGGGACAGAGAGAGAGGGACAGAGAGGGAGGGACAGAGAGGGAGGGACAGAGAGGGAGGGACAGAGAGGGAGGGACAGAGAGAGACAGAAAAAATGTTTAAGGTTTCTCAATAGCTGGAAGACAGTTCATTACCCGTTTTCCTCACCATAGAAATCATCTTTGTAACACTTGTGCCCGTAACAGCAGCTGATACAACTACTGTTGCTACTCCTACTTCGAATAGTACTACTCCTACCACTACCACTACCAATAATACTACTACTACCACTCCTACCACTGATAATACTAATACCACTACTGATAATACTACTACCACCACTACTGATAATACTACTACCACTACCACTACTGATAATACTACTACCACTACCACTACTGATAATACTACTACCACTACCACTACTGATAATACTACTACCACTACCACTACTGATAATACTACTACCACTACCAATAATACTACTACTACCACTCCTACCACTGATAATACTACTACCACTACCACTACTGATAATACTACTACCACTACCACTACTGATAATACTACTACCACTACCACTACTGATAATACTACTACCACTACCACTACTGATAATACTACTACCACTACCACTACTGATAATACTACTACCACTACCACTACTGATAATACTACTACCACTACCACTACTGATAATACTACTACCACTACCACTACTGATAATACTACTACCACTACTGATAATACTACTACCACTACTGATAATACTACTACCACTACTGATAATACTACTACCACTACCACTACTGATAATACTACTACCACTACTGATAATACTACTACCACTACTACTGATAATACTACTAATAATACTACTACCACTACTACTGATAATACTACTACCACTACTGATAATACTACTACCACTACTGATAATACTACTACCACTACTTATAATACTACTACCACTACTGATAATACTACTACCACTACCACTACTGATAATACTACTACCACTACCACTACTGATAATACTACTACCACTACCACTACTGATAATACTACTACCACTACCACTGATAATACTACTAATAATACTACTACCACTACTACTGATAATACTACTACCACTACTACTGATAATACTACTACCACTACCACTACTGATAATACTACTACCACTACCACTACTGATAATACTACTACCACTACTACTGATAATACTACTACCACTACCACTACTGATAATACTACTACCACTACCACTACTGATAATACTACTACCACTACCACTACTGATAATACTACTACCACTACCACTACTGATAATACTACTACCACTACTGATAATACTACTACCACTACCACTACTGATAATACTACTATCACTACCACTACTGATAATACTACTATCACTACCACTACTGATAATACTACTACCACTACTACTGATAATACTACTACCACTACTACTGATAATACTACTAATAATACTACTGATAATACTACTAATAATACTACTACCACTACCACTACTGATAATACTACTACCACTACCACTACTGATAATACTACTACCACTACCACTACTGATAATACTACTACCACTACCGATAATACTACTACCACTACCACTACTGATAATACTACTACCACCACTACTGATAATACTACTACCACTACTGATAATACTACTACCACTACTGATAATACTACTACCACTACTACTGATAATACTACTAATAATACTACTACCACTACCACTACTAATAATACTACTACCACTACTGATAATACTACTACCACTACTGATAATACTACTACCACTACTGATAATACTACTACCACTACTGATAATACTACTACCACTACTGATAATACTACTACCACTACCACTACTGATAATACTACTACCACTACCACTACTGATAATACTACTACCACTACTGATAATACTACTACCACTACCACTACTGATAATACTACTACCACTACTGATAATACTACTACCACCACTACTGATAATACTACTACCACTACTGATAATACTACTACCACTACTACCAATAATACTACTAATAATACTACTACCAATAATACTACTACCACTACCACTACTGATAATACTACTACCACTACCACTACTGATAATACTACTACCACTACCACTACTGATAATACTACTACCACTACCACTACTGATAATACTACTACCACTACCACTACTGATAATACTACTACCACCACCACTACTGATAATACTACTACCACCACTACTGATAATACTACTACCACTACTACTGATAATACTACTACCACTACTACTGATAATACTACTACCACTGCTACTGATAATACTACTACCACTACCGCTACTGATAATACTACTACCACTACCACTACTGATAATACTTCTACCACTACCACTACTGATAATACTACTACCACTACCACTACTGATAATACTACTACCACTACTGATAATACTACTACCACTACCACTACTGATAATACTACTACCACTACCACTACTGATAATACTACTACCACCACCACTACTGATAATACTACTACCACTACCACTACTGATAATACTACTACCACCACCACTACTGATAATACTACTACCACCACCACTACTGATAATACTACTACCACTACTAATAATAATACTACTACCACTACTGATAATACTACTACTACCACTACTGATAATACTACTACTACCACTACTGATAATACTACTACCACTACTGATAATACTACTACCACTACTGATAATACTACTACCACTACTGATAATACTACTACTACCACCACTACTACTACCACTACTGATAATACTACTACCACTACTGATAATACTACTACCACTACTAATAATACTACTACCACTACTAATAATACTCCTACCACTACTGATAATACTACTACCACTAATGATAATACTACTACCACTACTGATAACACTACTACTACTACCACCACTACTGATAATACTACTACTACTACCACTACTGATAATACTACTACTACTACCACCACTACTGATAATACTACTACCACTACTACTGATAATACTACTACCACTACTACTGATAATACTACTACCACTACTACTGATAATACTACTACCACTACTACTGATAATACTACTACCACTACTACTGATAATACTACTACCACTACTAATAATACTACTACCACTACTAATAATACTACTACTGATAATACCACTACCACTACTGATAATACTACTACCACTACTAATAATACTACTACCACTACTAATAATACTACTACCACTACTAATAATACTACTACCACTACTGGTAATACTACTGATAATACTACTACTACCAATAATACTACTACTACCACTACTACTACCACTACTGATAATACTACTACCACCACTGATAATACTACTGATAATACTACTACTACTGATAATACTACTACCACTACTGATAATACTACTACCACTACTGATAATACTACTACCACTACTGATAATACTACTGATAATACTACTACTACCAATAATACCACTACTACCACTACTGATAATACTACTAATAATACTACTACTGATACTACTGATAATACTACTGATAATACTACCACTACTAATAATACCACTACTAATAATACTACTACTACTGATAATACTACTACCACTACTGATAATACTACTACCACTACTAATAATACTATTGATAATACTACTACTACCAATAATACCACTACTACCACTACTGATAATACTACTGATAATACTACTAATAATAATAATACTACCACTACTGATAATACTACTACTGATAATACTACCACTACTACTACTGATACTACTGATAATACTACCACTACTGATAATACTACTACCACTACTGATAATACTACTACCACTACTGATAATACTACTACCACTACTGATAATACTACCACTACTAATAATACTACTGATAATTCTACTACTACTAATAATACTACCACTACTGATAATACTACTACCACTAATAATACTACTACCACTACTGATAATACTACCACTACTAATAATACTACTGATAATACTACCACTACTGATAATACTACTACCACTACTGATAATACTACTACCACTACTGATAATACTACTACCACTACTGATAATACTACTACCACTACTGATAATACTACTACCACTACTGATAATACTACTACCACTACTAATAATACGACTACCACTACTAATAATACTACTACCACTACTAATAATACTACCGATAATACTACCACTACTGATAATACTACTGATAATACTACTACCACTACTGATAATACTACTACCACTACTGATAATACTACTACCACTACTGATAATACTACTACCACTACTAATAATACTACTACCACTACTAATAATACTACTGATAATACTACCACTACTGATAATACTACTGATAATACTACTACTACTGATAATACTACTGATAATACTACTACCACTACTGATAATACTACTACCACTACTGATAATACTACCACTACTGATAATACTACTACCACTACTAATAATACTACCACTACTGATAATACTACTACCACTACTAATCATACTACCATTACTGATAATACTACCACTACTAATAATACTACTGATAATACTACCACTACTGATAATACTACTGATAATACTACTACCACTACTGATAATACTACTACCACTACTGATAATACTACTACCACTACTGATAATACTACTACCACTACTGATAATACTACTACTACCACCACTACTACTACCACTACTGATAATACTAATACTACTACTGAAAATACTACTGATAATACTACTAATAATACTACTACTACTACTACAACTGATAACACTACTACTAAAAATACTACTGATAATACTACTACTACCACTACTGATAATACTACTACTACTGATAATACTACTACTACTGATAATACTACTACTACTGATAATACTACCACTACTGATAATACTACCACTACTGATAATACTACCACTACTGATAATACTACCACTACTGATACTACTACTACTGATACTACTACTACTGATACTACTACTACTACTGATAATACTACTGATAATACTACCACTCCTACCACTGATAATACTACTACTACTGATAATACTACTACGACTGATAATACTACTGATAATACTACAACTGATAATACTACTACTAAAAATACTGCTGATAATACTACTAACGATACTACTACTGCTGATAATACTACTAACAATACTACTACTACTGATAATACTACTACTGATAATACTACTACTGATAATACTACTACTACTACTACTACCACCACCACTACTCACCACCACCCAGTTCTCAGAGTGGACAAAGTGGACGGGCCCCCTGGCCTTCCTCTGGACGGCTTCATGAATGATCCGTCCAGTCACACCGTCGACCAGGAACACGCCCACGAAGGCCCGCTCAGGGTGGGTGTCTGTACTCTCCGTCACCACTGCCAGCAGGTTAGGGTTCAGGTACTGTGGTGAGAAAAGAAGAGACTGTTATTCAGGTCTTCACACAACAACAAAAACACAATTGTTCTTATTTCCAACAAGTTTGTATGTGCATTTGTTTGCTCCTCAAAAATGATTAAAAGTTAAACTTCTTGGGCAGAGTTTGCAGATATTACCCGCTGAACATGCTATTTAGTCCAGGACTAGTCTAAAATATGGATCTGGGAAACCGGCCCTTGATAGTTTGCGTGTAGAGCATCTAGCCTTTCTTAAAGTATGGGTTGCAACCCACTTGCCGTGTTAATAGTGGGTTGTTGACGTGTCGGAGTAAACGTAGAATTATTTAATGAATTACTGGAATTGATTTGGCCATGTGCATGTCCTCCCACCTAGAGCAGTGTTTACCTTGTAGAGAACGCTGTCCCATTACCTAGAGCAGTGTTTACCTTGTAGAGAACGCTGTCCTCCCACCTAGAGCAGTGTTTACCCTGTAGAGAACGCTGTCCTCCCACCTAGAGCAGTGTTTACCCTGTAGAGAACGCTGTCCCACTACCTAGAGCAGTGTTTACTTTGTAGAGAACGCTGTCCCACCACCTAGAGCAGTGTTTACCTTTTAGAGAACGCTGTCCTTCCACCTAGAGTAGTGTTTACCCTGTAGAGAACGCTGTCCCTCTACCTAGAGCAGTGTTTACCTTGTAGAGAACGCTGTCCCACCACCTAGAGCAGTGTTTACCTTGTAGAGAACGCTGTCCTCCCACCTAGAGCAGTGTTTACCTTGTAGAGAACGCTGTCCCACCACCTAGAGCAGTGTTTACCTTGTAGAGAACGCTGTCCTCCCACCTAGAGCAGTGTTTACCCTGTAGAGAACGCTGTCCCACTACCTAGAGCAGTGTTTACCTTGTAGAGAACGCTGTCCCACCACCTAGAGCAGTGTTTACCTTGTAGAGAACGCTGTCCCACCACCTAGAGCAGTGTTTACCTTGTAGAGAACGCTGTCCTCCCACCTAGAGCAGTGTTTACCTTGTAGAGAACGCTGTCCTCCCACCTAGAGCAGTGTTTACCTTGTAGAGAACGCTGTCCTCCCACCTAGAGCAGTGTTTACCTTGTAGAGAACGCTGTCCCACCACCTAGAGCAGTGTTTACCTTGTAGAGAACGCTGTCCCACCACCTAGAGCAGTGTTTACCTTGTAGAGAACGCTGTCCCACCACCTAGAGCAGTGTTTACCTTGTAGAGAACGCTGTCCCACCACCTAGAGCAGTGTTTACCTTGTAGAGAACGCTGTCCTCCCACCTAGAGCAGTGTTTACCCTGTAGAGAACGCTGTCCTCCCACCTAGAGCAGTGTTTACCTTGTAGAGAACGCTGTCCTCCCACCTAGAGCAGTGTTTACCTTGTAGAGAACGCTGTCCTCCCACCTAGAGCAGTGTTTACCTTGTAGAGAACGCTGTCCTCCCACCTAGAGCAGTGTTTACCTTGTAGAGAACGCTGTCCCACCACCTAGAGCAGTGTTTACCTTGTAGAGAACGCTGTCCCACCACCTAGAGCAGTGTTTACCTTGTAGAGAACGCTGTCCCACCACCTAGAGCAGTGTTTACCTTGTAGAGAACGCTGTCCTCCCACCTAGAGCAGTGTTTACCTTGTAGAGAACGCTGTCCCACCACCTAGAGCAGTGTTTACCTTGTAGAGAACGCTGTCCCACCACCTAGAGCAGTGTTTACCTTGTAGAGAACGCTGTCCTCCCACCTAGAGCAGTGTTTACCTTGTAGAGAACGCTACGGTCTCCCATCACTCTGCCCTGAGAGTGGACATGCTCGTTGGGTCTCTTCCCTTTGACCGCTACTATCTTCTGAACCTCTGTAGGAAGGACCACCTGCCAGATCCGCTCTGTGGACAGGTCCTGGATGAACACACACACACTCAATGTCACATCCATGCATACACACAAATGAATGTCGAAGTGCACACACACACACACTCAATGTCACATCCATGCATACACACAAATGAATGTCGCGTGCACACACACACACACTCAATGTCACATCCATGCATACACACAAATGAATGTCGCGTGCACACACACACACACACACACACACACACACACACACACACACACACACACTCAATGTCACATCCATGCATACACACAAATGAATGTCGCGTGCACACACACACACACTCAATGTCACATCCATGCATACACACAAATGAATGTCGCGTGCACACACACACACACTCAATGTCACATCCATGCATACACACAAATGAATGTCGCGTGCACACACACACACACTCAATGTCACATCCATGCATACACACAAATGAATGTCGCGTGCACACACACACACACACACACACACACACACACACACACACACACACACTCAATGTCACATCCATGCATACACACAAATGAATGTCGCGTGCACACACACACACACTCAATGTCACATCCATGCATACACACAAATGAATGTCGCGTGCGCACACACACACACTCAATGTCACATCCATGCATACACACAAATGAATGTCGCGTGCACACACACACACACACACACTCAATGTCACATCCATGCATACACACAAATGAATGTCGCGTGCGCACACACACACACACACACACTCAATGTCACATCCATGCATACACACACACACACACACACACACACACACACACACACACACACACACACTCAATGTCACATCCATGCATACACACACACACACACACACACACACACACACACACACACACACACACACACACACACACACACACACACACACACACACACACAGTGTTAAGTCACCTTGCGCAGCCTGAATCCAGACAGGTTTCCCTGATCTGAGCGGATGAGGTAGAAGAAGATGGAGGAGGCCATCTCCTGGAGCTGCTGCAGGACGTTCTTAGTGGAGGGGAAGGCTGTCACCTGGAGGGAGGGAGGGAGGGAGGGAGGGAGGGAGGGAGGGAGGGAGGGAGGGAGGGAGGGAGGGAGGGAGGGAGGGAGGGAGGGAGGGAGGGAGGGAGGGAGGGAGGGAGGGAGGGAGGGAGGGAGGGAGGGAGGGAGGGAGGGAGGGAGGGAGGGAGACAAAACAATTTAAAGGAGTCAACACTAACAGGGACTTTACAAAATAAAGGCGCAAATCTTTCCCACAATGCAACAGATTATTTATTTTTCTTTCACATCAGTTAAAACCCATTGATGTTTCATCCCCCCCAAGACCTTGGAATCAGACAGATGTAGTCCTACCTTGTATTGGTCGTCGACCAGCAGCAGGACCTTGGCGTAGTCCTGGTCTATAACAGGTAGTAGCAGTGACTGGAGGATGGGGCGGGGCAGGGCCGGCAGGGCGATGTGACTCTTCCTGCCAAATATGGGGTTGAACACATGCAGGGTGGCCAGGCCAGTGTCCTGGGGAGGGGGGGGGGAAACAGACACAGTGATAGCAGAAATGTTTAAAAAGAAATAGAGACATTTCCTCCAACGTTACATCCAGTCGGAGTAAGAGCTGCCCTACCTAGTTACAGTACCGTAAACACTTAAGTATTAATCCCTACTGAGATGCTTGATAACGACAGCCCCCCAATGACTTTTTCAGCTTCAAGATCAAATTCAAAATCATTGGGGAATCTTAAGTCACCAGAGCTCTCAAATAAAAAATAAATAAATGGTGTCGTAAGGACTTTTTTGCACCACAGTCCATGGGTGTTGTTTTCTACCTTATCCTTGATGAGCAGAGTGCATTGTGGGGGATGTGGGAAGTGAGCGGTAGTCCTCTGAACTATCAGTTTGAAGGCTGCGTTGGGCTGGACATTCTCCAGGTAGTGCTTCCACAGAATGCTGCCTGACTTGCTGTCGATGCCAAAGAGCTGGAACCAAACAGAGATCAAAGATGATGATTTCATACCGTGTGCTATAAAATGTAACAATAGTTGTTTTAAGGCCAAGAACAAAAACGCAGTGTGAAAGCCGAACATCCTTCCAAACAACATTCCAATCATTTATTAAATCGATCGTACAAAAGGCGCATCACATTCAGAGCATTTGACAGAGCTTGTTCTTCAACTGAACACAACATCCTGCATATGAGCCTCACCAGGACTACAGTAAAGTGATACCAATGTTGGTGCTGAGGTCAACAGACCGTAGTGATTAGGTCAACAGAAATTAGTGGGGTCATCAGACAGTAGTGCTGAGGTCAACAGAAATTGATGAGGTCATCAGACAGAACCTTTCTCTACCAATGAGTAGATCTCTAGCAGCAGTTCACCTTTAGTTTCTTCTTCTATTTACCTTTGCATGTTTTTTAGCAGGTAGTTTCTCACCTTGCTGGAGGCAGTGACCATGAGGATCACCTTCTGCCATCTATAAACACACACACCCTCTCGTCTCACCTCCCCCCGAGGCCGTGACCCCCCTCCCCCTCCGAGGCCCTGACCCCCTCCCCCTCCGAGGCCCTGACCCCCTCCCCCTCCGAGGCCCTGACCCCCTCCCCCTCCGAGGCCCTGACCCCCTCCCCTTCCGAGGCCGTGACCCCCTCCCCTTCCGAGGCCGTGACCCCCTCCCCTTCCGAGGCCGTGACCCCCTCCCCTTCCGAGGCCGTGACCCCCCTCCCCTTCCGAGGCCGTGACCCCCCTCCCCCTCCCGTCTCACCTTCCCCGAGGCGGTGACCATAACCATCATCTTCTGCAGGTTGAACTCATCCCTGGACAACGTTTCTATGGTGACCTCGTTCTTAACCTGGCTGCGGGGTTTACGGGCTTCGTAGAACAACTTCCACAGGTGGGCCAGCCACGCCTGGAGCAGAGTCACCTGGGATGACAGACGCTTCAGCACCATGGGGAACAACCCGTCTAAAGGGGGAGGGAGAACCACGGACAGACGGACACACGTTATTATCTACAGTTTCAGTCGTTAGATTAGAAAAACAGTTATTGTTCGAGAGGGAAGTCGTCACGATAGAGGCCTGGACCGAAGTTTCCTCAGGTTTATCTGGACGCCAGAGGATTCATTCGACAGGGACACTAAATACACGAGGTCAACACTGAAGCTCACATACTGATCTTCAAACAAATTACAGACTACAAGAACACAACAAAGACTACAAGAACACAACCAAACAAAGACTACAAGAACACAACCAAACAAAGACTACAAGAACACAACCAAACAAAGACTACAGGAACACAACCAAACAAAGACTACAGGAACACAACCAAACAAAGACTACAGGAACACAACAAAGACTACAGGAACACAACAAAGACTACAGGAACACAACCAAACAATAAAGCAAAAACTTTAAAATCAGAGCCCTTCGCTACTGATCTTCAACATTAAGCAAACAGAAAGGACAGAAAGCTCAGAGCTTTACCTTGAATGGCTGGATCCAAGCGCAGCAATTAGAAAACCAAAGAGACAGAGCAAGACTTAAGCCAATTGGGGATAGCAATACATAAGAGGACAATTAACTTATACAGGGTCAAAAACCACTATACGTTTCTGGCGACAACAAACACAGGCCATCACAAATACTTATACAAAGCCAAAAAGAGACGAAAACACATTAAAAAATAAAATACATGGAATTATTATTTTTTTTTTTAAACAAAAAAGACATGTTAAAAACTTCAATATATATACATTTTAAAAAGGGAATGACTAAGCATAATAAATAAAAAAATTGTGTCATCCTTAGTTATTATATTTTATGCACTTTGTCTTTGCTACGTTGTGTATTTTAAAATGATAACATGAATAACGTTAGCGAGGCTCTGATCTCTGACGTTCTTTACCAGCTTTCTTGCCAAACTCCCCCTCCAGCTCGGCCTGGGTCCCAGTGAGTGGCAGGTCCACCATCTCCATGGTAACAACATCAGCTAGGGCCTCCTCTCTGGTCCATACCACACGTCCTGGAATCACAGGTGTTGGTTAGAAGCCTCGTCTAGTGTGTGTGTGTGTGTGTGATGTTTTTATTAGGATCCCCGTAAGCCAATGGTGAAAGCTCGTCTTCCTGGGGCCTGACACATAACAAAAAGAGACATTACATACAAAAATAGTTTACAATTTACATTCATTTAAAATAGTGTGTGTTCCAGTGTGTGTGTTCCAGTGTGTGTGTGTGTGTGTGTGTGTTCCAGTGTGTGTGTTCCAGTGTGTGTGTGTTCCAGTGTGTGTGTTCCAGTGTGTGTGTGTGTGTGTGTGTGTGTTCCAGTGTGTGTGTTCCAGTGTGTGTGTTCCAGTGTGTGTGTTCCAGTGTGTGTGTGTGTGTGTTCCAGTGTGTGTGTGTGTGTGTGTGTGTGTTCCAGTGTGTGTGTGTGTGTGTGTTCCAGTGTGTGTGTGTGTGTGTGTTCCAGTGTGTGTTTACGTTCCAGTGTGTGTTTACGTTCCAGTGTGTGTTTACGTCCCAGTGTGTGTTTACGTCCCAGTGTGTGTTTACGTCCCAGTGTGTGTTTACGTCCCAGTGTGTGTTTACATCTCGGCGAGGTTGAGATTATTTTTTACATTTTTTTTAAAGCAAATTTCCTGCAATTCCGATGGAGCTGAGAATCCCCTTTGCAAAAAAACTGAGTTTTTAAAGCTAATTTCCTACAAATGTTTCCATGTAGCTGAACGAAAACTGAGTTTTAAAAGCTAATTCTATGCATTTCGCCATGAATAACGCTGTGTTCTTTTGCAGAAACATAAACGTTTCTGGTTTTTACTAGCCTTGTGGGGACCAGAAGTCCAAGGATAGATACTAAAACAAGGAAAATTCCGACAAGTGGGGATATTTCTCAGTCCCCACAAGGAAGAAAAAGCTAATTTAGGCTGAGGGGGTTGGTTTACAATCAGGGGTAGGAGTTGGGTTCAGAGTTAAGGTTCGGGAAAATAGGAATTTGAATCAATGGTTTGGTCCTCACAAGGATAGTAAAACCAACGTGTGTGTGTGTGTGTGTGTGTGTGTGTGTGTGTGTGTGTAAACATACCTGGCTGCTGTATGAAGGTGAGAGCATGGTCCTGTGTCTGCACTAGGACCCTGTAGCCCACAGAGTCGTCCTTCTTCAGGAAGGCTTGGACGTACAGCTGGGGAGGGGAGACATCACAGGGTGAGACGCTACAGGGTGAGACATCGCACACGCTACAGGGTGAGACATCGCACACGCTACAGGGTGAGACATCGCACACGCTACAGGGTGAGACATCACACACACGCTACAGGGTGAGACATCACACACACGCTACAGGGTGAGACATCACACACGCTACAGGGTGAGACATCACACACACGCTACAGGGTGAGACATCACACACACGCTACAGGGTGAGACATCACACACACGCTACAGGGTGAGACATCACACACACGCTACAGGGTGAGACATCACACACACGCTACAGGGTGAGACATCACACACACGCTACAGGGTGAGACATCACACACACGCTACAGGGTGAGACATCACACACACGCTACAGGGTGAGACATCACACACACGCTACAGGGTGAGACATCACACACACGCTACAGGGTGAGACATCACACACACGCTACAGGGTGAGACATCACACACACGCTACAGGGTGAGACATCACACACACGCTACAGGGTGAGACATCACACACACGCTACAGGGTGAGACATCACACACACGCTACAGGGTGAGACATCACACACACGCTACAGGGTGAGACATCACACACGCTACAGGGTGAGACATCACACACGCTACAGGGTGAGACATCACACACGCTACAGGGTGAGACATCACACACGCTACAGGGTGAGACATCACACACGCTACAGGGTGAGACATCACACACGCTACAGGGTGAGACATCACACACGCTACAGGGTGAGACACCACACACGCTACAGGGTGAGACACCACAGGGTGAGACACCACACACGCTACAGGGTGAGACACCACAGGGTGAGACACCACACACGCTACAGGGTGAGACACCACAGGGTGAGACACCACACACGCTACAGGGTGAGACATCACACACGCTACAGGGTGAGACATCACACACGCTACAGGGTGAGACATCACACACGCTACAGGGTGAGACATCACACACGCTACAGGGTGAGACACCACACACGCTACAGGGTGAGACACCACAGGGTGAGACACCACACACGCTACAGGGTGAGACATCACACACGCTACAGGGTGAGACATCACACACGCTACAGGGTGAGACACCACAGGGTGAGACACTACAGGGTGAGACACTACAGGGTGAGACACTACAGGGTGAGACACTACAGGGTGAGACATCACACACGCTACAGGGTGAGACATCACACACGCTACAGGGTGAGACACCACACACACTACAGGGTGAGACACCACAGGGTGAGACACTACAGGGTGAGACACTACAGGGTGAGACATCACACACGCTACAGGGTGAGACATCACACACGCTACAGGGTGAGACATCACACACGCTACAGGGTGAGACATCACACACGCTACAGGGTGAGACACCACACACGCTACAGGGTGAGACACTACAGGGTGAGACACCACAGGGTGAGACACCACAGGGTGAGACACTACACACACTACAGGGTGAGACACCACAGGGTGAGACACTACAGGGTGAGACACTACAGGGTGAGACACTACACACACTACAGGGTGAGACACCACAGGGTGAGACACCACAGGGTGAGACACCACAGGGTGAGACACCACAGGGTGAGACACTACAGGGTGAGACACCAGAGGGTGAGACACCACACACACTACAGGGTGAGACACCACAGGGTGAGACACTACAGGGTGAGACACCACAGGGTGAGACACTACAGGGTGAGACACCACACACACTACAGGGTGAGACACCACAGGGTGAGACACCACAGGGTGAGACACCACAGGGTGAGACACCACAGGGTGAGACACCACAGGGTGAGACACCCGTAAAGCACTTCGTGACAACCGATCATGTAAAAAAGGATTTATAAATAAATGTGATTTGATTGCCATCCTGCACCCCAACATTGGCAGATTCCAACCGGGTTTCCTTTAGACTTTTCTGGAAGCGAGGGGGTTGGATGTGTCAAACCCCCATATTTACTACCTGTTTTTCCGGCACACAGACAACACTCACCGCGTGTGGTTCCCCACCGTTCAGCTCCAGGGGAAACAGGACTGTGGTATCCAACAACCTGCGACCAGAGTCAACGCTGAACAGATTGATAGCGCAAGCCTGCAGTGGGAACGACAAGGGAGATGGCCGACGGGGGTTACTCACCGCGGTATTAATTACACTGCTAATATTACGGATCACACGCGTGACGCAACACTTGAGATGTTTAGGCGACGCTGACGACACGACGACGACTCACCGTTTCGTTTTTGGGAGTCATGACGGCAGCAACGGTCTTCTTCCCTGTGGTGGCAAATGAGACTAAGAACGCCTGGAAAACAACAACAACAACAACAACATAGAACCGTGTTTATTATCTCCACTTAGAACTCATTCAGCTTCTTTGACCTTCCAACTAACAACATGTGAGGTCATATATTGTCCAGGTCGGTAAATAGTCAAATAATACACTGTCCAGAGAGACGTGTAGTACCAGGAAGAAATATATAGCAGTAATCAAACTCACAGACACGGTTTCCTGTATTTAGGTAGACGCGGTTTCCTGTATATTGTATTTAGGTAGACACGGTTTCCTGTATTTAGGTAGACACGGTTTCCTGTATTTAGGCAGACACGGTTTCCTGTATTTAGGTAGACACGGTTTCCTGTATTTAGGTAGACACGGTTTACTGTTTAGGTAGACACGGTTTCCTGTATTTAGGTAGACGCGGTTTACTGTATTTAGGTAGACGCGGTTTCCTGTATTTAGGTAGACGCGGTTTCCTGTATATAGGTAGACGCGGTTTCCTGTATTTAGGTAGACACGGTTTCCTGTATTTAGGTAGACGCGGTTTCCTGTATTTAGGTAGACACGGTTTCCTGTATTTAGGTAGACGCGGTTTCCTGTATTTAGGTAGACGCGGTTTACTGTTTAGGTAGACACGGTTTCCTGTATTTAGGTAGACACGGTTTCCTGTATATTGTATTTAGGTAGACACGGTTTCCTGTATATTGTATTTAGGTAGACACGGTTTCCTGTATATTGTATTTAGGTAGACACGGTTTCCTGTATATTGTATTTAGGTAGACACGGTTTCCTGTATTTAGGTAGACACGGTTTCCTGTATTTAGGTAGACACGGTTTCCTGTATTTAGGTAGACACGGTTTCCTGTATTTAGGTAGACGCGGTTTCCTGTATTTAGGCAGACACGGTTTCCTGTATTTAGGTAGACACGGTTTCCTGTATTTAGGTAGACGCGGTTTCCTGTATTTAGGCAGACACGGTTTCCTGTATTTAGGTAGACACGGTTTCCTGTATTTAGGTAGACGCGGTTTCCTGTATTTAGGTAGACGCGGTTTCCTGTATTTAGGTAGACGCGGTTTCCTGTATTTAGGTAGACGCGGTTTCCTGTATTTAGGTAGACGCGGTTTCCTGTATTTAGGTAGACACGGTTTCCTGTATTTAGGTAGACGCGGTTTCCTGTATTTAGGTAGACGCGGTTTCCTGTATTTAGGTAGACGCGGTTTCCTGTATTTAGGTAGACGCGGTTTCCTGTATTTAGGTAGACGCGGTTTCCTGTATTTAGGTAGACGCGGTTTCCTGTATTTAGGTAGACGCGGTTTCCTGTATTTAGGTAGACACGGTTTCCTGTATTTAGGTAGACGCGGTTTCCTGTATTTAGGTAGACGCGGTTTACTGTATTTAGGCAGACACGGTTTCCTGTATTTAGGTAGACACGGTTTCCTGTATTTAGGTAGACACGGTTTCCTGTATATTGTATTTAGGTAGACACGGTTTCCTGTATTTAGGCAGACACGGTTTCCTGTATTTAGGTAGACGCGGTTTCCTGTATTTAGGTAGACACGGTTTCCTGTATTTAGGTAGACACGGTTTCCTGTATTTAGGTAGACACGGTTTCCTGTATATTGTATTTAGGTAGACACGGTTTCCTGTATATTGTATTTAGGTAGACACGGTTTCCTGTATTTAGGCAGACACGGTTTCCTGTATATTGTATTTAGGTAGACACGGTTTCCTGTATTTAGGCAGACACGGTTTCCTGTATATTGTATTTAGGCAGACACGGTTTCCTGTATATTGTATTTAGGTAGACACGGTTTCCTGTATATTGTATTTAGGTAGACACGGTTTCCTGTATATTGTATTTAGGCAGACACGGTTTCCTGTATTTAGGCAGACACGGTTTCCTGTATTTAGGCAGACACGGTTTCCTGTATTTAGGCAGACACGGTTTCCTGTATTTAGGCAGACACGGTTTCCTGTATTTAGGTAGACACGGTTTCCTGTATTTAGGTAGACACGGTTTCCTGTATGGTATAACAAAAACAACGGTCAGTGACATTAATGATTGCCTGTCTGGGATTAATTACGTTTATTGAATTCAACTATATTGAATAAACAAAAATGAATGAATGAATGAATGGTGTACCGGCTGGAAGTCTCTGAGTGGGGCGATGGTGTATCCATCAGCATTGAGCTGCAGCAGGACATGGTGGTCTGGTCCGAGCTGGAGAAAGAACTCTGAGAGGGGGGAGCGGGCTGGGTGGGGCTGGCTGGACACCAGGATGGGCTGGAAGCCTGGGGACACCTCCAGATCCAGAGACTGGGGGGGGGGGAGCGGGAAAGGAAACAACAGAAAGAAAGACATTGGTCATTTGTTTCCACTCAACAAGCAATAGCATCAATGGGATAATTAATCCACAAGGTATTCACAGGATTTAAAGGGGAAAAAATCCACTCAAAAACAATGGAAATTTGCTAACACGTTAACATTAGCTAGCGTCTGCTCGCTAGCTGAACCAGTCTCAAAATCAACCCATATGAAACTAAAAAAGGCAGGGATGCCAACAACGCCAGTTCACACACTCCATGCTGAATACACATGCTCGCTAGTACAGTGAAGTTCTCGCTAATTCCCAAATGAGTTTTCATTCAGTCCTGCTGTGATTGGTGCGCCGAGTTCTACAGCTGACTCCTCTCTGTGATGTCATCACGTTGGCCAAATGTTCCAGAGTAGCGAGACACAGAGCCAGTTGTCAGTCAGATAAATGCTGATTTCTGAGAACAGTCCCACAACTTTTGTTCCGTACAACTTCAACAACAAGCTGGCAAACTAGCTAGCGTATGGCCGTTCAAACTAGCTAGCGTATGGCCGTTCAAACTAGCTAGCGTATGGCCGTTCAAACTAGCTAGCACTAGGGCTGCTAGCTGGAGCATGGGTTGCCGTAGTAGCCAATTCGTCATAGCTACCGAGAACAGAGTGATTTTCAGAACTAGGAATTTGTTTTAGCCAGATGAGCAAACAACATGGTTGTTTTTTTTACAAATCGGAAGAGGGATGAATGTCGCCATTTGACGTGAGACGGTGTAGTCCACTGTTGATACAGTCGGCAGCAGTCAAGTTCAAGACGTTGGACTTTCAAGATGCAAAGTGTCACTTGCCTTTTCATCAGGATGTGTTTTGCATCATAGGAGTCATCATGACGTTTCAACTGACACGTTGTATCTTGAAAGTCCAACATCTTGAAAACTTGACACGCAAAAACATTGTGGGAATGTTTTAACAGTGGAGTAGAAAAGGGGCAGTTATTTGAAAATATACAGGTCCATATCATGTATATACAGTGCCTTGCGACTATCACAGTGCAGGTGCATTTATACGGAGACTTGATTACACACAGGTGGATTGTATTTATCATCATTAGTCATTTAGGTCAACATTGGATCATTCAGAGATCCTCAATGAACTTCTGGAGAGAGTTTGCTGCACTGAAAGTAAAGGGGCTGAATCATTTTGCACGCCCAATTTTTCAGTTTTTGATTTGTTTAAAAAGTTTGAAATATCCAATAAATGTTGTTCCACTTCATGATTGTGTCCCACTTGTTGTTGATTCTTCACAAAAAAATACAGTTTTTTATCTTTATGTTTGAAGCCTGAAATGTGGCAAAAGGTCGCAAAGTTCAAGCGGGCCGAATACTTTCGCAAGGCACTGTATAATCATAGATCGATAGATAGATCTGAAATCCAATCCGATTTCACCTTTGATTCCTATCCTTGTTATTGAATACCGACTGGTATGTCACAGCGTATATTTTAACATTGAAAGTCAATATATATAAAAAATATTTTAAAAATAAAAAGAGTTAATACCGACTGGTATTCAAACTCAATCCAAATGATTTTACTCTTATTTCGATAGATCAGTTGCAAACATATCTGTTGCCATCAAGCACTGGCTCACTGAACGATACGGTTGTGGCGGTGGGAGACAGGTACCTGTAGTAGGATCTGGCTGAACTCTGGGGTCTCCTCAGCCTGTATCGGGAGGGTGTAGAGGGCGAGAGTGGCGGGATCCACACACATCAGCACCCCCTGACCAACCACCACACAGCTGGACTCAACACTGGACAGCCATGAGGCTTCGACTGATCTCTGAGGACAACGACAGACGGGAATCACTGGGTTAGAGACAGGACATGTGTGTACAGGCGTACGGTGGACCAACAGACACAGTGTAGATACTGACGGAGGAGTAACCCCTTGGGCTGGTTTCCCAGACACAGATTCCATTTCCTCCTGGACTGAAAAAGCATGCTCAAAAGGAGATGTTTAATTATTTATTTTTTTAAATCAAGGACAAGGCTTAATCTGGCTCTGGGAAACAGGCCCTTTCCTGATACCTTCATTAGTTTTAAAACGGTTGCCAATGAAGGTTTGATGACAGTGCTCGAGTAGTTACCTGCTTGATGATCTCTCCATCCTCTAGGCTGTAGGCTATGATAGTGAGGTGAGAGTTAGGAACCACCCCCAACACATAGACCTCCTCTTCTCCCCCAGAGTACACTGCCTGGTACTGGACTGCATCACTGTGGGGTACAGAAAATACTTTGTAGATCAGTTTTACAACAGTCCTGAAATTAAATGCATATTTCCTACATGCTGTAGACTGGGTTCAAATACTATTTGAAATATTTTTAGATACTTTTGAGTGTTTGATTGAGCCTTTATAGGGCTTGCACTTTTGGCTACATTTGATTGGCTCCATTGCGTCATGTAAGCGTCACCAAGTGCAGCTAAATCATTTGAAATAAAACAAATACCATTTGAACCCATGTCTGGTCCCAGACAGCACCAGTGTCCTACTGTACCTACCTGTCAGGCAGATTCTCCACCCATTTCTGGTGTCCATTGGATAAGTAGTGAAGAGAGATGGCAGCTTTCTTCAGCACTGACACAAGCTTTACGGTGTCCTGTATGGCCACAAAACACGCAGCCTGGAAGCTGAAATAGAGAGAGACATTATGAGCAGTTCGAAATCTCTAAAAATCAATTATGTCCATTTCTATTGAGAGTGTCTCAGATATAAAATTGCGGATAATGAGAAACAGGTAAATCTGCACACGAAGACACAGAGACACACACCTGCCAGTATCCAGCACGGCCTCCCAGTTCAGCCCGCCAATGTTTGTGTCCCAGGAACGGAGCAAACGACCATCTCCAACCACCATCAGAGCATCTAGAGAAGCCGTAAAGAACAGTCAAACATCCGCTGTGAAAGATGAAGGCAGGATCTTAAAATGAACATAGGCCAATGGGGTGGCTGGGTAGCCTAGTGGTTAGAGCGTTGGACTAGTAACCGGAAGGTTGCAAGTTCAAACCCCTGAGCTGACAAGGTACCCTGAACAGGCAGTTAACCCACTGTTCCTAGGCCGTCATTGAAAATAAGAATTTGTTCTTAACTGACTTGCCTAGTTAAATAAAAGGTTAAAACATTTTTTTACAAATGCTTTGACTCTGTACAATACGGTTATGTTGGCTAGGCCAAGAAACTAGGCAAGTCTACAACAAACTTTTAATAGGCTGTAGTCACCTTGTCCATGCAGCAGAAGTATGTCTATGGTTCCCTCTGGTCCGGTCTTGTCCACATGTCTCCAAACTGTAAATTCAGAATGAAAAATATTTAACTCTATGCAACTAAAAAAATATATATAAATTGTCACAGATTTCAGAGTCAAAGAGAAAAGCTATAAACCAATTCGTATTGTAATGTGAATTACAAATACTCACGGAGATCTCCAGTCCTGGAGTTGAAAGAGGCAAAGATATTCTTGTCGGTGGCGACGAACAGCTTTTTAGACGACTGTGTATTCGACTCAAAGTGGGCAAAGAGCGTCTTCCCCACATACTGCTGTCTCCTGGAAACACAAAACGGGGAATAGTTTTTTTAACAGTCAAGCCTTCTTGTTGAAATATAGCAATCTATTTTTTACTTTAGTTAATCAACCACTAATGCACATAATCATTACTGTGGCATTTGGAGACAGTATCATATCTGCAAAGACACTGATCACAAGAAGGAGCAAGTGGGACAAATCTGGGGGTAACGGGTCTCCTTCCCCCATTGATCCTTAACCCCATTAAAAGAAGCGATCTGAAAATACATTTACATTCGTGAATGATTAGCATATATATATTCCAACAAGAGACTGTCGATACGGGTGCAGACATGATAGGGCTAACTATTGAGTGAATCCAACCCCGGGGAGATCTACTGCCTTTTCGCCTGTGTCTAAGATCAACCACATCTGACGCTGTCAATGGTTAGCACATAGCATTAGCTTACGTTCACTTGCTGCATAGCACAATCAATAGACATTCTCAATTGTACAATAGCTAGCTAACATACCAATCAAATTTTCCAACTTGATCTTCGAAAACAGCTTCACTAATACAAAAAAAAGACAATAAGATTACAAATAAAGACGTTAGTTTAGCCATTTTAACAGATGACTTCTTAGTGAAGGTAACGACCAAAGATGGTGGATACATAAAAGATGATTCACTCAGGCCGTTAACCATTGAAAACAAAATGGTCAGTTCCGATCTGCTTAAAGGGGGTGGTTCTCCCATGGACACCAATGCAATAGCTGCTGGGTCTGGTTTGCTTATTTCATTGGCTGTAAATGTAACCAGAATCAAATATGGAGTGGGGTGTCTCACTTCCTCTTCCGTCTCTGATAACCCATGTAATAATCCTTTCCGGGTTGATTTTCTTCTTTGTTTTATTTGGCGATGTGTAAACTAACATATAAAGTGCAGTACCGCAATCTACCGTGCTGGATTGTGATGGTGAGAGGACTATTGGCACTGAAACCAACCACCACACACACTGTCTGTCTGTCAGGAGAGTAAGTCAATGGTATTTTTCATAATTTAATATAACTTATATTGTAGCCTATCTTTAATGGTCTTCTGACCTGGGTTTAAAATACTTAATTTAAATATGTGCCTGGGTTGAACTTGCCTGGCTTAATAAGCCAATAGAAAAGTCCCAAAACTGTAATACCCACCCATCTGGACCTCCAGGCAGACTCGAGAAAACGCTCAAAGTATTCGAACAAATATTTGTAAAGTATTTGAACCAGGTCAAGTGGTATTGTATTACTACTATAAGTGATAGTATTACTACTATAAGTGATAGTATTACTACTATAAGTGATAGTATTACTACTATAAGTGATAATATTACTACTATAAGTGATAGTATTACTACTATAAGTGATACTATTACTACTATAAGTGATAGTATTACTACTATAAGTGATAGTATTACTACTATAAGTGATAGTAGTACTACTATAAGTGATAATATTACTACTATAAGTGATAGTATTACTACTATAAGTGATAGTATTTCTGTAACTGTGCTGGAGGTCCATAAAGGGGATTTACATTTAGGGAAGGGGGGATACCAATTAGTTGTACAACTGAATGCATTCAACTGAAACGTGTCTCCTGCATGTAACCCAAGTCGCCCTTGGGGTAAGTGGCCTGAGCAGCCGTGCAAGTTGAGCCTGCTCTGTGGTTGCCCCATTGGGCAGGTTAATTCTTTTGTATTTTTTACTGATTACCAAAATGCAAAGAATTCCAGTGGTCTGGTCCTTCTGGTCTCTGAATTGTCTGTAGGTGAAAATGGCTACTAAAAATGGCTGCCCGATGGGCAAGGGCTTTTCACGCCTTAATGTCAACTACCCAGCTTCTATGAAAAACCCTACATAGAGGGTTATTCCTAGCACAATCTGGGAATGGTTATGCTTAGAACCCCCTATGAAGGGTTCTACCAAGAACCCTTTTATCCTCTTAAGGTTCTTCATAGAACCCTCCAAAATGGTTCTACTAAGAACACTTTTTATCTGTGAAACGTTCTATCTAGAACCCCCTGTGAAGGGTTCTTCCTATAACCCTCTGTGAAGGGTTCTTCCTATAACCCTCTGTGAAGGGTTCTTCCTATAACCCCCTGTGAAGGGTTCTTCCTATAACCCTCTGTGAAGGGTTATTCCTATAACCCTCTGTGAAGGGTTCTTCCTATAACCCCCTGTGAAGGGTTATTCCTATAACCCTCTGTGAAGGGTTCTTCCTATAAACCCCCTGTGAAGGGTTATTCCTATAACCCCCTGTGAAGGGTTCTTCCTATAAACCCTCTGTGAAGGGTTCTCCACAGGCTAAGAATATCCCCATGGACGTTTCTCCAACAAGTCAGATGTCTGGTCCTTTGGGGTTCTGCTCTACAAGATGCTAACCTATGGTGGGAAGCCAATACCTAGGTACTGTATCTCATCTCTCACCGAACCCAGTGGTTCTCAAACCTCTCCTCGTGGACCCTCAGACATTTTCACAGTTTTGCTGTGAAACCTGATTCACCTATTCAAGGGCTTGGGATAATTAGTTAACAAGTTAAATCAGAGTATCTGGAATAGTTAAAATACATTGAACTGGTGGTGGTTTCCAAGGAAACCTGAAGAATCGACAATGAATTGCGTGGAATTCTGCATCGGGCATTTGATTGGTTGATTGATCTTATGGCTTTTCTCTGTGATCCAGGCTACAGAAACAACAAGGTGTACAGTCAGATCCTTGTTGGCGACAGGATGCTGGCTACATGATGCTGGCTACATGATGCTGGCTACAGGATGCTGGCTACATGATGCTGGCTACATGATGCTGGCTACATGATGCTGGCTACAGGATGCTGGCTATAGGATGTGGGCTACATGATGCTGGCTACAGGATGCTGGCTACATGATGCTGGCTACATGATGCTGGCTACATGATGCTGGCTACATGATGCTGGCTATAGGATGCGGGCTACATGATGCTGGCTACAGGATGCTGGCTACAGGATGCGGGCTACATGATGCTGGCTACAGGATGCTGGCTACATGATGCTGGCTACAGGATGCGGGCTACATGATGCTGGCTACATGATGCTGGCTACATGATGCTGGCTACAGGATGCTGGCTACAGGATGCCCGGCTACAAATAAATGTCCAGACTTCCTCTACAAACTCATCTGTTGGTGTGACAACCCTGCAGACAGACCGGACTTCAAGGAGTTCAGGCCCAAACTGGAGAACATCAACCGCTATGAGCTGGAACAGGGCCCCTGTGTGGCGCAGCGGTCTAAGACACTGCATCTCAGTGCAAGAAGTGTCACTGCAGTCCCTGGTTTGACTGCAGGCTGTATCACATCTGGCCGTGATTAGGATTCCCATACGACGGCGCATAGTTGGCCCAGCGTCGTCCGGGGTTACGGTTTGGCCGGGAGTAGGCTGCCATTGTAAATAAGATTTTGTTCTTAACTGACTTACCTAGTTAATTAAAGGTAACAACAACAACAACAAAAATCAAAAAGTGACTGTTCCCTAACCCTGGCCTGTAGTGAATGTCCCTGGCCAAAGGAGGGCAGCAGAGTCATCGTCTATCAGAGTAGAGGGGGTGTGGGGATGAAGGAACCAATGGAGGACCCAAAGGGTTTCCTGGCTCGTCCAATATGTTAGGTACTGTAACCAACTAAGGCGTGACAACTAACAAACATAGCTCTCTCTGGTTGTTGGAAACTCAAGTTTGACTTAAATGTGTTTCCATTGGCAATCCTTGAGGCATCATTCAATATTGAAGTAGTCACGGTTAATAATGATATTAATGACAGGCATCTCTGTGTGTTGTAGATTTCCCCCAAGGGACATCCCAAATGGCACCCTATTCCCTATTTAGTGCACTAGCTTTGAGCAGGGCCCTATAGAACCCTATTCCCTATTTAGTGCACTAGCTTTGAGCAGGGCCCTATAGAACCCTATTCCCTATTTAGTGCACTAGCTTTGAGCTGGGCCCTATAGAACCCTATTCCCTATTTAGTGCACTAGCTTTGAGCAGGGCCCTATAGAACCCTATTCCCTATTTAGTGCACTAGCTTTGAGCAGGGCCCTATGGAACCCTATTCCCTATTTAGTGCACTAGCTTTGAGCAGGGCCCTATGGAATAGGATGTCAGTCAGCCAGTCACCTGTTCACCCCTCCACCCAGTCAGCCAGTCACCTGTTCACCCCTCCACCCAGTCAGCCAGTCACCTGTTCACCCCTCCACCCAGTCAGCCAGTCACCTCGTCAACACCCTACGCACTACCCCAGTATACCAATGAGAAGATGAGAATCTCATCTCAGTCCCTCTCCCTCTGTTGCTGTGGTGACCCAGACCCAGTGTCTAGGGGACGGTCCCTCTTCCTCTGTTGCTGTGGTGACCCAAGGCCAGTGTCTAGGGGACGGTCCCTCTTCCTATGTTGCTGTGGTGACCCAGATCCAGTGTCTAGGGGACGGTCCCTCTTCCTCTGTTGCTGTGGTGACCCAAGGCCAGTGTCTAGGGGACGGTCCCTCTTCCTCTGTTGCTGTGGTGACCCAGGCCCAGTGTCTAGGGGACGGTCCCTCTTCCTATGTTGCTGTGGTGACCCAGATCCAGTGTCTAGGGGACGGTCCCTCTTCCTCTGTTGCTGTGGTGACCCAAGGCCAGTGTCTAGGGGACGGTCCCTCTTCCTCTGTTGCTGTGGTGACCCAGGCCCAGTGTCTAGGGGACGGTCCCTCTTCCTCTGTTGCTGTGGTGACCCAGGCCCAGTGTCTAGGGGACGGTCCCTCTCCCTCTGTTGCTGTGGTGACCCAGGCCCAGTGTCTAGGGGACGGTCCCTCTTCCTATGTTGCTGTGGTGACCCAGACCCAGTGTCTAGGGGACGGTCCCTCTTCCTCTGTTGCTGTGGTGACCCAAGGCCAGTGTCTAGAGGACGGTCCCTCTTCCTATGTTGCTGTGGTGACCCAGACCCAGTGTCTAGAGGACGGTCCCTCTTCCTCTGTTGCTGTGGTGACCCAAGGCCAGTGTCTAGGGGACGGTCCCTCTTCCTCTGTTGCTGTGGTGACCCAAGGCCAGTGTCTAGGGGACGGTCCCTCTCCCTCTGTTGCTGTGGTGACCCAGACCCAGTGTCTAGAGGACGGTCCCTCTTCCTATGTTGCTGTGGTGACCCAAGGCCAGTGTCTAGGGGACGGTCCCTCTTCCTCTGTTGCTGTGGTGACCCAGGCCCAGTGTCT
>NC_088244.1:4616208-4823708 GCF_036934945.1 Oncorhynchus masou masou | reverse complement strand
GCTATATACAGGGGGTACCAGTACAGAGTCAATGTGGAGGCTATATACAGGGGGTACCAGTACAGAGTCAATGTGGAGGCTATATACAGGGGGTACCGGTACAGAGTCAAGTTGGAGGCTATAAACAGGGGGTACCGGTTCAGAGTCAATGTGGAGGCTATATACAGGGGGTACCGGTACAGAGTCAATGTGGAGGCTATATACAGGGGGTACCTGTACAGAGTCAATGTGGAGGCTATATACAGGGGGTACCGGTACAGAGTCAATGTGGAGGCGATATACAGGGGGTACCGGTACAGAGTCAATGTGGAGGCTATATACAGGGGGTACCTGTACAGAGTCAATGTGGAGGCTATATACAGGGGGTACCGGTACAGAGTCAATGTGGAGGCTATGTACCCATCTAATTCCCCATCTAAATATCCATCTAAATATCCATCTAAATCCCCATCTAATTCCCCATCTAAATCCCCATCTAATTCCCCATCTAAATCCCCATCTAATTCCCCATCTAAATCTCCATCTAAATCCCCATCTAAATGTCCATCTAATTCCCCATCTAAATCTCCATCTAAATCTCCATCTAATTCCCCATCTAAATCCCCATCCTATTCTCCATCTAAATCCCCATCTAATTCCCCATCTATATCCCCATCTAAATCCCCATCCCCATCTAAATCCCCATCCCCATCTAAATCTCCATCTAATTCCCCATCCTATTCTCCATCTAAATCCCCATCTAATTCCCCATCTATATCCCCATCTAAATCCCCATCCCCATCTAAATCCCCATCCCCATCTAAATCTCCATCTAATTCCCCTATCTAAATCCCCATCTAAATCTCCATCTAAATCCCCATCTAAATCCCCATCTAAATCCCCATCTAAATCCCCATCTAAATCCCCATCTATATCCCCATCCCCATCTAATTCCCCATCTAAATCCCCATCTATATCCCCATCTAAATCCCCATCCCCATCTAAATCCCCATCTATATCCCCATCCCCATCTAATTCCCCATCTATATCCCCATCTAAATCCCCATCCCCATCTAAATCCCCATCTAATTCCCCTATCTAAATCCCCATCTAAATCTCCATCTATATCCCCATCTAAATCCCCATCCCCATCTAAATCTCCATCTAATTCCCCTATCTAAATCCCCATCTAAATCTCCATCTAAATCCCCATCTAAATCCCCATCTAATTCCCCATCTAAATCCCCATCTAAATCCCCATCTAAATCTCCATCTAAATCCCCATCTAAATCTCCATCTAAATCCCCATCTAAATCCCCATCTATATCCCCATCTAAATCCCCATCCCCATCTAAATCCCCATCCCCATCTAATTCCCCATCTAATTCCCCATCTAAATCCCCATCTATATCCCCATCTAAATCCCCATCCCCATCTAATTCCCCATCTAATTCCCCATCTAAATCCCCATCTATATCCCCATCTAAATCCCCATCCCCATCTAATTCCCCATCTAATTCCCCATCTATATCCCCATCTAAATCCCCATCCCCATCTAAATCCCCATCTATATCCCCATCTAAATCCCCATCCCTATCTAAATCCCCATCTAAATCTCCATCTAAATCCCCATCCCCATCTAAATCCCCATCTATATCCCCATCTAAATCCCCATCCCCATCTAAATCCCCATCTAAATCTCCATCTAAATCCCCATCTATATCCCCATCTAAATCCCCATCCCCATCTAATTCCCCATCTAATTCCCCATCTATATCCCCATCTAAATCCCCATCCCCATCTAATTCCCCATCTAATTCCCCATCTATATCCCCATCTAAATCCCCATCCCTATCTAATTCCCCATCTAATTCCCCATCTAAATCTCCATCTAAATCTCCATCTAAATCCCCATCTAAATCCCTATCTAAATCCCCATCTAAATCCATCTGTTTAAGCGAGAGAAAACAATCCGCCAACTGCCGTGTTTGTCAGTCCACGAGACATCCTGAAAATCGTTCTTCGAAAACGTCGGTATCGTCCGAACTATTTGCCCTGTGTGTCAGCCTCTCAACATCTCATCACGACAACATACATGTCCATAAATATCAGATTATTTCATATTTACGAAGAAACATCGCCACAAGTTGTGCAGTCCAGACACCGTTGAGCAACAAGACAATGACCTTTTTCCAGGTCGTGCCTGTTTTTTTTTCTGAGCATCCAACAGAAAAACAAATATTTCTAAAAGGTCCTATGATACACAGAACAACTGTTATCTAGAGTCAACAACGTTCTGCTTTTTTTAGCCGGAGGGCGGCTGGCTGATTCCAGACTTGGAGTCAAAGGAACACGCCACGGCCCCCCAGGTTGACATAACGAGTCTTTGTCTGGGAGATTAAACCCGGTTTGGTTGCGTGTTTCAGTTTCCATTGATAGTTTAATCTCTGTTTCATTATCAAACCAGACATTGAAGGTCAAGACGACAGATGATTTTATTACTGTATCTGTGATGAGGTTAATATTACTGACAAATCTGTTGTATACTAGACAGCTTTACGGTTGATTTCCTCAATACTACAACAAAACGAAATTCACCTCAGTGACTAAGGAGATTATTGTTACTAGGAAGTGGGACCGACACTATACAAGACTAGTTACTAGGAACGACACTATACAAGACTAGTTACTAGGAAAGACACTATACAAGACTAGTTACTAGGAACGACACTATACAAGACTAGTTACTAGGAACGACACTATACAAGACTAGTTACTAGGAACTAGGAACGACACTATACAAGACTAGTTACTAGGAACTGGTACAGACACTATACAAGACTAGTTACTAGGAACGACACTATACAAGACTAGTTACTAGGAACGACACTATACAAGACTAGTTACTAGGAACTAGGAACGACGCTATACAAGTCTAGTTACTAGGAACGACACTATACAATACTAGTTACTAGGAACTAGGAACGACACCATACAAGACTAGTTACTAGGAAGTGGGAATGACACTATACAAGACTAGTTACTAGGAAGTGGGCACAACACTATGCAAGATTAGTTACTAGGAAGTGGGCACAACACTATGCAAGACTAGTTACTAGGAAGTGGGCACAACACTATGCAAGATTAGTTACTAGGAAGTGGGCACACCACGTCATTTCAAAGTGGAAAATTGCTTAATGTTTGGTTGAGACGTTGATCAATGAGATTACAACCTATATTCACTTACTCAAAAAGAGTATGGCTTTGTTAGACAACCCAAACAGAATTCAATTGAAACCTTAGACCTATTGTATTGTTTATTTTTAGTTGAAATCTGGGTTGAATTGAAAGAATAGGGGCTCATGAGTGGTGCAGTGGTCTAAGGCACTGCATTTCAATGCAAGGGGTGTCACTACAGTCCCTGGTTCAAATCCAAGCTGCATCACATACGGCTGTGATTGGGAGTCCCGTAAGGCGGCGCACAATTGGCCCAGGTTTGGCTGGGATAGGCCGCCATTGCAAATAAGAATTTGTTCTTAACTGTAAATAGCTGTTGATGTTTTTGCAAGTGCTATATAGGCCTAAATAGCATCATTGCTGATGTGAGTGACAAAGTATTTAATTTGCTTTGTTAAACCGATAGTAACAGTGAATCTATTTAGTTTTTTAAGTGGAGATCTCTCAACTATCGTTCTCACGGCAGCATTGGTAATAGTCAGTAACAAATAGCGTGACATTTGGTTACCACGGTGACGTAATCCTGTGGTTGAAATCTTACCCTGAAAAACAACAATTGTTTGACTTTTTTCAAATCCAATGTATTTTCCACATAGATTCCACGTCAAAATATATTGATAAATTACATTTATCAATATATATATTTTTTTATTTTAATATATTTTTTATTTATTTAATTGATTCAACCAGTTTTTTGCTCAGTGGGATTACCAGTAATAGAAGTTACAGTATCTTCAACGTCATTGGTTATTTTATCTACTTCAGTTCAAAGTTCAGCTAATAGCTTCTGAAAAAATGACTGAAATATACTGTCAAATTAAATAGCTGAAAATAGCAGCAGAGGTTTCTGGACTATAGGTTAAACAAATTGTTCCAGAGTTCAGGATAATAAAAAAAGAATCCATGACTCTGTTTGTTCACGTCGAACCAGGCTGATCTACTCGTTCGTTCTTTCTCTCGTCTCTTTTTTTTCAGGGAATTGAACCGTCGACAGGCCGACCAGAAGCACCATGACCAGTGTTAACTCCCCCGCCTGCCTCCTGGCTCGTAACCAGTTCTATAGAAGTAAAGATAAACCCTATTTTTAAACCTTGACTTTGTCTCGTTCATTATTGAACTTGGACAGACAACTGGTTTCGTCTGGGTGTTGGTGTTTGTTTGTTTGATAGAGGATATGAAGAGTGACCAGAGGACACGTGTTAACTTAATGGAGAATTACCGTCAAACTCTGCACTTTAACTTTTGAACCTTTCTGAAATAAATACTTAAGTACAGGGTGTCTTTTATACACTCCGGTTTATGTTTGATGAACGTTTGGTTGACTGAACTTTGACCTCACTATCAACCCCTGGTCTAAAGAATACATGACTCGTTTATATTGACTGTAGTCTCGTTCCTCTGCTATTTATAAACAGAGGACAAACTCCAAAAACGTAACATTTCAGAGTTGGATTCATCCTTTAGTTTAACCAGGTTGTCCCATTGTGGTCAAAATGACTCATTTTCAAGGAAGACCTGGCCAAGAAGACAGCTCAAGTAAAAACCAAAGAAGACATTGGTCTTCATCTGTCATTGATCATTTGATTACGTACACAACATTCAAAATCACCCTAAGTATGGCCATCCATCCAGCCTCGGCCTACAGTACATCCTAACCCCATCCATCCAGCCTACAGTACATCCTAACCCCATCCATCCAGCCTACAGTACATCCTAACCCCATCCATCCAGCCTACAGTACATCCTAACCCCATCCATCCAGCCTCGGCCTACAGTACATCCTAACCCCATCCATCCAGCCTACAGTACATCCTAACCCCATCCATCCAGCCTACAGTACATCCTAACCCCATCCATCCATCCAGCCTACAGTACATCCTAACCCCATCCATCCATCCATCCTCAGCCTACAGTACATCCTAACCCCATCCATCCAGCCTACAGTACATCCTAACCCCATCCAGCCTCGGCCTACAGTAAATCCTAACCCCATCCATCCAGCCTACAGTAAATCCTAACCCCATCCATCCAGCCTACAGTACATCCTAACCCCATCCATCCATCCAGCCTACAGTACATCCTAACCCCATCCATCCATCCATCCAGCCTACAGTACATCCTAACCCCATCCATCCAGCCTACAGTACATCCTAACCCCATCCATCCTCAGCCTATAGTACATCCTAACCCCATCCATCCAGCCTACAGTACATCCTAACCCCATCCATCCAGCCTACAGTACATCCTAACCCCATCCATCCAGCCTACAATACATCCTAACCCCATCCATCCAGCCTACAGTACATCCTAACCCCATCCATCCATCCAGCCTCAGCCTACAGTACATCCTAACCCCATCCATCCAGCCTACAGTACATCCTAACCCCATCCAGCCTCAGCCTATAGTACATCCTAACCCCATCCATCCAGCCTATAGTACATCCTAACCCCATCCATCCAGCCTACAATACATCCTAACCCCATCCATCCAGCCTACAGTACATCCTAACCCCATCCATCCATCCAGCCTCAGCCTACAGTACATCCTAACCCCATCCATCCAGCCTACAGTACATCCTAACCCCATCCATCCAGCCTACAGTACATCCTAACCCCATCCATCCTCAGCCTATAGTAAATCCTAACCCCATCCATCCAGCCTACAGTACATCCTAACCCCATCCATCTAGCCTACAGTACATCCTAACCCCATCCATCCATCCATCCTCAGCCTACAGTACATCCTAACCCCATCCATCCAGCCTACAGTACATCCTAACCCCATCCAGCCTCAGCCTATAGTACATCCTAACCCCATCCATCCAGCCTATAGTACATCCTAACCCCATCCATCCATCCAGCCTACAGTACATCCTAACCCCATCCATCCAGCCTACAGTACATCCTAACCCCATCCATCCATCCATCCTCAGCCTACAGTACATCCTAACCCCATCCATCCAGCCTACAGTACATCCTAACCCCATCCATCCATCCTACAGTACATCCTAACCCCATCCAGCCTCGGCCTACAGTAAATCCTAACCCCATCCATCCAGCCTACAGTAAATCCTAACCCCATCCATCCAGCCTACAGTACATCCTAACCCCATCCATCCATCCTACAGTACATCCTAACCCCATCCATCCATCCAGCCTACAGTACATCCTAACCCCATCCATCCAGCCTACAGTACATCCTAACCCCATCCATCCATCCAGCCTACAGTACATCCTAACCCCATCCATCCATCCAGCCTACAGTACATCCTAACCCCATCCATCCAGCCTCAGCCTATAGTACATCCTAACCCCATCCATCCAGCCTCAGCATATAGTACATCCTAACCCCATCCATCCAGCCTACAGTACATCCTAACCCCATCCATCCATCCAGCCTACAGTACATCCTAACCCCATCCATCCAGCCTACAGTACATCCTAACCCCATCCATCTAGCCTACAATATATCCTAACCCCACCCAGCCTCAGCCTACAGTACATCCTAACCCCATCCATCCATCCAGCCTCAGCCTATAGTACATCCTAACCCCATCCATCCAGCCTATAGTACATCCTAACCCCATCCATCCATCCAGCCTCAGCCTACAGTACATCCTAACCCCATCCATCCATCCAGCCTACAGTACATCCTAACCCCATCCATCCAGCCTACAGTACATCCTAACCCCACCCAGCCTCAGCCTACAGTACATCCTAACCCCATCCATCCATCCAGCCTCAGCCTATAGTACATCCTAACCCCATCCATCCAGCCTATAGTACATCCTAACCCCATCCATCCATCCAGCCTACAGTACATCCTAACCCCATCCATCCAGCCTACAGTACATCCTAACCCCATCCATCCAGCCTACAGTAAATCCTAACCCCATCCATCCAGCCTACAGTACATCCTAACCCCATCCATCCATCCTCAGCCTATAGTACATCCTAACCCCATCCATCCAGCCTCAGCCTATAGTAAATCCTAACCCCAGCCATCCAGCCTCAGCCTACAGTACATCCTAACCCCATCCATCCAGCCTCAGCCTACAGTACATCCTAACCCCATCCATCCATCCAGCCTACAGTACATCCTAACCCCATCCATCCAGCCTCAGCCTATAGTAAATCCTAACCCCAGCCATCCAGCCTCAGCCTACAGTAAATCCTAACCCCATCCATCCATCCAGCCTACAGTACATCCTAACCCCATCCATCCAGCCTATAGTACATCCTAACCCCATCCATCCTCAGCCTATAGTACATCCTAACCCCATCCATCCAGCCTACAGTACATCCTAACCCCATCCATCCAGCCTACAGTACATCCTAACCCCATCCATCCATCCAGCCTCAGCCTACAGTACATCCTAACCCCATCCATCCAGCCTACAATACATCCTAACCCCATCCATCCAGCCTACAGTACATCCTAACCCCATCCATCCATCCAGCCTCAGCCTACAGTACATCCTAACCCCATCCATCCAGCCTACAGTACATCCTAACCCCATCCAGCCTCAGCCTATAGTACATCCTAACCCCATCCATCCAGCCTATAGTACATCCTAACCCCATCCATCCAGCCTACAATACATCCTAACCCCATCCATCCAGCCTACAGTACATCCTAACCCCATCCATCCATCCAGCCTCAGCCTACAGTACATCCTAACCCCATCCATCCAGCCTACAGTACATCCTAACCCCATCCATCCAGCCTACAGTACATCCTAACCCCATCCATCCAGCCTATAGTACATCCTAACCCCATCCATCCAGCCTACAGTACATCCTAACCCCATCCATCTAGCCTACAGTACATCCTAACCCCATCCATCCATCCATCCTCAGCCTACAGTACATCCTAACCCCATCCATCCAGCCTACAGTACATCCTAACCCCATCCAGCCTCAGCCTATAGTACATCCTAACCCCATCCATCCAGCCTATAGTACATCCTAACCCCATCCATCCATCCAGCCTACAGTACATCCTAACCCCATCCATCCAGCCTACAGTACATCCTAACCCCATCCATCCATCCATCCTCAGCCTACAGTACATCCTAACCCCATCCATCCAGCCTACAGTACATCCTAACCCCATCCATCCATCCTACAGTACATCCTAACCCCATCCAGCCTCGGCCTACAGTAAATCCTAACCCCATCCATCCAGCCTACAGTAAATCCTAACCCCATCCATCCAGCCTACAGTACATCCTAACCCCATCCATCCATCCTACAGTACATCCTAACCCCATCCATCCATCCAGCCTACAGTACATCCTAACCCCATCCATCCAGCCTACAGTACATCCTAACCCCATCCATCCATCCAGCCTACAGTACATCCGAACCCCATCCATCCATCCAGCCTACAGTACATCCTAACCCCATCCATCCAGCCTCAGCCTATAGTACATCCTAACCCCATCCATCCAGCCTCAGCATATAGTACATCCTAACCCCATCCATCCAGCCTACAGTACATCCTAACCCCATCCATCCATCCAGCCTACAGTACATCCTAACCCCATCCATCCAGCCTACAGTACATCCTAACCCCATCCATCTAGCCTACAATATATCCTAACCCCACCCAGCCTCAGCCTACAGTACATCCTAACCCCATCCATCCATCCAGCCTCAGCCTATAGTACATCCTAACCCCATCCATCCAGCCTATAGTACATCCTAACCCCATCCATCCATCCAGCCTCAGCCTACAGTACATCCTAACCCCATCCATCCATCCAGCCTCAGCCTACAGTACATCCTAACCCCATCCATCCATCCAGCCTACAGTACATCCTAACCCCATCCATCCATCCAGCCTACAGTACATCCTAACCCCATCCATCCAGCCTACAGTACATCCTAACCCCATCCATCCAGCCTACAGTACATCCTAACCCCATCCATCCATCCAGCCTACAGTACATCCTAACCCCATCCATCCAGCCTACAGTAAATCCTAACCCCATCCATCCATCCTCAGCCTATAGTACATCCTAACCCCATCCATCCAGCCTCAGCCTATAGTACATCCTAACCCCATCCATCCATCCAGCCTACAGTAAATCCTAACCCCATCCATCCAGCCTACAGTAAATCCTAACCCCATCCATCCAGCCTCAGCCTACAGTACATCCTAACCCCATCCATCCAGCCTCAGCCTATAGTACATCCTAACCCCATCCATCCAGCCTCAGCCTATAGTACATCCTAACCCCATCCATCCAGCCTCAGCCTATAGTACATCCTAACCCCATCCATCCAGCCTCAGCCTATAGTACATCCTAACCCCATCCATCCAGCCTACAGTACATCCTAACCCCATCCATCCAGCCTACAGTACATCCTAACCCCATCCATCCAGCCTATAGTACATCCTAACCCCATCCATCCAGCCTACAGTACATCCTAACCCCATCCATCCAGCCTACAGTACATCCTAACCCCATCCATCCAGCCTATAGTAAATCCTAACCCCATCCATCCAGCCTATAGTAAATCCTAACCCCATCCATCCAGCCTACAGTAAATCCTAACCCCATCCATCCAGCCTACAGTACATCCTAACCCCATCCATCCAGCCTCAGCCTATAGTACATCCTAACCCCATCCATCCAGCCTACAGTAAATCCTAACCCCATCCATCCAGCCTACAGTACATCCTAACCCCATCCATCCAGCCTACAGTACATCCTAACCCCATCCATCCAGCCTATAGTAAATCCTAACCCCATCCATCCAGCCTATAGTAAATCCTAACCCCATCCATCCAGCCTACAGTAAATCCTAACCCCATCCATCCAGCCTACAGTACATCCTAACCCCATCCATCCAGCCTATAGTACATCCTAACCCCATCCATCCAGCCTATAGTAAATCCTAACCCCATCCATCCAGCCTCGGCCTACAGTACATCCTAACCCCATCCATCCAGCCTCGGCCTAAAGTACATCCTAACCCCATCCATCCAGCCTACAGTACATCCTAACCCCATCCATCCAGCCTCATCCTAACATTATGACACTACTACAACACAAGCTAGCTAACATTATGACACTACTACAACACAAGCTAGCTGAAGAAAATCTATAGATGAAATTTGATGATGATTATTAAGATTTTTGTAAAGATTAAATAGAAATTAAAACAACATTTAATTAAAAAAAACATACATCTGTATAAATCCTTAGGGAAGGACGAGAAGGCCCTGACGGTTCCCAACGGATACAGATAGACTGAGCAACCAGGAATGTCTCTGAAAATCTGCATGTGAATGTGCTTATCTGAAATGTGATAGTCACTGTTTTATCTCTCTCCATATAGTCACTGTTTTATCTCTCTCTGTAGTCACTGTTTTATCTCTCTCCATATAGTCACTGTTTTATCTCTTTCCATATCGTCACTGTTTTATCTCTCTGTAGTCACTGTTTTATCTCTCTCTGTAGTCACTGTTTTATCTCTCTCTGTAGTCACTGTTTTATCTCTCTGTATAGTCACCGTTTTATCTCTCTCCATATAGTCACTGTTTTATCTCTCTGTATAGTCACTGTTTCATCTCTCTCTGTAGTCACTGTTTTATCTCTTTCCATATAGTCACTTTTATCTCTTTCCATAGAGTCACTGTTTTATCTCTTTCCATATAGTCACTGTTTTATCTCTCTCTGTAGTCACTGTTTTATCTCTTTCCATATAGTCTCTGTTTTATCTCTCTCTGTAGTTACTGTTTTATCTCTTTCCATATAGTCACTGTTTTATCTCTCTCCGTATAGTCACTGTTTTATCTCTCTCTGTATAGTCACTGTTTTATCTCTCTCTGTAGTCACTGTTTTATCTCTTTCCATATAGTCACTGTTTTATCTCTCTCTGTAGTCACTGTTTTATCTCTCCCCCTATAGTCACTGTTTTATCTCTCTCTGTTGTCTCTGTTTTATCTCTCTGTCATCACTGATTTATCTCTTTCCATATAGTCACTTTTATCTCTCTCCATATAGTCACTGTTTTATCTCTCTCCATATAGTCACTGTTTTATCTCTCTCTGTAGTCACTGTTTTATCTCTTTCCATGTAGTCACTGTTTTATCTCTCTCTGTAGTCACTGTTTTATCTCTCTCCCTGTAGTCACTGTTTTATCTCTCTCTGTTGTCACTGTTTTATCTCTCTGTCATCACTGATTTATCTCTTTCCATATAGTCACTGTTTTATCTCTCTCCATATAGTCACTGTTTTATCTCTTTCCATATAGTCACTGTTTTATCTCTCTCTGTAGTCACTGTTTTATCTCTTTCCATATAGTCACTGTTTTATCTCTTTCCATATAGTCACTGTTTTATCTCTTTCCATATAGTCACTGTTTTATCTCTCTCTGTAGTCACTGTTTTATCTCTCTCTGTATAGTCACTGTTTTATCTCTCCATATAGTCACTGTTTTATCTCTCCATATAGTCACTGTTTTATCTCTCTCCATATAGTCACTGTTGTATCTCTTTCCATAGACACAACAAGCCCAACAGAGAGTATAAAGCCTACTGCAGTCTACAGCCTCTCTGATTGGTCGATGCTACAAGTACTGGTCTGGGTGACCATGTCAACACAACCAGGTGACTGAACCATCATATTCTCCACACTACTCCTTTAATGATGACATCACACAGTGGTTCAACGAGACTGGTGCTGTCTGTCTTGTACTTTGTATTGTCGCCTGTCATTTGTTACTACTTGAGGACCGGCACCAGAGTGTCCTCCTCAGGGTTCCCAGGAGCAGGGGGGGGATTTACTAACCAATTCATATCCTCCTCAGGGTTCCCAGGAGCAGGGGGGGGGGATTTACTAACCACTTCATATCCTCCTCAGGGTTCCCAGGAGCAGGGGGGATATCTAAAGGATGGTGGGTCAGTGTGCTTCTGGGGAGCCCCAAACCACGCACCGTCCCGTCCAGCGCCCTCCAGCCCACCGCCCTGCGCACTCCAGCCCACCACCCCTCCAGCCCACCTCAGCCCAGCACCCTCACCCGGCGCCCCCTGTCCAGCGCGCCGGTCAAGCGCCCCGGTCCAGCGCCCCAGCCAACAGAGCGGTCCAGCACCCCAGCCAACAGAGCGGTCCAGTGCCCCAGCCAACAGAGCGGTCCGGCGCGCTAGCCAACAGAGCGGTCCGGCACGCCAGCCAACAGAGCGGTCCAGCACCCCAGCCAACAGAGCGGTCCAGTGCCCCCGCCAACAGAGCGGTCCGGCGCGCTAGCCAACAGAGCGGTCCAGTAGAGACACACCACCACCAATCAACAGGTTGAAACACACAAAGGGAAAAGACTCCAAAAGGAAGACAAGGGAGAAGACACCTTCCACTCTGTCTGTCCTCTCAGCACAGAAATATGGACTTGATCAAGCCAGTCGGTGTTGGACCTGTTTTACATTTTGGGTCACTTCCTATCCTACCCTGACTCCTACCTATTTCGTTGAAGGAAGGGTGAGAAGAAAGACAAAATAAGCGATTTCTGCAAGCGCTCTCTAAAACAGACGTCAGCCTTTATTCAACCTCTATTCGCTGAAGCGTTACAGATTTTGTTTTCGGTTACTAGTCCAACGCTCTAACCACTAGGCTACCTGCCGCCTCTACACTCTAACCACTAGGCTACCTGCCTCCTCTACACTCTAACCACTAGGCTACCTGCCTCCTCTACACTCTAACCACTAGGCTACCTGCCTCCTCTACACTCTAACCACTAGACTACCTGCCTCCTCTACACTCTAACCACTAGGCTACCTGCCTCCTCTACACTCTAACCACTAGGCTACCTGCCTCCTCTACTCTCTAACCACTAGGCTACCTGCCTCCTCTATACTCTAACCACTAGGCTACCTGCCTCTACACTCTAACCACTAGGCTACCTGCCTCCTCTACGCTCTAACCACTAGGCTACCTGCCGCCTCTACACTCTAACCACTAGGCTACCTACCACCTCTACACTCTAACCACTAGGCTACCTACCTCCTCTATATGGACTCATTCCCTCTTCCTCTGAAGCGTTACAGATCGCACGCTATCGAAACTTAAAGGCCATTTCTGATTGAACCGACATATTTCAGCGTTTTACCGTGAATGCAGTCTCTACGAACATCGCCTTTTAAAATTTCAATCACACCGTAACGCTGAACTTCCGCGATATGGATTGAAAAGACCCCCCTTTGTATATTATTCCATACATTGGTCGAAGATGTGAATTCAATCAAACACACAGTCCAGTTATACCCCCCCCCCCCCGCCCCTACTCTCCTCTTTCTTTTATTAATTTTCCCCCCTCACTTCCTTTCTTCGTTTCATAACTTGTCCGCAGCCTGTTCTTCTCTGTGCAGCACCACTGAAGGGACAAGATGTTCCCCTTTTCTCCTGATTCTGGCTGGTTGCCAGGCAGCAATATGGGAACATTCATACATGAGTGGAATAAAACAACTGCGTTTAGATCAGACCATATAGCATCAACAACAACAGAAAGTTATAGACATGAATCAAATAAGATCCGATTACAGATCAGATTCACCAATCTCCTACAGCAGGAACCTGTTGACATGAGTCAGATTCACCAATCTCCAACTGCAGGAACCTGTTGACATGAGTCAGATTCACCAATCTCCTACTGCAGGAACCTGTTGACATGAGTCAGATTCACCAATCTCCTACTGCAGGAACCTGTTGACATGAGTCAGATTCACCAATCTCCTACTGCAGGAACCGGTTGACATGAGTCAGATTCACCAATCTCCTACTGCAGGAACCGGTTGACATGAGTCAGATTCACCAATCTCCTACTGCAGGAACCGGTTGACATGAGTCAGATTCACCAATCTCCTACTGCAGGAACCTGTTGACATGAGTCAGATTCACCAATCTCCTACTGCAGGAACCTGTTGACATGAGTCAGATTCACCAATCTCCTACTGCAGGAACCTGTTGACATGAGTCAGATTCACCAATCTCCTACTGCAGGAACCTGTTGACATGAGTCAGATTCACCAATCTCCTACTGCAGGAACCTGTTGACATGAGTCAGATTCACCAATCTCCTACTGCAGGAACCTGTTGACATGAGTCAGATTCACCAATCTCCTACTGCAGGAACCTGTTGACATGAGTCAGATTCACCAATCTCCTACTGCAGGAACCGGTTGACATGAGTCAGATTCACCAATCTCCTACTGCAGGAACCTGTTGACATGAGTCAGATTCACCAATCTCCTACTGCAGGAACCTGTTGACATGAGTCAGATTCACCAATCTCCTACTGCAGGAACCTGTTGACATGAGTCAGATTCACCAATCTCCTACTGCAGGAACCTGTTGACATGAGTCAGATTCACCAATCTCCTACAGCAGGAACCTGTTGACATGAGTCAGATTCGGATGTTTACTGTAACAGTATTTGATTTCGGAGCAGAATGGTAGTTGAATAAAATCTCCTTGTACATTGCAAGAACCTGTTAGAGAGAGCTAGAGAGAGACAGGCAGCAGAAACCTGTTGCCTGGTTCAGAGCTAGAGAGAGAGACAGGCAGACAGGCAGCAGAAACCTGTTAGAGAGAGCTAGAGAGAGAGACAGGCAGCAGAAACCTGTTGCCTGGTTCAGAGCTAGAGAGAGAGACAGGCAGCGGAAACCTGTTAGAGAGAGCTAGAGAGAGAGACAGGCAGCAGAAACCTGTTGCCTGGTTCAGAGCTAGAGAGAGAGACAGGCAGCAGAAACCTGTTAGAGAGAGCTAGAGAGAGAGACAGGCAGCAGAAACCTGTTGCCTGGTTCAGAGCTAGAGAGAGAGACAGGCAGACAGGCAGCAGAAACCTGTTAGAGAGAGCTAGAGAGAGAGACAGGCAGCAGAAACCTGTAGCCTGGTTCAGAGCTAGAGAGAGAGACAGGCAGCGGAAACCTGTTAGAGAGAGCTAGAGAGAGACAGGCAGCAGAAACCTGTTGCCTGGTTCAGAGATTGGTAAATCTGATCTGTAATCAGATCTCTCTCAATCTCCTACAGCAGAAACCTGTAGCCTGGTCTCTCTCTGTGATGTTCCCAACACAACTACCCAGTGACCTGGAAAAACTGCTGCTCAGTCTAAAGATAAAAGCACTTCAGGAACATAATGGCCCGTGTTTGTCTTTCCCTCCTGTTCTGTGTGTTTGGTTCCTGGGTAACCAGGCATGACACGTTCACGTAGTCTAATGGTTAGAACTCTAGCATTGTAATCCATGCATCGACAATAGCATTTAGTTAGCTTCTGGTTAAATCCCCAAGACAGGTCTGTCAATGTATTGACTGATACGCAAATGTAATGTGCTTTATATATATATTCACAAACATTAACCTCTGATGGAAGTGTAATTTGTATATAGTAAACTAGTCTTTCATACTTGTTTTATGGAACCAACCTCACTTGATTTACAAAATAAAACCACAAAATATAATTTTTAATCCCAGCCCGTCCCCTCAGGCCTTTTGGTAGGCCGCCATTGTAAATAAGAATTTGTTCTCAACTGACTTGCCTAGTTAAATAAAAGGTTCAATCAAAATAAAAATATCTGCCGATCATAAGCGGTTTTCCTTTCTTTGAGGTATAGAAATATATCTCTCAGTAGAAAAATAGAAGAATGCTGGACAAAGCTTTTCTCAACACGGTAAGATAAAATACAACGGTGCTGTTGGAGGCCGTTATGACTCAAGAACCTTTTCTAGAATAAGCCGTAGTAACGATCCGGGTTATGGGTTAGGGTGAATCTATGTGCATTGTGTTTAGGCATAGGGGACTGCCTCCGAGTGCATGAATGATTCCACAAGGGTGAATAGGAGCCATTTGTCGGGATTCTGATACAGTCATGGTTAAGTTACTGTCCAACTGACTTGTTTCTGTGGGAAGCGAGGTGATGGCTTTCTACGTAGCAGTTGGGGAGAGAAGTGAGAATGACAAGATGCGGATAGCAGAATGGTATCTGAAGGGAGATCAGAGCCAGACAGACATGCGGTCCAGCCTGTCCCAGCCTGCTGAGACATTCACCCCAGGTACTGTAGATAAAACTGACTGTGTAGCTAGCGCTGTGCTATTCAGCTGAGGAATCCTGTTCTGGTCGCAGCTTTTCTCTGCGTCGGTATCCGAGTACCGTACCGGAGTAGAACCTAACAGTGTCAGACGATATGGCGTCGACTCAAGATTTGTCATCCTGAGGGTCCCATAAAATGTAGCATAGTTTTGTTTGATAAAAATCTATTTTTATATTAAAAATGTAGGAACTGGGTTCTACAGCTTAAACCCCTGCCCATAGATCTAGATGTGTGAAGGTTAATTTATTTTCTGTAGGGAAGCTAATTATTCATAATTTATGACATTCCTGAGAGAGTGTGTAAACGTACAAAAATTATACTGGTAATTAAAAAAAAAAATGCATGTTCTCTATAGGGTCTGATCCTTTGAATGTTGACTGTTGGAAACTGAGTGCCCAGGGTAACGTTGACTGTTCGGCATACCAAGATTGTTTTCAGAGCAATAAATTCATTGAAAGAAACAGAAAATGACAGACAAGTCCATAATTAGGCTGAGGCAACTTTTACTAGACATCTGCAATCACAGGGTGACAAAGTGGAGAAGTTAACAAAAGTGGAGGGCACCACCGTGTTACAGACAAATACAAATGTAAAAAAGTTTTTTTTATATATATATATTTTGTTCATAGATTTAAAAAACGGGATACAAAATAAGAACAACTATCATTGTCAGCCTGTCCTACTAAGACAACAAAAAAAAGGCTATGTTCCAATATCCATACTACCTAGTATGAAGCAATGTAACAGGCATACATTCTATGTAGTGTGGAGGATGGAACAGAATCAAGGGTTTAGGGAATGAGGACACAGCCTCGGTCTCCTAGCGTTTGTCCCGTTTCTCAGGACGGGGGGGGACTCCCCGGCTCGGACGTCCCAGCTTCGCTGACCTGCCTCTTCATCACCATCTCCCTGGCAACGCAGGTCACCTGGCCGTTGGTCACAGTCATGGCCGCCGCCCTGGAAGAGAGAGGTAGAGCGTGAGAGCAAAGCAAAACGGGGAGATGGTAAGGGTGTCCTGCGTGGCTCAGTTGGTAAGACTGTAGCACTAACAATGCAAAAGGTCACTGGTTCAATTCCCAGGGATGGAGGACAGGTTGAGTGTGATGCAAGGAGTCGTTGAGAGAGAGAGGGAGAGGTTGAGTGTGAGAACAAGGAAAAATGGCATTGTAATGCAGCAGGGAGCACCTTGCTTAATGTTGCAGATGAAATTGCCATGAGGATTATGCCTTAGTGTCAGAAAGCTGTCTGTCATAGTGGGGGACCCAGGATCTGTCAGTGGGGGACCCAGGGGGAAGTATTCAGCAAGACAACGCCCTAATAAGGGTTTGGAAATGTCAGCTAATGAGTTGACTACTAGTGTAAGTTGTTTCACAACACTTTTAAATCGCTGGTTTTTGCTTGTGTACAAACTCTGCTAGCATCCTGGTAAGACGCCCTATGGGACTTAGCGGGGTTTTGCTAGCGTCCTGGTAAGACGCCCTATGGGACTTAGCGGGGTTTTGCTAGCATCCTGGTAAGACGCCCTATGGGACTTAGCGGGGTTTTGCTAGCATCCTGGTAAGACGCCCTATGGGACTTAGCGGGGTTTTGCTAGCATCCTGGTAAGACGCCCTATGGGACTTAGCGGGGTTTTGCTAGCATCCTGGTAAGACGCCCTATGGGACTTAGCGGGGTTTTGCTAGCATCCTGGTAAGACGCCCTATGGGACTTAGCGGGGTTTTGCTAGCGTCCTGGTAAGACGCCCTATGGGACTTAGCGGGGTTTTGCTAGCATCCTGGTAAGACGCCCTATGGGACTTAGCGGGGTTTTGCTAGCATCCTGGTAAGACGCCCTATGGGACTTAGCGGGGTTTTGCTAGCATCCTGGTAAGACGCCCTATGGGACTTAGCGGGGTTTTGCTAGCATCCTGGTAAGACGCCCTATGGGACTTAGCGGGGTTTTGCTAGCATTCTGGTAAGACGCCCTATGGGACTTAGCGGGGTTTTGCTAGCATCCTGGTAAGACGCCCTATGGGACTTAGCGGGGTTTTGCTAGCATCCTGGTAAGACGCCCTATGGGACTTAGCGGGGTTTTGCTAGCATCCTGGTAAGACGCCCTATGGGACTTAGCGGGGTTTTGCTAGCATCCTGGTAAGACGCCCTATGGGACTTAGCGGGGTTTTGCTAGCATCCTGGTAAGACGCCCTATGGGACTTAGCGGGGTTTTGCTAGCATCCTGGTAAGACGCCCTATGGGACTTAGCGGGGTTTTGCTAGCATCCTTGTAAGACGCCCTATGGGACTTAGCGGGGTTTTGCTAGCATTCTGGTAACGCGCCCTATGGGACTTAGCGGGGTTTTGCTAGCATCCTGGTAAGACGCCCTATGGGACTTAGCGTTTTTTGTTGTTGTTCCCCCCTGTGTACTAAGCCAGTAATACCACAAATCCCAGTGTGAGAGAAGAAAAGTATAAGGATTTAACCATCTGAATAACGATCCTACAAGGCTGTAGGCTACACGTGAATATGCAAACCCTGCTACGCCTACATTTGTGTGAAATTACATTTTTATTTGATTTATTTGTTTGATATTAATAGGCCTGTATTCTAGAAGGCCTGTATTCTAGAAGGCCTGTATTCTAGAAGGCCTGTATTCTAGAAGGGCTCTTCTGACCAAATGAGTCTGTATAAATGTAAGTACGTTCACTATGGGACTTTGTAACTTAAGATAAGCACCTTTCCCTTTAAAAGCCAATAAAAACAGCCCAACCAAGAATCTGTTTGTGTCTTCCCCCCCCATTCATGAACACTTGCAATCTCACCTTTACAAGAGTAGCTATCAGGAAGGTTATAGTCACCTCACCAATCATAGTGTGAGGGCGGGGTTAACGGTTTGCTGAGCCAGCATAGGTGTGGGAGGAGCTATGAATGGACATTTCTCCGTTGAAAGTCTATGGCCATTGGAATGCATTGAAATAGTACCAAAAGGTGGGCATAAGGAAATAAAATATAGTAATGTCTCCCTCTCAAATTCCTGTTAACTCCTAAAAATGACTTTCCCCATCTCATGAAATGCCCATTTGTTAATCCCGAGTCCACCCGGTGTCATTTTGCCAACATTTTACTGTAACATACTTCTGCTTGGCCTCCTCCGTCAGAGTGGTCATTCCTGGCTGGTTCTGCTTCCCAAAGAAGAAGCTGGACCACCAATGTCCAGAGTCTTGTTTGGGCAGACCTGAGAAACAAGATTAACAACTAGGTCAAACACATATAAAATGACTAAACATAAGACAATTGCCTATATAAATAGCCCCAACATAATGCATTCACGGATGTACAGTAACCTCCATGGCCTGAAAATTCTATAGTTGACCCTCGGATCGGATCACGCTCGGTAGCCCACGGACCGGTGTGAAAATATGTAAAAATACAGACCAGATTTGAAATTTCAATAAAATACCCCGGTAAAAATAACCACCCTCAAAAAATAAAAACATTATTATTATTTTTTTTTAAATTAGCTACACATGGCAGTTGCTTCAGTAAAAAAAGAAAATCTCCCCTTCACCGGTCTTCCTCACTCAGCCTCACTTGAACTCTCGCTATTCATGGGTTGGGCGTTTCGTCACAATAGAGTTTTGAATGTTTGTTTTGGACTGTTTCCCCCGACTGAGCCTTCTACTCAACGCATCATCAATGAGCGCTGATGAAGATTTCAAAAGATGCATTAGAGTGGCTTGGAGATACAATGACATTCAACAAGGAGGCAAATAATTAGTTGGACAACTTTTCCCCTCGTCATTTTGAGTTCACCAGATTGACTTGAGACGTATTATCACGCTTGCTAGCATTGCCAGCTATTTTTTTGACAAACTTTTCTTGCTAATGTCAACCGTCTAAAGTAAGTTTGATGACATGTTAACTCTGAAAAAGTTGTTTCCCCCCACTAAATATCTGACTACTTTAGCGATGTCATCATGTTTCCTGGTCACTATATAGTGTAATCTAGACAAAACAGCAGTTTTGCTGTAATACACAGCTGTATTTGAGCCAGGGCGAAGTGTTCAGATTTCCGCTGGGTATATGGGATCAGCAACATGTTGCCATTTCACTATGGCGAGAACGAGAGTGTTGGAAAGATTTTTCAAATACAGGCACTAGGCTGTGGTGACCATAAAAATACATTGAGACGCTCTGTGGAACATAAGTGGTGGTACATTAGGACAATTAGAGCGTTGGACTAGTAACTTAAAGGTTGCAAGTTCAAACCCCCGAGCTGACAAGGTACAAATCTGTCGTTCTGCCCCTGAACAGGCAGTTAACCCACTGTTACTAGGCAGTAATTGAAAATAAGAATGTTCTTAACTGACTTGCCTAGTTAAAGGTTAAAAAATAAAATAAAGTTAGAAATCCTTAAACTTTTATAGACCTACAGGCCAGGTACATATATACATATTTCAACAATTAACAAAAACGGCAAACAATTCACACAATGAAAGCGCACAAATTAGTGGGAGACAGAGAGCATTCTGGAGAGACAGAGAGCATTAGGGACGTAATTTATGAAAATACTAAGCTGTAGTGTAGACCCCAATGTAATTCTCAACGGATCAGGTCCATCTCAGATCCGAATCAGGGATTGACCCCCCCCCCCCCCCAAAAAATGCCCTGGTCCTGGTGGTGTCAGATGGGAATTTCACAGATCCAATTCGGTTAGGATCTCAATTTCAGGTCCAAGAACACCTGAACTGTCACATAACTCACTAAACGACCTTATCACTGTGGAAAGACTGGGAACTCCCAGTACCACACCTGAACATGGTCCCTACCCCACCAGTTCGGGAACACCCAGTACCACCCCTGAACACGGTCCCTACCACACCAGTTTGGGAACACCCAGTACCACCCCTGAACACGGTCCCTACCACACCAGACACATTTCCCACCAGCACCCATATGCTTGCTTTGTGTACCTGGATGGTGTGGAATGACCTCCCCACTGTACTCTGAACTGCCACAGGAGCTGCTGCTGGAGGTGGAGCCGATGCGCCCTGGGGAAAGTTAAACCAATAGGATTGTTAGGTTTGTGCAGTACAACTCACTCAGCACCTTTACAAGCCCACTCCAGACCGAGGCTATTGTCACAAGATCAATCTATACTCCTGATTGATTGCATCTCTAATGAACTGATCCTCTGCAGCAGAGGTAACTCTGGGTCTTCCTTTCCTGTGGCGGTCCTCATGACAGCCAGGTATCTCTAATGAACTGATCCTCTGCAGCAGAGGTAACTCTGGGTCTTCCTTTCCTGTGGCGGTCCTCATGAGAGCCAATTAACTCTAATGAACTGATCCTCTGCAGCAGAGGTAACTCTGGGTCTTCCTTTCCTGTGGCGGTCCTCATGAGAGCCAATTAACTCTAATGAACTGATCCTCTGCAGCAGAGGTAACTCTGGGTCTTCCTTTCCTGTGGCGGTCCTCATGGGAGCCAGTTTCATCATAGCGCTTGATGGTTTTTGCGACTGCATTTGAAGAAACTTTAACAGTTCTTGAATTTTTCCAGATTGATTGACCTTCATGTCTTAAAGTAATGATGGACTGTTGTTCCTCTTTGTTTATTTGAGCTGTTCTTGCCATAATATGGACTTGGTCTATTACCAAATAGGGCTCTCTTCTGTATACCACCCCTACCTTATCACACACAAACTGATTGGCTCAAAAGCATTGAGGAAAGAAATTCCACAAATTAACTTTCAACAAAGCACACCTGTTAAATGAAATGCATTCCAGGTGACTACCTCATGAAGCTGGTTGAGAGAATGCCAAGAGTGTGCAAAGCTGTCATCGAGGTAAAGGGTGGTTATTTTGAAGAATCAAAAATATATTTTGATTTGTTTAACACTTTTATGGTTACTACATGATTCCATATGTGTTATTTCATAGTTGATATGTTCACTATTATTCTAGAATGTGGAAAATAGTTTAAAAAATAAGTTTAACTTTTACTGATAACTTTTGACTGATTTTTACTTGCGTGACAGTTTTCAATGCTTCCAAAGACAAAGGAAAATCACACGGATGGAGCTTGATTAAGTTAGGGTCTGAGGGCTTCGTTTGTAAAGACATGTCCCGGCCCGAGAGTTACTCACTTCGGTAGTAGTCGTTGGTAGCAACAAGAGAACCACCTGCGTTGATCGCTGCCATTCTTCAGATCTGGTTGAATATTGCGTTAGATAGAAATCCTGGAAGAAAGGGAGACTAGAAGTCAAACATATGTACAAAGCCAGACATTATAGCACAAGTTTTTTTGCAGTTCTTCAGAATGCATGGCTGGCTAAGTCCATACAGTAACACCTCCCACACTTATCTATATGATCAATATTGAAGCAAACATTACTGGCAAGGCTGTCTCAAATTGTTAGTGTGTAAGCTACCATCTGTTCTGTGACATTAATGTAGGCGTGGGTTAACTGGCCTAGGAACCGTGGGTTAACTGGCCTAGGAACCGTGGGTTAACTGGCCTAGGAACCGTGGGTTAACTGGCCTAGGAACCGTGGGTTAACTGGCCTAGGAACCGTGGGTTAACTGGCCTAGGAACCGTGGGTTAACTGGCCTAGGAACAGTGGGTTAACTGCCTAGGAACAGTGGGTTAACTGGTCTAGGAACAGTGGGTTAACTGGTCTAGGAACAGTGGGTTAACTGGTCTAGGAACAGTGGGTTAACTGGTCTAGGAACAGTGGGTTAACTGGTCTAGGAACAGTGGGTTAACTGGTCTAGGAACAGTGGGTTAACTCCCTTGTTCAGGAGAAGGACAGGTTTAACCTGGTCAGCTCCGGGATTCGAGCCAATTAACCTTTCAGTTACCGGACGAACGGTCGAAACCACCCAAAGGTATAACCACTCTCGCCCCAAAATTGCAATATCTTAGTCATGTGGGTGTGCTAAACTCTGGGACCATGAGCTAAACCTAACCATGACCTAAACCTAACTTAAACCTAACCCAACCCTGACCATGACCTAAACCTGACCCAAACCGTGTGGTACATAACTAGCTAGCTAAAGTTAGATAGCTAGGCGACTAACTACACCTTGCTTGCTAACTTACAATGTTCCCATTCTTTAACAAAAAACGTGAACGAAAATGACAAACTTGAGTTTAGAAACATAACATCATATGTTGGTCTGTTGTTGAAGGAAAAAGCCAACTCGACTAAACCTTACATAGAATAACATGTTGTCCATTTGGGACGAAAGACCTAAAAAAAAATGATTTTTTTTGTCGAGATAAAATGTCAAAAAGCAAATCTTCCTCGGTAATGTTGGCAAACAATAACATGAAAGTGAGTTTAGCTGCAAACAAATTACAAGAAAGAAAGATCCGAGTCTGTAAGACTGAAATCACGATGACTTCGTGCTATTATCAAAATGTCCAAAACAACAAAACACAATCTTATAATGACCGAGAGCATCATTAGCTAACTAACCGAGCATCACTTTATTCATCATTAAAATGCAGTTTAAAACAAAACCTCACCTTTCTTTTGTTTGTTACCCAAGAGACGTGCTGATGTTAAATAGCACCCAAGTCAATCTGCGAGACGAGTAAGGGAGTTAACGCTTGGACGACGGGGCCCATTTATAAAATAGATTTTGTTTGGGGTAAATAAAACAAAACCCTCTCTAACGACCCTGTAATAGTAGTGAAATATATCTGCAGTAAAATGTTCGTTTTTTTGTTGTTGCCAGAATGAAGGATTGGCGAGTGGTTTTATACTACGAGGAAGACACTCGGATGTTGGTCAGACAAGGAGGGGTTTGATTTTCATTCGTGCACGACGTGCAAGTGGGTTGACAAGAGTGTGTTTGCTCAGAAAAAAAACGGGTTATAAAACTATTTAGAAAATATAGTAAATAAATACTAAATACTAAAAATACATACATATTTATCTGTCAACAATTGTAAATAAATAAATATATATCTGTCAACAATTGTAAAAAAATAAATATATATCTGTCAACAATTGTAAAAAAAAAAATATATATATATTTATCTGTCAACAATTGCGAAACAATTTATACATATTTATCTATCAACAATTATTATATTTACAAAATCATTTCCAACACCAATAAACTAACTTCCCTGGTGGTCTAGTGGTTAGGATTCGGCGCTCTCACCGCCGCGGCCCGGGTTCGATTCCCGGTCAGGGAACAACTGTTTTATCAACAGACCTCCACCTTAGGGTGTCGCGTCCTATTCAAATCAATTCAAAATATTATTGGTCACGTGCACGTGTTTAAACAATGTATGCGGGTGTTACGAAATGCTTGTGTTTCTAGCTACAACAAAGCAGTAATATCTAACAATTTCACAATATACACCCAAAACATACACATCTAAGTAAAGGAATGATGAATTAAGAATGTAGAAATATATGGACGAGCAATGTCAAAGAGGCATTGACTAAGATACTGTAGAATAGAATACAGTATATACATATGAGCAATGCAAGATATGTAAACATTATTAAAGCAACTGGTGGTAGAGGTTTTTCAGTCTCTCGGTCCCAGCTTTTGATGCATCTGTACTGACCTCGCCTTCTAGAGGATAGCGAGGTGAACAGGCAGTGGCTCGGGTGGTTGTTGTCCTTGATGATCTTTATGGCCTTCCTGTGACATCGGTTGATGGTGGTGTCCTGGAGGGCAGGTAGTTTTCCCCCAGTGATGTGTTGGGCAGACTGCACCACCCTCTGGAGAGACCTGCGGTTCCGGCCGGGGGCAGTTGCTGTACCAGGGGGTGATACAGCCCGACAGGATGCTCTCAATTGCGACAAGCCACATTTCTTCAGCCTCCTGAGGTTGAAGAGGCATCTGGAAAATTGTTACCAAATTTTTATACCCTAGTGAAACAGGAAGTGATGAAATGGCTCAATATAGTTCCTTAAGACTTAAACAAGTGGAATTTAATTTCTCGTTTAATTTTGGTAGATGTTATTTACAATAACCTTTAAGGGTGCCATTAATGGTGAAACCTTGAATTGGAGGACATTGATTTTTAACTCAATTAAATTGATTTGTTTGGTTCCATTGAAACATTAATAAAGTACAGTATTTCTCACGTTGGTATTTTGAGTTTTTCTATAATTATATTGTTTATATATATATTTTTTTTAAGTATTGTTTGTGCATTGCCAGTCAGAGGTGCCAGTAATTTTGGAGCCCACTGTACATAGAAATGGAATCACTGGCCACTTTAATAATGGAACAACGGGCACTTTAATCATGTTTACATACTGCTTTACTCATCTCACATGTATATACTGTATTCTATTCTACTGTAGTTTAGGCTATGCCACTCCTACATTGCTCATCCTGAAATATTTCTTAATTCAATTTGGTTTACTTTTAGATGTGCATTGTTAGATACTACTACACTGAGGGCTTCCCTGTCAGTCTGCAAGGAGCTGTCAGTCTGCATGGAGCTGCCAGTCTGCATGGAGCAGCCAGAGCTGCCAGTCTGCAAGGAGCTGTCAGTCTGCAAGGAGCTGTCAGTCTGCATGGAGCTGTCAGTCTGCATGGAGCAGCCAGAGCTGTCAGTCTACATGGAGCAGCCAGAGCTGTCAGTCTACATGGAGCAGCCAGAGCCAGGAATGCAAGCATTTCACTACACCTGCAATAACATCTGCTAAATATGTGCATGTGACCAAATAATATTTGATTCGATTAAGTTGCCATTGTTAAAACATTTTTTGCCCAACGAATAGCGTTTAAATCAGCTTCTTTGATACGCCACACCTGTCAGATGGATGGATGATCCTCTTGGCAAAGGAGAAACGCTCACTAACGAGGATGTAAACACATTTGTAAACACAATATAAGATAAATAACAACCTATTTCAGCTCATGAAACATGAAAACAGCATCTATATTTTGGTTCAGTAGTTCAATCCCCGTTCCATGCCCTGTCCTGGCCACTGTGCTCTCGCTTGCACTTTGGGCTGTAAGGCCAGGTAACAGTAAAGAACTTCATGAACTGCTGAGGGAAAGGGTTTTATAAAAAAAATATTTTGGATCGATTGATTAAATTTGAACATTACCCACAACTCTCCTTTGTTTAAAGGAATGCTTTATTGATATTCTCAACATATGACAAACCAACATTTGGATTCATCCACCATTCTCATATCCATTTAAAGGTCTACAACTTGGCTCCCATTCTAAATAAAGCTATATATATATATATATATTCCTATCATTCCCAACATTGTACATGCCTTCAATAATGTGTTTTAACAAATTCAGCTGTGGCGTCCCAAAAATGTACATTAGACCCAAACAATGTTTTTTTTGCAGCTCTACACAATCTACGGGATACATCTGCCTTTCCCCTTGCTCCGTCATAACCAGAGACAACAGACAACGGAATATACTAAGCCTGCGTTTACACAGGCAGCCCAATTCTGATCTTTCGCCACTAAAATTTGTAGTTTTGACCGATCAGATCTTTCGTCAATAAAAAAAATCGGACAAAACATTAATTGGGTTGCCTTAGGGAGGCCCTGTCTGCCAACAGATTAAGGCTAAAATCCTGGACTAAAACGCATTCCTAACGGAAATTCTCTCGTCTGATCCGTGTCTGGGGGAAACCGGTCCAGATCGTAGCAGACCTACCATCTATATAACAACTATGGTATTGATTTGAAAGTGAGAGAGATCTGTAACAGACAGGTAATTACATATTGGCAGCGATTTACAGATGGCAATTAAATAGAAAAACAAAACCTTATTTAAACTCCAACCAAGAATGAGACATCAAAAACACATAACCTAAATATGATCATCACTACTAAATAATACAAAATTATAAACTAAGTTAAAAGGGTAAAAGAATACTCCATCCTCTGGATAGAAATGTAACACTAAATATGGGGGGGGGGAGATACAATCTCCATAGATACATGTTGAAAATAACAAAAAGTGACGTTGTTACCAAACCAATAGAAGCTATTTCAAGTTGTGTTATAGTGTAAAGGAGGTTTGGTTAGTGCACACTGGCAAAACAGGAAGTGATGTTGATATAGAAATAACAGTAGAGCTAGTCACAGGGTGGGTACGAGTACGTCTGGGTACAGGAGTGTGTGGTGGGGTTACGCCTGAGGCACGAGGACAATTCTTAGAATAAAATGGTGGACACAGAGAGCGGTCTGGACTGTATTTGACAGTCGCTCATTTCAGATGTGGCACAATAACAGCAAACACTTGAGCCTACAAAATAAAAGAGAAAGCAAACACCTCCCAGGTTAAACGATAATCTACAACTTCCAGATTAAGAAAGAATAGGAAAAAAAAAGAAAAACATTTTATAACAGCAAAGTAACAGAAAGCAATAAGACTAAAAGAGTAAGGCCTAAAGATAGCCATCTGATGAAGGTAGAAACTGGTCTTTACACTAAAGCCTTTGCTTCAACATTGTAGAAACACACCAAACTGATATCGAACGCTCAGCAGGGCCCCAAACTGAAATCGAACGCTCAGCAGGGCCCCAAACTGAAATCAAACGCTCAGCAGGGCCCCAAACTGAAATCAAACGCTCAGCAGGGCCCCAAACTGAAATCAAACGCTCAGCAGGGCCTCAAACTGAAATCAAACGCTCAGCAGGGCCCCAAACTGAAATCAAACGCTCAGCAGGGCCCCAAACTGAAATCAAACGCTCAGCAGGGCCCCAAACTGAAATCAAACGCTCAGCAGGGCCCCAAACTGAAATCAAACGCTCAGCAGGGCCCCAAACTGAAATCAAACGCTCAGCAGGGCCCCAAACTGAAATCAAACGCTCAGCAGGGCCCCAAACTGATCATTGTTGTAGATGTAGGGTTTTTTAATTTGCCTTTTTGTTTGAGCCTCCACGTCAGCCATACCTACCGATGAATGCCGACTGGCAGTAATTGTTCACAATATATTTATTCATATATATTTATACATATAGATAAGTCAAGTAAAAACATTATGCAAAGCAGTGTAAAATTGTTTTATAATACAAAATGGTTTTACCACAGTTGTCCTTTTTTAATTTTACAAGCTGTGGTGATTTGATGTTATGCAACCTCAGGTTGTATTTTGCGGTAAGTTTGTATTTGCACAGTGAGATGAGATATGCACATGCTCTTGGTAGGCGAGGGGGGGCTGAGGGAGAGAGATTCCAAACGTACCTTTAGCCCCTAACCTCCTAGGCACTTGTGGAGATCTGAAGGAACCTAGATAAGAGTAAGCAATCAACCTTTTGGTTTAAACAATATTGTAGTGGCTCCCACCTTGACCTGTCATAGCATAGGTGGAATTGTTGCCATACTGCACACATCCCTCCAGTCCATTCAGTTTCTCCACAAGGGAGAGGGTAGGGGCTACGGAGTAGGGGCTAGGGGGTGATTTAGGACTGGGCAGTAGTATTAATGATATAGGGCACTACGTTTTCCGGGTCAGGCGAGGGAGGCAGTAGTGAGTAATGTGGAGATTAGAGGGTGACTACTTTAGGCCAAAGGTCATGTGTCACTCAGTGATGAGGCGCTTAATGATGATGTCACAGTCCCGGTGATGAGAGAGAGGAGGAGGGGAGTGTGGGGGGGGGGGATCTTCAGAAGGGTGCGTTGTCCTGAACAGGGTTCGCGTCGGTCGGGGACTGGACAGCTTCACCGTTACCTCTGGCTCCAACCACCTTGTACTGAAGAGGAAGAGGAAGAGAGAAAAGGGGGAGGAGGATGGTATGGGGGTAAATCTTAAGTCATTTCATTTAAAAAAAGAGCCGAGTGAGACTGTAGAGAATATGGTCTGAGATTTGTATAGATCACCCGTTAAAAAAGGTTGTAGACTTTTCAAAATGCCTGTGCAGCAGCAGCACCGGTAAATCGTTAATGTGACACTCCTCCGTCGGATTTGATGTAACCAGGCAAGTCAGTTAAGAACAAATTCTTATTTACAGTGACGGCCTACAACCGGCCAAACCCTGGCGACGCTGGGCCAGTTGTGGACCGCCCCTATGGGACTCCCAATCACGGCCGCTTGCGATACAGGCTGGAATCGAATCGGGGTCTGTAGTGACACCTCTAGCATTGCGATGCAGTGCCTTCAGACCGTTGTGTCACTCTGGACCCCTGGGTGATGCAACACATCACCCAGCGTAACACATCACCCAGGTGTGTTAGCGTCTAACAACAACCCATAGGTACCACTTGTTACATATACCCACAGTGGTATATTATACCCATTATAAAATATAGCCATTATCAGATCCACTTGGCCACACACACACACACACACACCTTTTCTTTACATGCTGCAGAGACTAAAAAATCAGCCAATGGGAAATCTTCAGGGAGTCAGTAATTACTTTCAGTAATTTTTTTCACAACATTTTATAATTTTCAAGAGTTGTTTTGAGAGACAGTTGAGAATAATTCAATAGTAATACAATCCCGTGCAGGAATAGGCTAAAGCACTCCTAAACTAACTCGTCTGTCAGGTGTTAAGAAGCAAAGTATATGGCAGCAGGGGCGACCGTTAGCAAAATGGCAGCAGGGGCGACCGTTAGCAAATGGCAGCAGGGGCGACCGTTAGCAAATGGCAGCAGGGGCGACCGTTAGCAAAATGGCAGCAGGGGCGACCGTTAGCAAATGGCAGCAGGGGCGACCGTTAGCAAATGGCAGCAGGGGCGACCGTTAGCAAATGGCAGCAGGGGCGACCGTTAGCAAAATGGCAGCAGGGGCGACCGTTAGCAAAATGGCAGCAGGGGCGACCGTTAGCAAAATGGCAGCAGGGGCGACCGTTAGCAAAATGGCAGCAGGGGCGACCGTTAGCAAATGGTGCAGTTCACAATGAAGATACAAATGGAATGTACAAACTACACTTTTCCATTTTTACTGTTTGTACAGTCCAGTTGTGAGTCGTGAAGGTTTTAGTAGAATTCTGCATCATGTTCCCATTTCAACAACCTTCAGCTCACCTTGATGTTTCCAACTTTGTCCTCAAACGACTTGAAGGTTGGAGAGTTTCTATAAAAAAAAATATAAAAAAATACATATATAATATATTACAAAAAAGTCAAGCAACAACAAAAACAACTTTCTACAAAATGAGCACATGGGAAGATCACAGAATTAATAGAAAACACCAGACTCAGAAAAATAACCAAATGATCCTCTCCCGTAAGGGGTTCGGGTGCACGACAAACGGAAGTGGTAACCTCCATTTTTATTATACTTTGATTGTCCTCTGCCAGACACCCTTATCCAGGGATTCCTCTGGGAGATGACAGGTTCATGCGTCATCAGGGCATATTCTTAGTGGAGTTGATTTACATTGAGTTACCAGTCATATGATGTGTATTGAGTTGGCTCATATATACACATACATATATACATACATATACACACACACACACAGGGGAAAGGCAAAGTCACGCTGAGTATTTTCATTTAGTTAGAGCCAGCACTTAAAACACCCAACGTTTCCACTAGGTATTTTCCCAAGGCTGTGCCATATCATTATATTGTATATGGGAAATTCAAAAAGATCATTAAAAAAAACCCACAAAAATAACAAACAAGACCACAACAGCTGTTACTCTAAAAACCACTAAAATCTCATAAATGACACTTAAAAGTGATGAAAAAAAAAACGAAATAGAATAAAAAAATAAATAAAGAAAGTGTGAGCTAATTTACCTCATCGCTGGCATACTTATCGAATGGCGGATGGAGTAGTTGCTACTTTGTAAGCGTTAAAAAAGGAGGGAGACAAAGAAGTGAGAGCATTAGGAGCCAAGTGGAGAAGAGGGTTATTAAAAGCAACGAGGCAGGCCCAAAGCCAGGCCCACCATTGGAGCAGTCACACACACACACACGCAGGGGAACATAGTCACAGTGGGACTGCAGTCAAGTCAGTCAGTGCAAAGAGGATACTGCCATCTGGTGGTTACTGCAGGTTAATCATTTTTTTACATTTATTTAACTCGGCAAGTCAGTTATAAGAAGAAATTATTATTTACAATGGACGGACTACCCCGGGCCAAATCCGGACGACGCTGGGCCAATTGTGCGCCGCCCTATGGGACTCCCGATCACGGCCAGATGTGATACAGCCTGGATTCGAACCAGGGACTGTAGTGACGCCTCTTGCACCGAGATGCAGTGCCTTAGGCCACTCCGGTAATTAATCATTCAAATATGCAGGGAATTAATTTATATGAACTGAACTCTTCTTAAATGATAAAGTAATTAATTAAATCACAACCTGAAGGGGAACAAAAATGTATCTTTCAAAGAAAATGCCAACTAAATGGTACCAGAGCATCGGCTCTGGGATTACAATCTTATGGCTAGGGGGGTAGAAGTTAAATAGTCAGAAAACTGCTAAATAGTTAATTGGTTACCCAGACTCTCTGCACACTTCACACGACCATAAACTCAGCGGCCAGTTTATTAGGTACACTCATCTCGTACTGGGTCGGACACCTCTTTGCATCCAGTACAGCCTGAATTCTTCGGGTTATGGGAACATTGCTCAATTGGTATCAAGGGACCTAACGTGTGCCCACCAGCCTGTACCGTTGACACCAGGCAGGATGGAGCCACGGACTCATGCTGCTTACACAAAATCCTGACTTTGCCATCAGCTTGACGCAACAGGAACTAGGATTCGTCAGACCAGGTAATGTTTTTCCACTCTTCTGTCTGGTGTTGGTGATTGGTGGCGTGGAGCAGCTTCTTCTTGTTTTTAGCTGATAGGAGTGGAACCAGGTGTGGTGGTCTGCTGCAATAGCCAATCCCATGACAAGGACCGACCAGTTATGCGTTCGGAGATGCCGTTCTGCGTTGCACTGCGTGAATATTTGCCCGTTTGTGGCCCGGGTGTTAGCTTGTAACGATTCTTGCCATTCTCCAGCGACCTCTCTCATCAACGAGCTGTTTCCTGCAGCTGACTTTGATGTTTTTTTGTTTGTTTGTTGAGCCATTCTCTGGAAACCCTCGACCAGGGCTCTCCAACCCTGTTCCTGGAGAAAGACAGTCCCGTTGGTTAACACTCCAACCCTGTTCCTGGAGAAAGACAGTCCCGTTGGTTAACACTCCAACCCCAATCTAGTCCACCTCATTCTAATAATTAACTGGTTGATAAACTGAATCAGGTTGGCTACAACTGGGGCCGGAGTGAGCCTATAGGAGGGTAGCTGACCAGGAACAGGGCTGGAGTGAACCTATAGGAGGGTAGCTGACCAGGAACAAGATTGGAGTGAACCTATAGGAGGGTAGCTCTCCAGGAACAGGGTTGGAGTGAACCTATAGGAGGGTAGCTGACCAGGAACAGGGCTGGAGTGAACCTATAGGAGGGTAGCTGACCAGGAACAGGGCTGGAGTGAACCTATAGGAGGGTAGCTGACCAGGAACAGGGCTGGAGTGAACCTATAGGAGGGTAGCTCTCCAGGAACAGGGCTGGAGTGAACCTATAGGAGGGTAGCTCTCCAGGAACAGGGCTGGAGTGAACCTATAGGAGGGTAGCTCTCCAGGAACAGGGCTGGAGTGAACCTATAGGAGGGTAGCTGACCAGGAACAGGGCTGGAGTGAACCTATAGGAGGGTAGCTCTCCAGGAACAAGGCTGGAGTGAACCTATAGGAGGCTAGCTCTCCAGGAACAGGGTTGTAGTGAACCTATAGGAGGGTAGCTGACCAGGAACAGGGCTGGAGTGAAAACCTACAGGAGGCTAGCGCTCCAGGAAAACAGGGTTGGAGAGTCCTGCCCTTGATACATGTTGTGCGTGAAAAGCCCAGGAGGCTGGCCATTACTGAGATACTGGAACCGGCACGCCTGGCACAGACGACTATAACACGCTAAAAGTGGTTGAGGTCATTTGTTTGGCCCATTCGAAACGTTCAAATGGAACAGTAACGGAATGCCTCGATGCCTGCTTCATATAGCCACAGCCACGTGACTCACTGTCTGTAGGAGAGATCAATTTTTTTGTGAACCAGGGGTGGTGTACCTAATAAACAGGCCACTAAGTGTATAAACACACTCCGCTGCTACTCTGTTCTTTATTTTACTCTCATCTATCCTGATGCCTAGTCACTTTACCCTGCCTTTATGTACATATCTACCTCAAATACCTTATCTATCCTGACGCCTAGTCACTTTACCCTGCATTCATGTACATATCTACCTCAAATTCCTTATTATTATCTATCCTGATGCCTAGTCGCTTTACCCTGCATTCATGTACATATCTACCTCACATACCTCGTACCCCTGCACATTGATCTGGTACTCCCTGTATATAGCTTAATTGTTGTTTATTTTATTCCTCGTGTTACCATTATTCTTTAACTCTGCATCGTTGTGAAGGGCTCGTAAGGAAGCATTTCACAGTAAAGTCTACACCCGTTGTATTCGGCGCATGTGAACAAATACAATTTGATTTGAGAAAGCAGAGTGGCAGCATGAAGACTATAGCTGCATTAAACAGCCAGGACCTCAAGGTAAGTGATCATAGTAATTGATGGAAGTCGGTAAAGTGGATTGTTCCAGTAGCACAGAGTAGGTCTTACCTAAAGGAGTTAGAGAATGGCAGCGCTCTGTAGACCAGACGCAGCAATTAAAAGCAAACAAACAAGAGAAACAAAAAACACAGGGTGAGGCACAAGAAGCAACGAGCTGAGCAGAGCTCGCCTATTTACCAAAAGGGGCTGCTTTCAGAGGGTACGTCCCAAATGGCACCCTATTCCCTATATAGTGTACTACTTTAGACCAGAGCCCTATGGCACCCTATTCCCTATATAGTGCACTTCTTTAGACCAGAGCCCTATGGCACCCTATTCCCTATATAGCGCACTACTTTAGACCAGAGCCCTATGGCACCCTATATAGCGCACTTCTTTAGACCAGAGCCCTATGGCACCCTATTCCCTATATATATAGCGCACTTCTTTAGACCAGAGCCCTATGGCACCCTATTCCCTATATAGTGCACTACTTTAGACCAGAGCCCTATGGCACCCTATTCCCTATATAGCGCACTACTTTAGACCAGAGCCCTATGGCACCCTATTCCCTATATAGCGCACTACTTTAGACCAGAGCCCTATGGCACCCTATTCCCTATATAGTGCACTACTTTAGACCAGAGCCCTATGGCACCCTATTCCCTATATAGTGCACTACTTTAGACCAGAGCCCTATGGCACCCTATTCCCTATATAGTGCACTACTTTAGACCAGAGCCCTATGGCACCCTATTCCCTATATAGTGCACTACTTTAGACCAGAGCCCTATGGCACCCTATTCCCTATATAGTGCACTACTTTAGACCAGAGCCCTATGGCACCCTATTCCATACATTAGTGCACTACTTTAGACCATAGGGCTATATAGGGGAAAAGTTGGCATTTGGGACACTAGCAGATATTGAAATCATTTAAGAAGTCAAGAAAACCTCATTGAAATGCACAAGTCAGCCATGTTTTTTAATTTTTTACATTTTTTCAAACCTGGTAGAAATGATGGTGATGCGGACATGATAGATGGCATTGCATTGAACACCAGGGTCCCATGTTCTGCAACCCTGCTGTAGGGAGTGTACAGTCTGGTCTAATTCAGACCTGGATCATGGGATAACGCTAGCAGGAAGGGAGTATTGTTGCAAGGCCAGAGTAATGGATCCAGAAACACAGAGCAAGCAGGAAGGGAGTATTGTTGCAAGGCCAGAGTAATGGATCCAGAAACACAGAGCAAGCAGGAAGGGAGTATTGTTGCAAGGCCAGAGTAATGGATCCAGAAACACAGAGCAAGCAGGAAGGGAGTATTGTTGCAAGGCCAGAGTAATGGATCCAGAAACACAGAGCAAGCAGGAAGGGAGTATTGTTGCAAGGCCAGAGTAATGGATCCAGAAACACAGAGCAAGCAGGAAGGGAGTATTGTTGCAAGGCCAGAGTAGTGGATCCAGAAACACAGAGCAAGCAGGAAGGGAGTATTGTTGCAAGGCCAGAGTAATGGATCCAGAAACACAGAGCAAGCAGGAAGGGAGTATTGTTGCAAGGCCAGAGTAGTGGATCCAGAAACACAGAGCAAGCAGGAAGGGAGTATTGTTGCAAGGCCAGAGTAATGGATCCAGAAACACAGAGCAAGCAGGAAGGGAGTATTGTTGCAAGGCCAGAGTAGTGGATCCAGAAACACAGAGCAAGCAGGAAGGGAGTATTGTTGCAAGGCCAGAGTAATGGATCCAGAAACACAGAGCAAGCAGGAAGGGAGTATTGTTGCAAGGCCAGAGTAGTGGATCCAGAAACACAGAGCAAGCAGGAAGGGAGTATTGTTGCAAGGCCAGAGTAGTGGATCCAGAAACACAGAGCAAGCAGGAAGGGAGTATTGTTGCAAGGCCAGAGTAGTGGATCCAGAAACACAGAGCAAGCAGGAAGGGAGTATTGTTGCAAGGCCAGAGTAATGGATCCAGAAACACAGAGCAAGCAGGAAGGGAGTATTGTTGCAAGGCCAGAGTAGTGGATCCAGAAACACAGAGCAAGCAGGAAGGGAGTATTGTTGCAAGGCCAGAGTAGTGGATCCAGAAACACAGAGCAAGCAGGAAGGGAGTATTGTTGCAAGGCCAGAGTAATGGATCCAGAAACACAGAGCAAGCAGGAAGGGAGTATTGTTGCAAGGCCAGAGTAGTGGATCCAGAAACAGGTACACAAGGAGAGGGCGATGACACACGTCAATGTGGACTTGGGACAACGTTAATAATGATAATTAATAATAATAATAATTAATAGTGAATGTTAGTAGACATATTCTGAGATCTCGTAGACACTAGAGATAATATGTTACGAGGGTGATGAATGGATGGATTATTTACAACAAATTATTAAAGTGTTGAATCAAACCATAAGTTAAAAAAAGGCCTTCAGACATTTGGTTCGACGACAAGTCATCTATAACATGGCTGTAAGAAAGGTCCTCCATAACTAGTTGAAGTTGGAGCAACCAAGTGGAATTGACTGCAGGCAAAGGTGGTTATGAGTCTGGGAGGGAGGGTGGGTGGGTGGGGGGTTAGTGTAAATTCTACAGTGTCTACTTCAGAAGTCTTCCAGGAGAGTAAACGCAGACAGTGTTTTCTACATCAGAGCTGCCAAACACTCCTCCTGGAAAACTACTGGCTAATCAAGGTCCCTGGAGCCTCATTCATAAATGTTGGAGCTAATCAAGGTCCTGGGGGCCTCATTCACAAATGATGTAGGTAATCAAGGTCCTGGGGGCCTCATTCATAAATGTTGCAGCTAATCAAGGCCCTGGGGGCCTCATTCACAAATGATGTAGGTAATCAAGGGCCTGGGGGCCTCATTCAAACGCTGCAGCTAATCAAGGTTCTGGGGCTTAATTCAATAAAATGTTGCATACGCACAAAATATGCCACAATGGTTTTCACAAAAAAAGTTTGCATTTATAAAAACGTAACTTGACGTGAGCATGTGCTTAGACCATGAGTACGCACAGTGTCTAGTGTTTGAATCATTACATTCCCAGAAAGCAACAGTAGGCTATCGTAGCCTTCTGCAGGAATATATGACAATTAATATTTGTATTTTTATAAAAAACTAAATATAATAAAAATGCTATTATTTGCCGTTAGTGAGAAGAGCAAAAATAATTTGAGTTAATAAATAAAAATAAATAAAAATCTTTACATTGTAAAATAATTAGGAATCAGCATCCGTTTAATTTCCATGATCGTCGCAGAATAAATTCACCTTTCCTGACAGATGGTTCCATACTGGTGAAACATCCCATCCTAACTTAGTTTGGTCCGTAGGCTACCATTCATCCCCAGCTCTCATTTAAAATTCGACCCACTTCACAGTGGTAAATAGATCAGCTTTTTCATAGTATTTTGCTCTGTGATCCGAAGTGCATTAGTAAATAGATCAGCTTTGCTCTGTGATCCAAAGTGCATTAGTAAATAGATCAGCTTTGCTCTGTGATCCGAAATGCATTAGTAAATAGATCAGCTTTGCTCTGTGATCCGAAGTGCAGTTGAACGGTAGAACAACCAGTTCACCTTTACCATTGAGGTTTGTAGGCTACGCATGAATAGCTTAAGGTGACATTCCTCCAACAGACAATATTTCATTTATAAATATAATAACCATTGCAAAAATAACTCCCTCAACTTCCCGAAGCAGCCATAAAATAAATTACAATGCACATCATTTAATTGGGCCTTAGATAGGCTATTATAATTTAACGTTTTTGCTCTGTGCATCTGAAAAGGAGCGTGGCGTATAACATATAGTATCATTTAAACTGACGGTTGATCTTTAGCATTGAAGTGGGTAGGTTACCACTGTAAACAGGTGTGTGTGTGTGTGTGTGTGTCCCGCCGGAGCAATGTTATAGAATTTGTGGGCAGTGCAGCTTATTTCTGTTCGGGAAAAAATAAAAAAATAAATGTGCAAATAGTTGTCATCTTTCAGAAAAACGGCCAGGTACAAACAAACAGTCACTGCAAAGGAAAACGCTCTGCCAAACACCTCCAAAGATATTTAATCACGTTCACCATTGCCATTTCCTTTCGGGTCCTGGCCTAATTTCCATATTTACAAAGTACACAGAAAAAAAAAAAAACGACACGATTGAGCAAATCGTAAAAAAGGTGAATGATGGGCGTTTCCGGGCAGCGTGACAACGCTCGTTGACACACGCGCGCAGTTTAACAACAGGTCTGACTCATAACAGGATATACACGTTGTATATTATAAATCAATATTTGTGCGCAGTCTTGTCATGAAGTGAGGCACGCAGATATTTAGTGTCAAATTGACCCAACGGTTATAAATAAGGTCCCAGGTGTGCAGCCGAATCAGGTGTTCGAGATTAGGGAGGCGGGACCAGCTCTCACCAGAAAGAGGGTTGTTGTGGCCTCACCAAATAAACTTATACAACCTAGTGGAAAAGAGGACCGAGATGACACCTCTAGGTTTTACAACTTCGTGGTTGTCCGAACCTGCTCACCAGAAAGAGGGTTGTTGTAGCCTCACCAAATAAACGTATACAACCTAGTGGAAAGGAGGACCGAGATGACACCTCTAGGTTTTACAACTTCGTGGTTGTCCGAACCTGCTCACCAGAAAGAGGGTTGTTGTAGCCTCACCAAATAAACGTATACAACCTAGTGGAAAAGAGGACCGAGATGACACCTCTAGGTTTTATAACTTCGTGGTTGTCCGAACCTGCTCACCAGAAAGAGGGTTATTGTGGCCTCACCAAATAAACTTATACAACCTAGTGGAAAGGAGGACCGAGATGACACCTCTAGGTTTTACAACTTCGTGGTTGTCCGAACCTGCTCACCAGAAAGAGGGTTGTTGTAGCCTCACCAAATAAACGTATACAACCTAGTGGAAAAGAGGACCGAGATGACACCTCTAGGTTTTATAACATCGTGGTTGTCCGAACCTGCTCACCAGAAAGAGGGTTGTTGTAGCCTCACCAAATAAACGTATACAACCTAGTGGAAAAGAGGACCGAGATGACACCTCTAGGTTTTACAACTTCGTGGTTGTCCGAAACTGCTCTACAGAAAGGGATCGAGGGCGGCCATTTTGTGTCTTGGTCTGTACCTCATGTCTCCCAGTTTCCTGCTGAGGGCAGTGCCCATGGTGGAGAAGGCAGCAGTGGTCTTCTGTCCCGCCACAGACAGGGTCTCCTGAGTCTTCTTGTACCTGGCGGGAGAGGATAGAAACACTAAATATAAAATATCATTAGAACATAATTGAAAAAAAAAGATCGAAAACAGGACTCACTTAGTTTAGAATAGATTACGCCTCTGTCGCAAGCAGAGGCAAGATTATTTGCCATCTAGGGGGTTAATAAGTCTGACAGACAAGAGCAGAAAAACAAGTATGCAGAAATACTGAGGAAAACACTCCAGAAATACTGAGGAATTAGCAAGAGTTCCTAATAAAACCGTGACAAAGATCTACAAATATATTCTGATGAAAGAGCATTTTTTAAAATTAGGGTGAGGAGGACCACCAACCCAGTAGAGGACTACCAACCCAGTAGGGGGTGAGGAGGACCACCAACCCAATAGGGGGTGAGGAGGACCACCAACCCAATAGGGGGTGAGGAGGACCACCAACCCAGTAGGGGGTGAGGAGGACCACCAACCCAATAGGGGGTGAGGAGGACCACCAACCCAGTAGAGGACTACCAACCCAGTAGGGGGTGAGGAGGACCACCAACCCAGTAGGGGGTGAGGAGGACCACAAACCAAGTAGGGGGTGAGGAGGACTACCAACCCAGTAGGGGGTGAGGAGGACCACCAACCCAGTAGAGGACCACCAACCCAGTAGGGGGTGAGGAGGACCACCAACCCAGTAGAGGACCACCAACCCAGTAGGGGGTGAGGAGGACCACCAACCCAGTAGGGGGGTGAGGAGGACCACCAACCCAGTAGGGGGGTGAGGAGGACCACCAACCCAGTAGGGGGGTGAGGAGGACCACCAACCCAGTAGGGGGGTGAGGAGGACCACCAACCCAGTAGGGGGGTGAGGAGGACCACCAACCCAGTAGGGGGGTGAGGAGGACTACCAACCCAGTAGGGGGTGAGGAGGACTACCAACCCAGTAGGGGGTGAGGAGGACCACCAACCCAGTAGGGGGTGAGGAGGACCACCAACCCAGTAGGGGGTGAGGAGGACTACCAACCCAGTAGGGGGTGAGGAGGACTACCAACCCAGTAGGGGGTGAGGAGGACTACCAACCCAGTAGGGGGTGAGGAGGACCACCAGCCCAGTAGGGGGTGAGGAGGACTACCAACCCAGTAGGGGGTGAGGAGGACTACCAACCCAGTAGGGGGTGAGGAGGACTACCAACCCAGTAGGGGGTGAGGAGGACTACCAACCCAGTAGGGGGTGAGGAGGACTACCAACCCAGTAGGGGGTGAGGAGGACTACCAACCCAGTAGGAGTTCAGTAGGGTGAGGAGGACTACCAACCCAGTAGGAGTTCAGTAGGGTGAGGAGGACCACCAACCCAGTAGGAGTTCAGTAGCGTGAGGAGGACTACCAACCCAGTAGGGGGTGAGGAGGACTACCAACCCAGTAGGGGGTGAGGAGGACTACCAACCCAGTAGGGGGTGAGGAGGACTACCAACCCAGTAGGGGGTGAGGAGGACTACCAACCCAGTAGGGGGTGAGGAGGACTACCAACCCAGTAGGGGGTGAGGAGGACTACCAACCCAGTAGGGGGTGAGGAGGACTACCAACCCAGTAGGGGGTGAGGAGGACTACCAACCCAGTAGGGGGTGAGGAGGACTACCAACCCAGTAGGGGGTGAGGAGGACTACCAACCCAGTAGGGGGTGAGGAGGACTACCAACCCAGTAGGGGGGTGAGGAGGACTACCAACCCAGTAGGGGGGTGAGGACTACCAACCCAGTAGGGTGAGGAGGACTACCAACCCAGTAGGGTGAGGACTACCAACCCAGTAGGGTGAGGAGGACTACCAACCCAGTAGGGGGTGAGGAGGACTACCAACCCAGTAGGGGGTGAGGAGGACTACCAACCCAGTAGGGGGTGAGGAGGACTACCAACCCAGTAGGGGGTGAGGAGGACTACCAACCCAGTAGGGGGTGAGGAGGACTACCAACCCAGTAGGGGGTGAGGAGGACTACCAACCCAGTAGGGGGTGAGGAGGACTACCAACCCAGTAGGGGGTGAGGAGGACTACCAACCCAGTAGGAGTTCAGTAGGGTGAGGAGGACCACCAACCCAGTAGGAGTTCAGTAGCGTGAGGAGGACCACCAACCCAGTAGGAGTTCAGTAGGGTGAGGAGGACCACCAACCCAGTAGGAGTTCAGTCGGGTCAGGAGGACTACCAACCCAGTAGGAGTTCAGTAGGGTGAGGAGGACTACCAACCCAGTAGGGTGAGGAGGACTACCAACCCAGTAGGGTAAGGAGGACTACCAACCCAGTAGGGTGAGGAGGACTACCAACCCAGTAGGGTGAGGAGGACTACCAACCCAGTAGGGTGAGGAGGACTACCAACCCAGTAGGGTGAGGAGGACTACTAACCCAGTAGGGTGAGGAGGACTACCAACCCAGTAGGGTGAGGAGGACTACCAACCCAGTAGGGTGAGGAGGACTACCAACCCAGTAGGGTGAGGAGGACTACCAACCCAGTAGGGTGAGGAGGACTACCAACCCAGTAGGGGGTGAGGAGGACTACCAACCCAGTAGGGGGTGAGGAGGACTACCAACCCAGTAGGGGGTGAGGAGGACTACCAACCCAGTAGGAGTTCAGTAGGGTGAGGAGGACTACCAACCCAGTAGGAGTTCAGTAGGGTGAGGAGGACCACCAACCCAGTAGGAGTTCAGTAGCGTGAGGAGGACCACCAACCCAGTAGGAGTTCAGTAGGGTGAGGAGGACCACCAACCCAGTAGGAGTTCAGTCGGGTCAGGAGGACTACCAACCCAGTAGGAGTTCAGTAGGGTGAGGAGGACCACCAACCCAGTAGGAGTTCAGTAGGGTGAGGAGGACTACCAACCCAGTAGGGGGTGAGGAGGACTACCAACCCAGTAGGGGGTGAGGAGGACCACCAACCCAGTAGGGGGTGAGGAGGACCACCAACCCAGTAGGGGGTGAGGAGGACCACCAACCCAGTAGGGGGTGAGGAGGACCACCAACCCAGTAGGGGGTGAGGAGGACCACCAACCCAGTAGGGGGTGAGGAGGACCACCAACCCAGTAGGGGGTGAGGAGGACCACCAACCCAGTAGGGGGGGGTGAGGAGGACCACCAACCCAGTAGGGGGTGAGGAGGACCACCAACCCAGTAGGGGGTGAGGAGGACCACCAACCCAGTAGGAGTTCAGTAGGGGTGAGGAGGACCACCAACCCAGTAGGGGGTGAGGAGGACCACCAACCCAGTAGGGGGGTGAGGAGGACCACCAACCCAGTAGGGGGGTGAGGAGGACCACCAACCCAGTAGGGGGTGAGGAGGACCACCAACCCAGTAGGGGGTGAGGAGGACCACCAACCCAGTAGGAGTTCAGTAGGGGTGAGGAGGACCACCAACCCAGTAGGGGTTCAGTAGGGTGAGGAGGACTACCAACCCAGTAGGGGGTGAGGAGGACTACCAACCCAGTAGGGGGTGAGGAGGACTACCAACCCAGTAGGGGGTGAGGAGGACTACCAACCCAGTAGGGGATGAGGAGGACTACCAACCCAGTAGGGGATGAGGAGGACTACCAACCCAGTAGGGGATGAGGAGGACTACCAACCCAGTAGGGGCTGAGGAGGACTACCAACCCAGTAGGGGATGAGGAGGACTACCAACCCAGTAGGGGATGAGGAGGACTACCAACCCAGTAGGGGTGAGGAGGACTACCAACCCAGTAGGGGGTGAGGAGGACTACCAACCCAGTAGGGGGTGAGGAGGACTACCAACCCAGTAGGGGGTGAGGAGGACCACCAACCCAGTAGGGGGTGAGGAGGACCACCAACCCAGTAGGAGTTCAGTAGGGTGAGGAGGACTACCAACCCAGTAGGGTGTGGAGGACTACCAACCCAGTAGGGTGAGGAGGACTACCAACCCAGTAGGGTGAGGAGGACTACCAACCCAGTAGGGTGAGGAGGACTACCAACCCAGTAGGGTGAGGAGGACTACCAACCCAGTAGGGTGAGGAGGACTACCAACCCAGTAGGGTGAGGAGGACTACCAACCCAGTAGGGTGAGGAGGACTACCAACCCAGTAGGGTGAGGAGGACTACCAACCCAGTAGGGTGAGGAGGACTACCAACCCAGTAGGGTGAGGGGGAGGACTACCAACCCAGTAGGGGGTGAGGAGGACTACCAACCCAGTAGGGGGTGAGGAGGACTACCAACCCAGTAGGGGGTGAGGAGGACTACCAACCCAGTAGGGGGTGAGGAGGACTACCAACCCAGTAGGGGTGAGGAGGACTACCAACCCAGTAGGGGGTGAGGAGGACTACCAACCCAGTAGGGGGTGAGGAGGACTACCAACCCAGTAGGGGGTGAGGAGGACTACCAACCCAGTAGGGGGTGAGGAGGACTACCAACCCAGTAGGGGGTGAGGAGGACTACCAACCCAGTAGGGGGTGAGGAGGACTACCAACCCAGTAGGGGGTGAGGAGGACTACCAACCCAGTAGGGGGTGAGGAGGACTACCAACCCAGTAGGGTGAGGAGGACTACCAACCCAGTAGGGGGTGAGGAGGACTACCAACCCAGTAGGGGGGTGAGGAGGACTACCAACCCAGTAGGGGGTGAGGAGGACTACCAACCCAGTAGGGGGTGAGGAGGACTACCAACCCAGTAGGGGGTGAGGAGGACTACCAACCCAGTAGGGGGTGAGGAGGACTACCAACCCAGTAGGGGGTGAGGAGGACTACCAACCCAGTAGGGGGTGAGGAGGACTACCAACCCAGTAGGGGGTGAGGAGGACTACCAACCCAGTAGGGGGTGAGGAGGACTACCAACCCAGTAGGGGGTGAGGAGGACTACCAACCCAGTAGGGTGAGGAGGACTACCAACCCAGTAGGGGGGTGAGGAGGACTACCAACCCAGTAGGGGTGAGGAGGAGTGCTAAAGAGATCAGGTATTTGCACAGTAGGGTGAGGAGGACTACCAACCCAGTAGGAGTTCAGTAGGGTGAGGAGGACTACCAACCCAGTAGGGTGAGGAGGACTACCAACCCAGTAGGAGTTCAGTAGGGTGAGGAGGACTACCAACCCAGTAGGAGTTCAGTAGGGTGAGGAGGACTACCAACCCAGTAGGGGGGTGAGGAGGACTACCAACCCAGTAGGGGTGAGGAGGACTACCAACCCAGTAGTGTGAGGAGGACTACCAACCCAGTAGGGTGAGGAGGACTACCAACCCAGTAGGGTGAGGAGGACCACCAACCCAGTAGGGGGGTGAGGAGGACCACCAACCCAGTAGGGGGGTGAGGAGGACCACCAACCCAGTAGAGGGGTGAGGAGGACCACCAACCCAGTAGGGGGGTGAGGAGGACCACCAACCCAGTAGGGGGGTGAGGAGGACCACCAACCCAGTAGGGGGGTGAGGAGGACCACAAACCCAGTAGGGGGGTGAGGAGGACCACCAACCCAGTAGGGGGGTGAGGAGGACCACCAACCCAGTAGGGGGGTGAGGAGGACCACCAACCCAGTAGGGTGAGGAGGACTACCAACCCAGTAGGGTGAGGAGGACTACCAACCCAGTAGGGGGGTGAGGAGGACTACCAACCCAGTAGGGGGGTGAGGAGGACTACCAACCCAGTAGGGGGTGAGGAGGACTACCAACCCAGTAGGGGGTGAGGAGGACTACCAACCCAGTAGGGGGGTGAGGAGGACTACCAACCCAGTAGGGGGGTGAGGAGGACTACCAACCCAGTAGGGGGGTGAGGAGGACTACCAACCCAGTAGGGGGGTGAGGAGGACTACCAACCCAGTCGGGGGTGAGGAGGACTACCAACCCAGTCGGGGGTGTGGAGGACTACCAACCCAGTAGGGGTGAGGAGGAGTGCTAAAGAGATCAGGTATTTGCACAGTAGGGTGAGGAGGACTACCAACCCAGTAGGAGTTCAGTAGGGTGAGGAGGACTACCAACCCAGTAGGGTGAGGAGGACTACCAACCCAGTAGAGGTTCAGTAGGGTGAGGAGGACTACCAACCCAGTAGGAGTTCAGTAGGGTGAGGAGGACTACCAACCCAGTAGGGGGGTGAGGAGGACTACCAACCCAGTAGGGGTGAGGAGGACTACCAACCCAGTAGTGTGAGGAGGACTACCAACCCAGTAGGGTGAGGAGGACCACCAACCCAGTAGGGTGAGGAGGACCACCAACCCAGTAGGGGGTGAGGAGGACCACCAACCCAGTAGGGGGGTGAGGAGGACCACCAACCCAGTAGGGGGGTGAGGAGGACCACCAACCCAGTAGGGGGTGAGGAGGACCACCAACCCAGTAGGGGGGTGAGGAGGACCACCAACCCAGTAGGGGGTGAGGAGGACCACCAACCCAGTAGGGGGGTGAGGAGGACCACCAACCCAGTAGGGGGTGAGGAGGACCACCAACCCAGTAGGGGGTGAGGAGGACCACCAACCCAGTAGGGGGGTGAGGAGGACCACCAACCCAGTAGGGGGTGAGGAGGACCACCAACCCAGTAGGGGGTGAGGAGGACCACCAACCCAGTAGGGGGTGAGGAGGACCACCAACCCAGTAGGGGGTGAGGAGGACCACCAACCCAGTAGGGGGTGAGGAGGACCACCAACCCAGTAGGGTGAGGAGGACTACCAACCCAGTAGGGTGAGGAGGACTACCAACCCAGTAGGGGGTGAGGAGGACTACCAACCCAGTAGGGGGTGAGGAGGACTACCAACCCAGTAGGGGGTGAGGAGGACTACCAACCCAGTAGGGGGTGAGGAGGACTACCAACCCAGTAGGGGGTGAGGAGGACTACCAACCCAGTAGGGGGTGAGGAGGACTACCAACCCAGTCGGGGGTGAGGAGGACTACCAACCCAGTCGGGGGTGAGGAGGACTACCAACCCAGTAGGGGGTGAGGAGGACTACCAACCCAGTAGGGGGTGAGGAGGACTACCAACCCAGTAGGGGGTGAGGAGGACTACCAACCCAGTAGGGGGTGAGGAGGACTACCAACCCAGTAGGGGTGAGGAGGACTACCAACCCAGTAGGGTGAGGAGGACTACCAACCCAGTAGGGGGGTGAGGAGGACTACCAACCCAGTAGGGGTGAGGAGGAGTGCTAAAGAGATCAGGTATTTGCACAGTAGGGTGAGGAGGACTACCAACCCAGTAGGGTGAGGAGGACTACCAACCCAGTAGGAGTTCAGTAGGGTGAGGAGGACTACCAACCCAGTAGGGTGAGGAGGACTACCAACCCAGTAGGAGTTCAGTAGGGTGAGGAGGACTACCAACCCAGTAGGGTGAGGAGGACTACCAACCCAGTAGGAGTTCAGTAGGGTGCGGAGGACTACCAACCCAGTAGGGGGTGAGGAGGACTACCAACCCAGTAGGGGGGTGAGGAGGACTACCAACCCAGTAGGGTGAGGAGGACTACCAACCCAGTAGGGTGAGGAGGACTACCAACCCAGTAGGGGGTGAGGAGGACTACCAACCCAGTAGGGGGTGAGGAGGACTACCAACCCAGTAGGGGGTGAGGAGGACTACCAACCCAGTAGGGGTGAGGAGGACTACCAACCCAGTAGGGGGTGAGGAGGACTACCAACCCAGTAGGGGGTGAGGAGGACTACCAACCCAGTAGGGGGTGAGGAGGACTACCAACCCAGTAGGGGGTGAGGAGGACTACCAACCCAGTAGGGGGTGAGGAGGACTACCAACCCAGTAGGGGTGAGGAGGACTACCAACCCAGTAGGGGTGAGGAGGACTACCAACCCAGTAGGGGTGAGGAGGACTACCAACCCAGTAGGGGTGAGGAGGACTACCAACCCAGTAGGGTGAGGAGGACTACCAACCCAGTAGGAGTTCAGTAGGGTGAGGAGGACTACCAACCCAGTAGGGTGAGGAGGACTACCAACCCAGTAGGAGTTCAGTAGGGTGAGGAGGACTACCAACCCAGTAGGGGGGTGAGGAGGACTACCAACCCAGTAGGGTGAGGAGGACTACCAACCCAGTAGGGTGAGGAGGACCACCAACCCAGTAGGGGGGTGAGGAGGACCACCAACCCAGTAGGGGGTGAGGAGGACCACCAACCCAGTAGGGGGGTGAGGAGGACCACCAACCCAGTAGGGGGGTGAGGAGGACCACCAACCCAGTAGGGGGGTGAGGAGGACCACCAACCCAGTAGGGTGAGGAGGACCACCAACCCAGTAGGGTGAGGAGGACTACCAACCCAGTAGGGTGAGGAGGACTACCAACCCAGTAGGGTGAGGAGGACTACCAACCCAGTAGGGGGGTGAGGAGGACTACCAACCCAGTAGGGGGGTGAGGAGGACTACCAACCCAGTAGGGGGGTGAGGAGGACTACCAACCCAGTAGGGGGTGAGGAGGACTACCAACCCAGTAGGGGGTGAGGAGGACTACCAACCCAGTAGGGGGGTGAGGAGGACTACCAACCCAGTAGGGGGGTGAGGAGGACTACCAACCCAGTAGGGGGTGAGGAGGACTACCAACCCAGTAGGGGGGTGAGGAGGACTACCAACCCAGTCGGGGGTGAGGAGGACTACCAACCCAGTCGGGGGTGAGGAGGACTACCAACCCAGTAGGGGGTGAGGAGGACTACCAACCCAGTAGGGGGTGAGGAGGACTACCAACCCAGTAGGGGGTGAGGAGGACTACCAACCCAGTAGGGGGTGAGGAGGACTACCAACCCAGTAGGGGGTGAGGAGGACTACCAACCCAGTAGGGGGTGAGGAGGACCACCAACCCAGTAGGGTGAGGAGGACTACCAACCCAGTAGGGGGTGAGGAGGACTACCAACCCAGTAGGGGGGTGAGGAGGACTACCAACCCAGTAGGGGGTGAGGAGGACTACCAACCCAGTAGGGGGTGAGGAGGACTACCAACCCAGTAGGGGGTGAGGAGGACTACCAACCCAGTAGGGGGTGAGGAGGACTACCAACCCAGTAGGGTGAGGAGGACTACCAACCCAGTAAGGTGAGGAGGTTAAACCTCTCTGATCTTTCAAACGGTGCATTTCAGGCTTATTTCAGATTTTTTAAACAGAAAATGTTTAATAATAATAATAATAATCATAATAATCATAATAAATAATAATAATACTAATAATAATAATTCAGACAGAAGAATTTAGACCCATTAGCATTGCAGTACCAACCTGAAGCAGGAAACTACCCAGACATCACTGTGCTTAAATCCCACACTGAGTCTTTATAGAGCCATCCACCGCAGGCGTCGAAACAAGACGTCCCACAACGTATCGGAACGCATTCCTGCCCATAGTATTTCATAACCCCACCACAGCCCTCTGAACGGACGGCTGTTCGGCGTGTTGGTGCCACCCCTGTACAGGCCTCACACAAGCAGGTGATCGCCTCTCGCACGGCGTCAAAAGTGAAGTCGCCCCTGATCGAGTAATCATGTCTTACTCGCTATCCGTTCAGTACACACGTCTGTATGTCTAAGTCTTTATCCCAGAAAATTGATTTTTATTCAGACTGACCAATGCAAAAATGGTAAAGATAACTGTGTGATAATACCGAGAAGACAGTTGGAGAAACTATGCAGTTGGTGGATGAATCAACTAATGACATGTTGTTACACTTTGTACAGCGGGTCAGAGGTTCCCCCAGGAGATGTGATGACCAAGACAAAAGCAAGTGCATTCAGCTCGACGAGGGCAGGCACCCCAGTCTCCCTAAAAACCAGCCTCTCAAATAACCCACAGCGATACCCATTGTTGTTGTTGTTGCTGCCCCACACAAGCTCACATGATTTAGGTGAAGGTGATCATGTGCAGGGCCATCCAAATACCACCAGCCAAACAGAAGAGAGGCAGGAACAGTCAGAAGCCCCTCCCCCCTCTAGGCAAACAGCATGAACAGTCAGAAGCCCCTCCCCCTCTAGGCAAACAGCATGAACAGTCAGAAGCCCCTCCCCCCTCTAGGCAAACAGCATGAACAGTCAGAAGCCCCTCCCCCTCTAGGCAAACAGCATGAACAGTCAGAAGCCCCTCCCCCTCTAGGCAAACAGCATGAACAGTCAGAAGCCCCTCCCCCCTCTAGGCAAACAGCATGAACAGTCAGAAGCCCCTCCCCCCTCTAGGCAAACAGCATGAACAGTCAGAAGCCACCCCCTCCTCTCCAGGCAAACAGCATGAACAGTCAGAAGCCCCTCCCCCCTCTAGGCAAACAGCATGAACAGTCAGAAGCCCCTCCCCCTCCAGGCAAACAGCATGAACAGTCAGAAGCCCCTCCCCCCTCCAGGCAAACAGCATGAACAGTCAGAAGCCCCTCCCCCCTCCAGGCAAACAGCATGAACAGTCAGAAGCCCCTCCCCCCTCCAGGCAAACAGCATGAACAGTCAGAAGCCCCTCCCCCCTCCAGGCAAACAGCATGAACAGTCAGAAGCCCCTCCCCCCTCCAGGCAAACAGCATGAACAGTCAGAAGCCCCTCCCCCTTGCCAAAACAAAATGCAACTCAGGCAAAACTAAAATAAAATAAGTTATTAGATCAACTCACGCTTCAGATCGGGCAATTTCATCCAAAGTTGCTGACGCTGTAAGATATCTACGGACAAACAGTAGGACAATTAAATAACTGACTACTGAGAGGGAGGAAAGAGAAAGTTAGAGACTTTAAAAAGTTTACATAACTAGAACCCTTCTACACACACACACACACACACACACACACACACACACACACATAAAACAGACAGTCCAAAAACCTGCCACAATACTTTGATTTGTTTGAATAGTGCATATACTGAACAATAGTAACCCTACGACAATGCATCAGTCTTTGAAAAGTTACACAAGTGTCAAACACGGAATTTCTACGGTTTTATTACAGCTGGGTTTCTCTCAAACTCGGCCCCTGGGGTCCCCTCTGGGTGCATGTTTTTGGGTTGTTGCCCTAGCGCTACACAGCGGATTCAAATAAAACACAACATCAAGCTTTTGATCAGCTGTGTCGCGCAAGGGGGGGGTAACAATAACAAAGCAACCCAGGTGGGGCGACATGAGTTTTGGTAACCCTGGTAACCCTGCGTTAGAGGGTTAAGGACCCAACACGACACCTTCCTCAAGCTTGGACGTAGTTGGCAGTCACATCTCCTGTGTTTTTTAGTGATAAAAATAAAATAAAAACTCTTTGTAATACTTTTCATAAACATAAATGGACGACATGTGTCAAGCATTAGAACCTATTGGATTAGTCCTTCATTGAGCACCAACCATACACAGTGCCTGAACATCATTGTTAGTGAGCATGCAGCTGTACATAGTCTATTGGTAAATAACCCACCCATTTTCACCTACCTCATCCCCACACTGTTTTTATTTATTTACTTTTCTGCTCTTTTGCACACCAGTATCTCTACCTGTACATGACCATCTGATCATTTATCACTCCAGTGCTAATCTGCAAGGTTGTAATTATTCGCCTACCTCCTCATGCCTTTTGCACACAATGTATATAGACTCGCCTTTTTTGTACTGTGTTATTGACTTGTTAATTGTTTACTCCATGTGTAACTCTGTGTTGTCTGCTCACACTGCTAAGCTTTATCTTGGCCAGGTCGCAGTTGCAAATGAGAACTTGTTCTCAACTAGCCTACCTGGTTAAATAAAGGTGTTCTCAACTAGCCTACCTGGTTAAATAAAGGTGTTCTCAACTAGCCTACCAGGTTAAATAAAGGTGTTCTCCACTAGCCTACCTGGTTAAATAAAGGTGTTCTCAACTAGCCTACCTGGTTAAATAAAGGTGTTCTCAACTAGCCTACCTGGTTAAATAAAGGTGTTCTCAACTAGCCTACCTGGTTAAATAAAGGTGTTCTCAACTAGCCTACCTGGTTAAATAAAGGTGTTCTCCACTAGCCTACCTGGTTAAATAAAGGTGTTCTCAACTAGCCTACCTGGTTAAATAAAGGTGTTCTCAACTAGCCTACCTGGTTAAATAAAGGTGTTCTCAACTGGCCTACCTGGTTAAATAAAGGTGTTCTCAACTAGCCTACCTGGTTAAATAAAGGTGTTCTCAACTAGCCTACCTGGTTAAATTAAGGTGTTCTCAACTAGCCTACCTGGTTAAATAAAGGTGTTCTCAACTAGCCTACCTGGTTAAATAAAGGTGTTCTCAACTAGCCTACCTGGTTAAATAAAGGTGTTCTCAACTAGCCTACCTGGTTAAATAAAGGTGAAATAAAATAAATAAAAAAAGTGCAATGTAAACATATCAGTACTGTCAGCACAGTAACCTGCATGGGAAAGGAGAATGAGGCTTTAATTCTGCTGTCTACAATGGAAATTAAATACATAGCAAGCATTGCTGTAGCTGTAGTCTGACTAAACTTTTTATTTTATTTTAAAATTGACTTTTTTTAATGCATCTGTAAAAACACTGATGATTCTGTCTCGACCCAATTAAGAAAATCTCCCATGCAACACACAGACAAACCAAATAAAACACCTGTCTTCTAGGGCCCAGGACCATACCAGTATGGCAACACTCGTTAGTATGGTGGCAAAGAAACAAAAACACGAAGCGGATTTCACTTGTTTAAAGGACAAAGCCCTAATGTTGGAAATAAAACACGAAGCGGATTTCACTTGTTTAAGGACAAAGCCCTAATGTTGGAAATAAAACACGAAGCGGATTTCATTTGTTTAAAGGACAAAGCCCTAATGTTGGAAATAAAACACGAAGCGGATTTCACTTGTTTAAGGACAAAGCCCTAATGTTGGAAATAAAACACAGCGGATTTCACTTGTTTAAGGACAAAGCCCCAATGTTGGAAATAAAACACAAAGCGGATTTCACTTGTTTAAGGACAAAGCCCTAATGTTGGAAATAAAACACGAAGCGGATTTCACTTGTTTAAAGGACAAAGCCCTAATGTTGGAAATAAAACACGAAGCGGATTTCACTTGTTTAAAGGACAAAATCCTGTTGGAAATAAAACATTTTCCAAGGTATCGAACACAATATTTCACATTCAGCAGGTTTTAAAAAAGACCAAGAGAGTTGAGTCCGTTTCACGTTTTCATTTTTTGCCATGGATTAATCTTGTTATTTTTTGATACTAGCATCACAGCCACAGCATCATACCTACACAGGCACTCTACATCCTCACTCCGAGCCACGCGGCCGATGTCCCCCAGCCACGCGGCCGATGTCCCCCAGCCACGCGGCCGATGTCCCCCAGCCACGCGGCCGATGTCCCCGAGTCACGCGGCCGATGTCCCCCAGCCACGCGGCCGATGTCCCCGAGTCACGCGGCCGATGTCCCCCAGCCACGCGGCCGATGTCCCCGAGTCACGCGGCCGATGTCCCCCGGCCACGCGGCCGATGTCCCCGGGCCACGCGGCCGATGTCCCCGGGCCACGCGGCCGATGTCCCCCGGCCACGCGGCCGATGTCCCCCGGCCACGCGGCCGATGTCCCCCGGCCACGCGGCCGATGTCCCCCGGCCACGCGGCCGATGTCCCCGAGTCACGCGGCCGATGTCCCCCAGCCACGCGGCCGATGTCCCCCAGCCGATGTCCCCCAGCCGATGTCCCCCAGCCGATGTCCCCCAGCCACGCGGCCGATGTCCCCCAGCCACGCGGCCGATGTCTCCGAGCCACGCGGCCGATGTCCCCCAGCCACGCGGCCGATGTCCCCCAGCCACGCGGCCGATGTCCCCCAGCCACGCGGCCGATGTCCCCCAGCCACGCGGCCGATGTCCCCCAGCCACGCGACTGATCAAGCAACACAACCATTTTTTTGGGGACCAGCCCACCGCCTTCTCTGCCCATCGTTTATCAGTCCAGCTCTCTTTCAGTCTCTCTCACATTCCAATCCTCCCCTCTCCTCTCCCACACAATCCTGTGGTGGGTCTGGGCTGTTTGTCTGGTGGAGAAACTCTGCTGTGTGTGTGTGTGTGTGTGTGTGTGTGTGTGTGTGTGTGTGTGTTATATATGCGCTGAAAGGACAGCGTAAGATAGCTGACAAATAAGCACCGTGTCTTCATGTAGGCCTTCAGCCACCCCAGACAATTTCATTTTCTGTAGCAACGGTGGATGTGGTAGTTTCACTACCTTAACACACAGATGTGGGATATAATTAAATGTATAGTGAAAGAGGGGGAAGACGTCATTCCCCCATGTATTTCAGTTAGCCTCGTTTTAAGCGTGAAAAAAAAAAAAATCAACCACCAAAATAACAGAAGAGAGTTAGAACCAGGCTTGAAATCTACACTTGGCTATTTGGAAATAGCCACGCATTTAACATTAACATTTAAGTCATTTAGCAGATGCTCTTATCCAGAGCGATTTACAAATTGGTGAATTCACCTTTTGACATCCAGTGGAACAGCCACTTTACAATAGTGCATCTAAATCATTTAAGGGGGGGGGGGGGGTGAGAAGGATTACTTATCCTATCCTAGGTATTCCTTGAAGAGGAATTCAAAATATTTTGGAAACAAACTACAAAGGTAAATATTAGCAAAAAAAAATGTACATTTTCTGTCACATTTAAAATGGTTGAAAATCTGTGTGACTTCACTACAACATCTAACTAGCTTCATTTAAAACATGTTTTTAAGTTACGGTTATCTACAAACTTAGCTAACAAATTAGCATGTTAGTTACAAGAACTTATTAAATGAAAAATTCCCCCCCCAAAAAAGTTGTTGGCTAACCCTTGTTAGCTAACTCACTGGCTAACCCTTGTTAGCTAACTCACTAGCTAACCCACTGGCTAACCCTTGTTAGCTAACCCACTGGCTAACCCTTGTTAGCTAACCCACTGGCTAACCCTTGTTAGCTAACCCACTGGCTAACCCTTGTTAGCTAACCCACTGGCTAACCCTTGTTAGCTAACCCACTGGCTAAACCTTGTTAGCTAACCCACTGGCTAAACCTTGTTAGTTAACCCATTGGCTAAACCTTGTTAGCTAACCCACTGGCTAAACCTTGTTAGCTAACCCACTGGCTAAACCTTGTTAGCTAACAATCTGGCTAAACCTTGTAAGCTAACTAACTGGCTAACCCTTGTAAGCTAACTAACTGGCTAACCCTTGTAAGCTAACTAACTGGCTAACCCTTGTAAGCTAACTAACTGGCTAACCCTTGTAAGCCAACTAACTGTCTAACCCTTGTAAGCTAACTAACTGGCTAACTCTTGTTAGCTAACAAACTGGCTAACCCTTGTAAGCTAACTAACTGGCTAACCCGTGTAAGCTAACTAACTGGCTAACCCTTGTAAGCTAACTAACTGGCTAAACTTTGTTAGCTAACTAACTGGCTAACAAACTGTCTAAACCTTGTTAACTAACTGGCTAACTAACTGGCTAATCGCTTTTTCTCTCTCCAACATCCTCAACACATTGTTATATTTGTAGCTTATTTTTTTTGTTGTTGTAGTATTTTAACTAAAAATACATGCAGTTGACTTATGCAATACATTAGGAGAAAAAAAAAAAACAGACGCAATTCTTTATTCCTCCGGTCCACATTATGGAAGTTTATCGTAGTTCCCCAGAACAGTGTGTTTGTAATGAGCACAACGGGAGAAAGTGGGAACATGGAAGTCCAGCTGTGTATTGACAGGGGTCACGGTTTTATGTTGAAAGTCAGTGGGGGGGGGGGGGGGGGGGGTTTGGTTGCTTCAATAGAGAGTGATCACATTCGTCAGAAAACAGCTTAATTTGTGACACTATTTGGCTGGCAGTCACACAAGTAAATGAGATTACAATGAATACAATAATAATAATAATAATAATAATGTCATCCTAATCTGCCATTTTTTACCAAAAGTAGTCTGGCTACACTGAAAAACAGTAGCTCCACATCAGAGTGCTGTCTGCTGATAGAATGATGGAGAACAGTAGCTCCACATCAGTCTGTCTGCTGATAGAATGATGGAGAACAGTAGCTCCACATCAGAGTGCTGTCTGCTGATAGAATGATGGAGAACAGTAGCTCCACATCAGTCTGTCTGCTGATAGAATGATGGAGAACAGTAGCTCCACATCAGAGTGCTGTCTGCTGATAGAATGATGGAGAACAGTAGCTCCACATCAGTCTGTCTGCTGATAGAATGATGGAGAACAGTAGCTCCTCATCAGAGTGCTGTCTGCTGATAGGATGATGGAGAACAGTAGCTCCACATCAGTCTGTCTGCTGATAGGATGATGGAGAACAGTAGCTCCTCATCAGAGTGCTGTCTGCTGATAGGATGATGGAGAACAGTAGCTCCACATCAGAGTGCTGTCTGCTGATAGAATGATGGAGAACAGTAGCTCCACATCAGAGTGCTGTCTGCTGATAGAATGATGGAGAACAGTAGCTCCACATCAGTCTGTCTGCTGATAGGATGATGGAGAACAGTAGCTCCACATCAGAGTGCTGTCTGCTGATAGAATGATGGAGAACAGTAGCTCCACATCAGAGTGCTGTCTGCTGATAGAATAATGGAGAACAGTAGCTCCACATCAGTCTGTCTGCTGATAGAATGATGGAGAACAGTAGCTCCTCATCAGTCTGTCTGCTGATAGAATGATGGAGAACAGTAGCTCCCCATCAGAGTGTTCTCCACTCGGATGAGAATTGAGAACTGAAGCACAAAATTAGTCTGATGCCTAGCAACAATTACAATAAGCATTTTAAATCTACGTTTACAAAAACACAGCAAGATATTTCTATGCTGTCAAAAAAAACAACAACGTGGAATTCTGTGTTCACGAGCAACTTAAACATAGGTGTCGTGTGACGTTGCTAAATTAAAAAAGATGACAGGGCATCAGTGTCAACTTGCTGCCGTGTCTGAGAAGTCAAAGTCCTTTGGATGAGTTATTTGTACAGCTGCCACCATCTTGATTTCTTTGCGTTTAACAGGAAATACAGCACAGGGAAACAGGAAGTGATAGAGACAGAGTCATTGCCAGGTTGAGCTTGAGCTCCCTCAGTGTAGTACTACAAGCCATTTCCCCAGTCTCATACAGCAGGCTTTTAAAGTTTCCCCAAGCAGAAGAGATCTAGTCTGACAGAAGGGACTATACGGGGTTAGTCGAGGATAGACAGCAACTCTTTGGCAAACCAACAGCGGCGCGTTAAAGCATGGCAGAACTTAGTGGAATGTACCGATAGAAATATATTATGTATAAAAAAAAAAAAACTTCTGACACATAGAATAAAAGAATCACGTCAGCTCTACTCGTGACATTTCTATCGGCAAAAAGGTGAAACAATATCTGCGTACTGAACGTGGGAAAACTCCGTCACGACGACACCCAATGCACCGGGATAACTCGGAGACCCTGCATCTTTCTGACAAGTTAAAACTAGACTGTATTATATTTAAAAAAAAATAGAAACCTGCTTATATAAAACAGATGGTATCATGGGAATGTGAGTTTTCACACACACAAACGCAGCAGGCAGAGGAACCCACAAAAGGACAAGTGTTATAGAGTCAAGATCACAATGATACAGTAGCCAAGGTACACTGCAGACACTGGTAGCCCACGGCAGGTGCTCTCAAATTGAATTTGAGGGTGAGAGAGAGAGGTAAACTTTCTCATTCCACTCGCCAAGTTTCTCAGTGGTTCTGACATAGCTAGAAAACAGACCGGCTTAGAGATGTACAGGCCTGAACTGTGCCAGGCTGGCTGTCCGATTCACGCTACAAGGCCAAACCATGCTGTTCTGACTCAGATGTCTGTTCACCTTGTCCTTTTCATAGTGTTGAAACATTAAGCCACGTTTCAGTTTGGTTTTCTTTTAAAAACTCATTGACTGAAATTAGTTAAATGACTTGAATTCCATTTTGTACATGTTTTACCCCCTCCCCCCTCTGAGCTCAATACGCACATTGCCGTTTCTCTAGATATAAAATTAGGTCAAGCCAGAACTGCGATGTAGTAGGGAGTTGAAGTTTTCAACAGGCCAATATTCTACATAGTTAATTAATAAATGTTCTGCACTAAACTACAATGACCATACTCTATTGTCTGGTCAATTTTAATTTTTAATTTATTTTTTAAACACACCTGCTTATGTTAGTGTGGGGGGAGACGGAGAGACCGAAAGAGAGAGAGAGACCGAAAGAGAGAGAGAGAAACCGAAAGAGAGAGAGAGAAACCGAAAGAGAGAGAGAGAAACCGAGAGAGAGAGAGAAACCGAGAGAGAGAGAGAAACCGAGAGAGAGAGAGAAACCGAGAGAGAGAGAGAAACCGAGAGAGAGAGAGAAACCGAGAGAGAGAGAGAGACCGAGAGAGAGAGAGAGACCGAGAGAGAAACCGAGAGAGAAACCGAGAGAGAGAGAGAAACCGAGAGAGAGAGACCGAGAGAGAGAGAGACCGAGAGAGAGACCGAGAGAGAGAGAGACTGAAAGAGAGAGACAGAAAGAGAGAGAGACAGAGAGAGACAGAGAGAGAGAGAGAGACAGAGAGACAGAGAGAGACAGAAAATGGGCGATGGAGAGCAGTTACTTGGCCAGGTATCTACCTGAAAACACATGATCTAAATGATTGATAGTTCAGTCATAAAATCACACCTTAATTACTTTGAAAAACGACTAAACGAGTGAGCAGCAGCACTACGGAGATGAGATGACTTGGAACTAAATAATATAAAGTAATCAAATAAAACTAATGTAATAGACACAATAACTGAAATATTTAAAGTGAATGACGGTTCGTAAGTGATCAGCAGTAATGGACAGTCAACTACCATCACAGGACTTTCATTATTTAATTCTGTCTTAAAACATTCAATCCACGTAATGCATTTAAAGTTGTTAGTTTTATATTAATTATTTAAAAAAATATGAATATATTATAATTATCATCTTCAAATAATATTTTTGCAGGAATCTCCTTGCGAATGATTTTGCCGAAGATTATATGTATCACCGCCGGTGACACACACACACACATTTTTTTTTTTAAATAGTCAAACTGAACATTAAACTGACCATTAAAAAAAGCACTAAAATGGCTCAGCACTAAGTTTCCAGATTCCAGAAACATAGCCAGGCGCGACAGTAGAAATCAGATATATCTGGCGAGAGTGGTCCTCTGTTAGCATGAGCATGACGCTAGCAACGCTAAAAAGTCATGGGTTCAATTCCACATATACAAAAAAAAAAAAAAAAACTACAATGTATGCAGTCACTGTACTGTAAGTCTCTTTGGATAAAAACATCAGCTAATTTAAATATTTATATCTGAGGAGGAGGAAGAGAATCCATTAACTTAGGCTACTTCAATCACTGATGCTGACTGATACACCTTCACTATCAACATCAAAAAAATAAAAGAATAAAGGTTTTTGCTCCCTCCATTTTGACTTGGTAATATATGTGGCATTTTAAGACTGAACAGGGTTTAAAAGACTTGATTTAAAATGGCTTCTTCACTCAAATCTAAAAGATGCTAGGATGATATGCTACAATATTACCGCATGATCGGGAACTAGAAGTACAAGCATTTTTTCGCTACACTCGCATTAACATCTGCTTACCATGTGTATGTGACCAATAACATTTGATTTGAATCATGCTACTTATAAAGACGCAATGGGGCCGTTTGAACGTTGAAATTACAGAGAGTTACAGCACGAGTCATCATAAACGGCAAAAGGAATATTAGAGTAGGGTCAGAGGTCGAAGTAGACGGACGTGATTGTAAAAGCCTACGGATCACATCTGCCTTGATGTTCACTTCAGTGCACTCACAGGGCCACGCCGCACTCACAGGGCCACGCCGCACTCACAGGGCCACGCCGCACTCACAGGGCCACGCCGGTCTACACTAAGAGCCCTGACCAGGCCAGAAGGATAGAAGGGAACAGCAGAGATCTTCTAGAACACATATGTCAGAGTCAAGGCCCGCGGGCCACATCCGGCCCGCGAGAAGGTTTTTTACGGCCCCTGGGATGATCTTGATTTATTATTAGAACCGGCCCGCAGACCGCAGCAAGCCGGCAGCCCGCAGATCTTTTACACGCACCAATACTACATTTCCCACAATGCAACGGTGACGCACCGAGCAGTAGGCTGCTTCATTTCAATATTTGAATCACCGCCAGGTTTGAATCACCGCCAGTTCAAGGCATTTCTGACGGAGTTAGAAACGGAGCATGGTGATTTGCCTTATCACACAGAGGTGCGATGGCTAAGCCAGGGAAAGGTGCTTCAAAGATGTTTCGAGCTTCGTGAGGAGATTTGTCTGTTCTTGGACAGCAAAGGGAAAGACACAACACAACTCCGAGACGAAATGTTTCTGTGTGAAATGGCTTTTCTGTGTGACATTACGAGTCATCTGAATGCAATGAACTTGCAGCTGCAGGGTCGGGATCATGTCATCTCTGATATGTACAGTACAGTGAAGGCATTTAAAACCAAACTGACTCTGTGGGAGACGCAGATGCGGAAAGAAAATTTGAGCCACTTTCCCAGCTGCCAGACCATGAAAGAGAAGCTCTCTACCAGTGCGTTCCCGAGCGCACAGTTGGCTGATAAAATAGGTATGCTTGCCGCTGACTTTCGACGCCGATTTGCTGACTTTGAAGCACAAAAAAGCAGGTTGGAACTGCTCGGTAACCCATTTGCTGTTGACGTGGAAAGCTCACCACCAAACCTCCAAATGGAGTTGATTGACCTCCAATGCAATGATGCACTGAGGGCAAAATATGCGGCAGTGGGTGCTGCGGAGTTCGCCCGTTTCCTCCCCGACACAATGCCCCAGCTGCGCATCCAGGCTGCTCAAACGTTGTCTATGTTTGGCAGCACATACCTGTGTGAACAACTTTTTTCTTTGATGAACCTGAACAAAACATCACACAGAAGTCGACTTACTGCTGAACACCTCCACTCAATTCTGAGGATTTCCTCAGCTCAGAGCCTTACCCCGAACATTGATGAACTTGTGGAAAAGATGGGACACCACCAAGTATCACCCTCAACCTCAAACAAGTGAACATTACTGTGCAATCACATATTTAGAGTTTTTACTCAGTTCAAGTTTAAAAGTTAAAGTTTAATATTTGTTTTCACTGCATGTTACTTCTCCTTAAACAAAGTGTTGTTTTTGATTAATAGATTTTTGCACTTTATTTTATTGTATTTCAATCCAATTATATTTTAAAAATATTTCAGTTGAGTGGATGATAGAAAATTGCTATTATTGTTTTTTTCTTTGAAGTAAATTTAGCCCACTTTTGCTAAAATAGAAAATATAGGCTACTGATGGTGCCTTGAATACCGGTTTCTTTCATTTAATGTTCATGTTATGGGGATTTTTATATAAAGGAAATTTGTCTTTTGTGTCTGTTGAAAATTAAAGATTACTGACAGAGCCATAAGAAAATATTGCTTTATTTATCTGATCATATTGGAATATATTTGTTAGGTTTTCAGTAGGTTCAATTAGGTTCACTAGACTATATGCGTCATTTAAAAATTTTTCAATGAACATTCGAACAGTCCGGCCCTCGGCTTGTAGCTAAATTTTTTATTTGGCCCTCCGTCCATTTGACTTTGACACCCCTGTTCTAGAACAATCGATTGCCTGACGTTACGTTACTGCGATAAATTGATGTTATTTTAACAACCTAAAAAGAAGAAGAATATTACAGATTACATTTTTTAAATTTAAGTCTCAATTTTTAATGGGATCTTCTACTTACGCATTGGAGGTCTGGACATCCTGCCACCCCTTGGTGAGGTTCTGTTTGAGCTCGTTGAGGGGGCTCAGCCCCAGCTTCCTCTTTATCTCAGCAGAATGCTTCTCTTTGGCCAGGAGCACCTGTCTCAGGGTGTTGATCTCCTCCTCCACCTGACAGCAACACAGCAGAGCATTCAACCACTGGCTGGGTCAAACCTAGTTATGAACATTACCATTGTCTGAAAACAAAAAACTTCCACTCAAATGTTTGTGGGACCGACTGTTAGTAAATCCAACTCAGTCAAAAAGGGTTGTGATCAGATTAGAGCACAGGGACAATAAACAGACAGAACACAAGGCCTATATTGGTTCCAGCCGACAGACGCCGGCAGACGGAACCGTACCTTGACGAGCTCAGAGCGGATCTCCTCAGCCACCTCCTCTGTGAGCCCCGGGGGCAACGTGTTGATGGAGGACACCCCCACGGCTCCGACCTCCACGGGGACATCTGTCCGAGGGTCTGCTCCTCCTGCAGGGCCCAGGCCCTTGTTGGGAGAGTTCAGGTTGATGTCTGGGTCAAGAGAGAGAGTGGGGGCAGGGGGGCATGCTGAGTTGAGAGAGAGAGAGAGAGTAGAAGGCCTTGAATTGATGTGTTAGTGTCATCTACAGTAATAATAATAATAATAATAACTTTATCGGTACAGCGCTTTTCAATACAAGTAACAAAAGTGCTTCACATCAAATAAAAGTGCTAACAAAAACAGGTAAACAAAATGATAGCTAATTAAAATGACATGAACAGCATCTTCATTAAAAAAAAAAAAAAAAAAAAAAAAAAAAAAAAAAAAAAAAAAAAAAAAAAAAGTCTCTCTTCAGCAACGATCAGCACTGTTCTCCTCTGGCAGACCGCTCCTCCTAAGTCCAGGGGTCCTAATGCCCAGTCTCCATTTTCTGTCAACCTAAAGAGCTTGGAATGGTCAACAGTGCCCTGCCAGAGAACCTCTGGCTGCAGCCTGGCTCGTAGGGAGATTTGTGGACAAATGAACAAAGGTTATTTACAATCTGAGTTCTAGCACGTCTGGCTGCCAAATAGAACCACCTCAGATTTTATATCATTCAGATGAATTTTTTAAAATTTAATTAAAAAAATATTTTAAAAAAATATTAAAAATTGTCAGACATTCAACATTTGGGGTCAGCAAGACACTGGTGAAGGGTCACTACGCTAGCTTGGTCACTGGGTCTTTGTCAATAGAGCTGTGTGTCATCTGCATAGATGAAACTTCAGCGAAACGGAAAGCTATGATTGCGAATGATGTCACCAAGGGGGAGGATATACATGGGGAGGGGGGGGGGGAATTGGTCTCAGAATTGACCCGAGGGGGACACCATAGTGAATAAGTGCCGGGGACGACACGGAAACACCCATTCTCACTGAGAAACGTCTGGCACAAAAGATATGACCTGAACTAGTCGAGGGCAACGCCGGAGACTCCCGCCCACCTCTCCAGCCATGATGCTATTGATCCCGAGTATCAAACACAGAACTGAGATCCAAATGAACTAGGATAGCCAACACCGTCAGCCAACAGAAGGTCATTACGGATTTTCAATGAAGTCGTTTTCGTGAAGTGGGCAGAAGCCAGACTGGAAGTCTCCAAATAAGTTGTTCATACTCAAACTGCTTGAAAACAACTTTTTCCAAAATCTTAGATATTTAATTATATAGATAGATAAAGAAAGGTCTAAAATGATTTAGTCAGGAGTGGTCTAGATCGGGCTTTATAAAATGAGAGGTTGGAACAGAGACAAAATGTTAGGGCCAACAGGGAACTATTTACAATAGACAAAATGTTAGGGCCAACAGGGAACTATTTACAATAGACAGAATGTTAGGGCCAACAGGGAACTATTTACAATAGACAAAATGTTAGGGCCAACAGGGAACTATTTACAATAGACAAAATGTTAGGGCCAACAGGGAACTATTTACAATAGACAAAATGTTAGGGCCAACAGGGAACTATTTACAATAGACAGAATGTTAGGGCCAACAGGGAACTATTTACAATAGACAGAATGCTAGGGCCAACAGTAGTCAAGTAGGGACCACGCCCAAGGGGCAGGGGAAGGTCTTCATGTGAGGAAACATATCAAGGAGGGACTCGAAAGGATATTTGCTCCAATGTGCAAAAATGAAACCGCAAACTGTCACAAAGTAGTTGCCTCAAGCGTCTCCTGACCAGAAATGCTGGTATGGAGCCAACTACTGTCAATTTTGGGATCTAATATTTTCTATAAAGAATCGTAAAAACTATTGGCAGAGATGATGGGGGATGCGAGCATGTCATTTAGTCGAAGTTAACTTTTTATTTTTTAAAGAGCGAGTGTGGTCATTTAAAATAATTTTTTTAAATAAAAATCAGGTACAGGCAGACCATGTATTATGGATATTCTAAAGTAATCTGTCATAGGTCATAGGTCATTACAACCATTCACCAAGTCATCTCTGTGAAGACAAGAGGACAGAATCAGTGGGATAGGAAAACCCATGTCCATTTACTAACAGTGGTGGTGTTTATGATGAGAGAGAGAGAGGGGACAGTGGTGGTGTTCATGATGAGAGAGAGAGAGGGGGGACAGTGGTGGTGTTCATGATGAGAGAGAGAGAGAGGGGGGACAGTGGTGGTGTTCATGATGAGAGAGAGAGAGAGGGGGGACAGTGGTGGTGTTCATGATGAGAGAGAGAGAGAGGGGGGACAGTGGTGGTGTTCATGATGAGAGAGAGAGAGAGGGGGACAGTGGTGGTGTTCATGATGAGAGAGAGAGAGAGAGAGAGGGGACAGTGGTGGTGTTCATGATGAGAGAGAGAGAGAGAGAGAGAGAGAGGGGACAGTGGTGGTGTTCATGATGAGAGAGAGAGAGAGAGAGAGAGAGGGGACAGTGGTGGTGTTCATGATGAGAGAGAGAGAGAGAGAGGGGACAGTGGTGGTGTTCATGATGAGAGAGAGAGAGAGAGGGGACAGTGGTGGTGTTCATGATGAGAGAGAGAGAGAGAGAGAGGACAGTGGTGGTGTTCATGATGAGAGAGAGAGAGAGAGAGGACAGTGGTGGTGTTCATGATGAGAGAGAGAGAGAGAGAGAGAGAGAGAGAGGGGACAGTGGTGGTGTTCATGATGAGAGAGAGAGAGAGAGAGAGAGAGGGGACAGTGGTGGTGTTCATGATGAGAGAGAGAGAGAGAGAGAGAGAGAGAGAGGGGGCAGTGGTGGTGTTCATGATGAGAGAGAGAGAGAGAGAGAGAGAGAGAGAGAGAGAGTGGACAGTGGTGGTGTTCATGATGAGAGAGAGAGAGAGAGAGAGAGAGAGGGGACAGTGGGGGTACCGGTACAGAGTCAATGTGGAGGCTATATACAGGGGGTACCGGTACAGAGTCAATGTGGAGGCTATATACAGGGGGGTACTGGTACAGAGTCAATGTGGAGGCTATATACAGGAGGTACCGGTACAGAGTCAATGTGGAGGCTATATACAGGGGGGTACCGGTACAGAGTCAATGTGGAGGCTATATACAGGGGTACCGGTACAGAGTCAATGTGGAGGTTATATACAGGGGGTACCGGTACAGAGTCAATGTGGAGGCTATATACAGGGGGTACCGGTACAGAGTCAATGTGGAGGCTATATACAGGAGGTACCGGTACAGAGTCAATGTGGAGGCTATATACAGGAGGTACCGGTACAGAGTCAATGTGGAGGCTATATACAGGGGGTACCGGTACAGAGTCAATGTGGAGGCTATATACAGGGGGTACCGGTACAGAGTCAATGTGGAGGTTATATACAGGGGGTACCGGTACAGAGTCAATGTGGAGGCTATATACAGGGGGTACCGGTACAGAGTCAATGTGGAGGTTATATACAGGGGGTACCGGTACAGAGTCAATGTGGAGGCTATATACAGGGGGTACCGGTACAGAGTCAATGTGGAAGCTATATACAGGGGGTACCGGCACAGAGTCAATGTGGAGGTTACATACAGGGGGTACCGGTACAGAGTCAATGTGGAGACTATATACATGGGGTACCGGTACAGAGTCAATGTGGAGGCTATATACAGGGGGTACCGGTACAGAGTCAATGTGGAGGCTATATACAGGGGGTACCGGTACAGAGTCAATGTGGAGGCTATATACAGGGGGTACCGGTACAGAGTCAATGTGGAGGTTATATACAGGGGGTACCGGTACAGAGTCAATGTGGAGACTATATACAGGGGGTACCGGTACAGAGTCAATGTGGAGGCTATATACAGGGGTTACCGGTACAGAGTCAATGTGGAGGCTATATACAGGGGTTACCGGTACAGAGTCAATGTGGAGGCTATATACAGGGTATTACGGTACAGAGTCAATGTGGAGGCTATATACAGGGGGTACCGGTACAGAGTCAATGTGGAAGCTATATACAGGGGGTACCGGCACAGAGTCAATGTGGAGGTTACATACAGGGGGTACCGGTACAGAGTCAATGTGGAGACTATATACATGGGGTACCGGTACAGAGTCAATGTGGAGGCTATATACAGGGGGTACCGGTACAGAGTCAATGTGGAGGCTATATACAGGGGGTACCGGTACAGAGTCAATGTGGAGGTTATATACAGGGGTACCGGTACAGAGTCAATGTGGAGACTATATACAGGGGGTACCGGTACAGAGTCAATGTGGAGGCTATATACAGGGGTTACCGGTACAGAGTCAATGTGGAGGCTATATACAGGGGTTACCGGTACAGAGTCAATGTGGAGGCTATATACAGGGTATTACGGTACAGAGTCAATGTGGAGGCTATATACAGGGGCTATCGGTACAGAGTCAATGTGGAGGCTATATACAGGGTGTTACGGTACAGAGTCAATGTGGAGGCAATATACAGGGGCTATCGGTACAGAGTCAATGTGGAGGCTATATACAGGGGGTACCGGTACAGAGTCAATGTGGAGGCTATATACAGGGGGTACCTGTACAGAGTCAATGTGAAGGCTATATACAGGGGGTACCGGTACAGAGTCAATGTGGAGTCTATATACAGGGTGTACCGGTACAGAGTCAATGTGGAGACTATTTACAGGGTGTACCGGTACTGAGTCAATGTGGAGACTATATACAGGGTGTACCGGTACAGAGTCAATGTGAAGGCTATATACAGGGGGTACCGGTACAGAGTCAATGTGGAGTCTATATACAGGGTGTACCGGTACAGAGTCAATGTGGAGACTATATACAGGGTGTACCGGTACTGAGTCAATGTGGAGACTATATACAGGGGGTACCGGTACAGAGTCAATGTGGAGGTTATATACAGGGGGTACCGGTACAGAGTCAATGTGGAGGCTATATACAGGGGTTACCGGTACAGAGTCAATGTGGAAGCTATATACAGGGTATTACGGTACAGAGTCAATGTGGAGGCTATATACAGGGGGTACCGGTACAGAGTCAATGTGGAGGCTATATACAGGGGGTACCGGTACAGAGTCAATGTGGAGGTTATATACAGGGGGTACCGGTACAGAGTCAATGTGGAGACTATATACAGGGGGTACCGGTACAGAGTCAATGTGGAGGCTATATACAGGGGGTACCGGTACAGAGTCAATGTGGAGGCTATATACAGGGGCTATCGGTACAGAGTCAATGTGGAGGCTATATACAGGGTGTTACGGTACAGAGTCAATGTGGAGGCTATATACAGGGGCTATCGGTACAGAGTCAATGTGGAGGCTATATACAGGGTGTTACGGTACAGAGTCAATGTGGAGGCAATATACAGGGGCTATCGGTACAGAGTCAATGTGGAGGCTATATACAGGGGGTACCGGTACAGAGTCAATGTGGAGGCTATATACAGGGGGTACCTGTACAGAGTCAATGTGAAGGCTATATACAGGGGGTACCGGTACAGAGTCAATGTGGAGACTATATACAGGGGGTACCTGTACAGAGTCAATGTGGAGGCTATATACAGGGGGTACCGGTACTGAGTCAATGTGAAGGCTATATACAGTGGGTACCGGTACAGAGTCAATGTGGAGGCTATATACAGGGGGTACCGGTACAGAGTCAATGTGGAGACTATATACAGGGTGTACCGGTACAGAGTCAATGTGAAGGCTATATACAGGGGTACCGGTACAGAGTCAATGTGGAGTCTATATACAGGGTGTACCGGTACAGAGTCAATGTGGAGACTATTTACAGGGTGTACCGGTACTGAGTCAATGTGGAGACTATATACAGGGTGTACCGGTACAGAGTCAATGTGAAGGCTATATACAGGGGGTACCGGTACAGAGTCAATGTGGAGTCTATACACAGGGTGTACCGGTACAGAGTCAATGTGGAGACTATATACAGGGTGTACCGGTACTGAGTCAATGTGGAGACTATATACAGGGGGTACCGGTACAGAGTCAATGTGGAGGTTATATACAGGGGGTACCGGTACAGAGTCAATGTGGAGGCTATATACAGGGGTTACCGGTACAGAGTCAATGTGGAGGCTATATACAGGGTATTACGGTACAGAGTCAATGTGGAGGCTATATACAGGGGCTATCGGTACAGAGTCAATGTGGAGGCTATATACAGGGTGTTACGGTACAGAGTCAATGTGGAGGCAATATACAGGGGCTATCGGTACAGAGTCAATGTGGAGGCTATATACAGGGGGTACCGGTACAGAGTCAATGTGGAGACTATATACAGGGGGTACCTGTACAGAGTCAATGTGGAGGCTATATACAGGGGGTACCGGTACTGAGTCAATGTGAAGGCTATATACAGTGGGTACCGGTACAGAGTCAATGTGGAGGCTATATACAGGGGGTACCGGTACAGAGTCAATGTGGAGACTATATACAGGGTGTACCGGTACAGAGTCAATGTGAAGGCTATATACAGGGGGTACCGGTACAGAGTCAATGTGGAGTCTATATACAGGGTGTACCGGTACAGAGTCAATGTGGAGACTATTTACAGGGTGTACCGGTACTGAGTCAATGTGGAGACTATATACAGGGTGTACCGGTACAGAGTCAATGTGAAGGCTATATACAGGGGGTACCGGTACAGAGTCAATGTGGAGTCTATATACAGGGTGTACCGGTACAGAGTCAATGTGGAGACTATATACAGGGTGTACCGGTACAGAGTCAATGTGGAGACTATATACAGGGTGTACCGGTACAGAGTCAATGTGGAGGCTATATACAGGGGGTACCGGTACAGAGTCAATGTGGAGGCTATATACAGGGGGTACCGGTACAGAGTCAATGTGGAGGCTATATACAGGGGGTACCAGTACAGAGTCAATGTGGAGGCTATATACAGGGGGTACCGGTACAGAGTCAATGTGGAGTCTATATACAGGGGGTACCGGTACAGAGTCAATGTTCGGGGGCAAAGGTTAGTCGAGGTAATATGTACATTTAGGTAGAGGTAAAGTAACTATGCATGGCTAATAAACAGAGTAGCAGAACCGTAAGGGGGGGCACAAAGTTAAAGGATTCTAACAGGTTAAGAAACTTCCCCGCCACCACCACAGCCCGACAGCCTGGATTTATTTTTTTGTAGATAAGAAAAAGGCTGGAGGGGGTGGTTTCATTTTATAGAACTAAAATCCTTGGGGTTTATGCCAAATCTCACGCAACATGAAAATATCACTGTAAATAATTAAAATCATTGCCTACGTAGAGATCTTCAGATTTGGCAGGTAGCCTAGTGGTTAGAGTGTAGAGGCGGCAGGTAGCCTAGTGGTTAGAGTGGAGGGGCGGCAGGGTAGCCTAGTGGTTAGAGTGGAGGGGCGGCAGGGTAGCCTAGTGGTTAGAGTGGAGGGGCGGCAGGGTAGCCTAGTGGTTAGAGTGGAGGGGCGGCAGGGTAGCCTAGTGGTTAGAGTGGAGGGGCGGCAGGGTAGCCTAGTGGTTAGAGTGGAGGGGCGGCATGGTAGCCTAGTGGTTAGAGTGGAGGGGCGGCAGGGTAGCCTAGTGGTTAGAGTGGAGGGGCGGCATGGTACCCTAGTGGTTAGAGTGGAGGGGCGGCAGGGTAGCCTAGTGGTTAGAGTGGAGGGGCGGCAGGGTAGCCTAGTGGTTAGAGTGGAGGGGCGGCAGGGTAGCCTAGTGGTTAGAGTGGAGGGCGGCAGGGTAGCCTAGTGGTTAGAGTGGAGGGGCGGCATGGTACCCTAGTGGTTAGAGTGGAGGGGCGGCAGGGTAGCCTAGTGGTTAGAGTGGAGGGGCGGCATGGTACCCTAGTGGTTAGAGTGGAGGGGCGGCAGGGTAGCCTAGTGGTTAGAGTGGAGGGGCGGCATGGTACCCTAGTGGTTAGAGTGGAGGGGCGGCAGGGTAGCCTAGCGGTTAGAGTGGAGGGGCGGCAGGGTAGCCTAGCGGTTAGAGTGGAGGGGCGGCAGGGTAGCCTAGCGGTTAGAGTGGAGGGGCGGCAGGGTAGCCTAGCGGTTAGAGTGGAGGGGCGGCAGGGTAGCCTAGCGGTTAGAGTGGAGGGCGGCAGGGTAGCCTAGTGGTTAGAGTGGAGGGGCGGCATGGTACCCTAGTGGTTAGAGTGGAGGGGCGGCAGGGTAGCCTAGTGGTTAGAGTGGAGGGGCGGCATGGTACCCTAGTGGTTAGAGTGGAGGGGCGGCAGGGTAGCCTAGTGGTTAGAGTGGAGGGGCGGCATGGTACCCTAGTGGTTAGAGTGGAGGGGCGGCAGGGTAGCCTAGTGGTTAGAGTGGAGGGGCGGCAGGGTAGCCTAGTGGTTAGACTGTTGGACTAGTAACTGGAAGGTTGCAAGATCAAATCCCCGAGCTGACAAGGTACAAATCTGTCGTTCTGCCCCCTGAACAGGCAGTTAACCCACTGTTCCTAGGCCGTCATTCAAAATAAGAATTTGTTCTTAACTGACTTGCCTAGTTAAATCAAAATGAAATAACCCAATCTTGACACGGACAGCTGCTCGATTTACAGAGTTAAAATCAGGAGAGTTAGAGGACCTCCTCTAACATTGAACTGCGCTACGGGACATTCCATGTTTCCATTGTCCTCGTCAGCCAATTATGACAGAGGAGCAATACCAGGCTATCAGTCAGTTTATTTTGGTTTTAGAGGGGTGGATCAGCTTTAGATTGTCTCGCTTCCATCATATGTAATTGTCTGCATCATTTCCAGTCCCATAGATAGGTATATAGATAGGTAGATAGGTAGGTAGGTATATACTTTTAATATACCTTTCTTTATTATTCCCCAAACCGTCCCACCCCTCCCCCAATTGGAGTAAACTAATAAAACAATAACACATGGGCTTCTACCTTCAGTTTATGCCCATTACATGCATTTTTACAGACACAATCTATTTTACAATAGTTATATTTGGTTTGTTTTTAGTCCTTCCTCTATTTCTGATGTCCATCCAGTTTGATTTCTATTTGCAACTGTGCTATTTCACAAAAGTTCTGACACACACACACACACACACACACACACACACATACATACATGGTATGTTTTTACATTTGTTATCTTGTTAGTCCCACCCTTCAGTCCCTTCAGCTCCATTCAACCCCTCCCATCTCTCTCTCTCAGCACCATCCAGTCCCTTCAGCTCCATTCAACCCCTCCCATCTCTCTCTCAACACCATCCAGTCCCTTCAGCTCCATTCAACCCCTCCCATCTCTCTCTCAACACCATCCAGTCCCTTCAGCCCCTCCCATCTCTCTCTCTCTCAACACCATCCAGTCCCTTCAGCTCCATTCAACCCCTCCCATCTCTCTCTCAACACCATCCAGTCCCTTCAGCCCCTCCCATCTCTCTCTCTCTCTCAGCACCATCCAGTCCCTTCAGCTCCATTCAACCCCTCCCATCTCTCTCTCAACACCATCCAGTCCCTTCAGCTCCATTCAACCCCTCAGTATCTAACTAAATGCTGGTGTTCCTGGCTCCAACAGTGCAGTACTATCTAACTAAATGCTGGTGTTCCTAGCTCCAACAGTACAGTACTATCTAACTAAATGTTCCTAGCTCCAACAGTGCAGTAATATCTAACTAAATGCTTGTGTTCCTAGCTCCAACAGTGCAGTATCTAACTAAATGCTTGTGTTCCTAGCTCCAACAGTGCAGTATCTAACTAAATGCTGGTGTTCCCAGCTCCAACAGTGCAGTACTATTCTAACTAAATGCTGGTGTTCCTAGCTCCAACAGTACAGTACTATCTAACTAAATGCTTGTGTTCCTAGCTCCAACAGTGCAGTAATATCTAACTAAATGTTCCTAGCTCCAACAGTGCAGTAATATCTAACTAAATGCTTGTGTTCCTAGCTCCATCAGTGCAGTAATATCTAACTAAATGCTGGTGTTCCCAGCTCCATCAGTGCAGTAATATCTAACTAAATGCTGGTGTTCCTGGCTCCAACAGTACAGTACTATCTAACTAAATGCTTGTGTTCCTAGCTCCAACAGTGCAGTAATATCTAACTAAATGTTCCTAGCTCCAACAGTGCAGTAATATCTAACTAAATGCTTGTGTTCCTAGCTCCATCAGTGCAGTAATATCTAACTAAATGCTGGTGTTCCCAGCTCCATCAGTGCAGTAATATCTAACTAAATGCTGGTGTTCCTGGCTCCAACAGTGCAGTAATAGCTAACTAAATGTTCCTAGCTCCAACAGTGCAGTAATAGCTAACTAAATGCTGGTGTTCCTAGCTCCAACAGTGCAGTAATATCTAACTAAATGTTCCTAGCTCCAACAGTGCAGTACTATCTAACTAAATGCTTGTGTTCCTAGCTCCAACAGTGCAGTACTAACTAAATGCTGGTGTTCCTAGCTCCAACAGTGCAGTACTAACTAAATGCTGGTGTTCCTAGCTCCAACAGTGCAGTAATATCTAACTAAATGCTTGTGTTCCTAGCTCCAACAGTGCAGTACTAACTAAATGCTGGTGTTCCTAGCTCCAACAGTGCAGTACTAACTAAATGCTGGTGTTCCTAGCTCCAACAGTGCAGTAATATCTAACTAAATGTTCCTGGCTCCAACAGTGCAGTACTATCTAACTAAATGTTCCTAGCTCCAACAGTGCAGTAATAGCTAACTAAATGCTGGTGTTCCTAGCTCCAACAGTGCAGTAATAGCTAACTAAATGTTCCTAGCTCCAACAGTGCAGTAATAGCTAACTAAATGCTGGTGTTCCTAGCTCCAACAGTGCAGTAATATCTAACTAAATGTTCCTAGCTCCAACAGTGCAGTAATAGCTAACTAAATGCTGGTGTTCCTAGCTCCAACAGTGAAGTAATATCTAACAATTCCCACATATCTAAAAGTAAAAGAATTAATAAATATAAAAAGTAATTATCTTCCCTGCACTAGCGAGGGTCTTTAAAAAAACATTTTGTAGTCCTCCCTCTGATCACCTAAAGCAAAGGTCCTGTGTGACGATGGTGTCAATATCACAGTAGTTGGCCAGAACCATGAGCAGGAGGGAGTCGATGTCTCGGACACTGGCTCCCGAGTGACAGTGGACCTTGGGTCCGTTCACAGACCGTAGGGAGGCAAAACAATCCGTAGCCTAATAAACTGCATGGTTTCCCCGCGTCGTAGTGGGAGGACCAAACACCATATCATTTAGCGACTCCAAAAAGCAGAATATTGTTCTGTTGTTACCAAGACAACGGTGAGTGTTCCCGAGTGGCCTAGTTATAGTTTCAGACTAACGAGTACTGTGATTCAGGCATCGTCCTGGCCCTAGATAAGACTACAAGAGATGACGTCACATGTTGTAGTACAACACCGGTTTAATAGATCACCACTGTATTACGGGGTCAACATGAAGCAATAATATAGCTGGAGAGTAACAGAGTAACCTAGTTACACACTGAAATGAGACGTCTGTAGTTAAGACATTTGCGACCAAGCCCACTTTTTCATTTAACTAGGCAAGTCAGTTAAGAACAAATACTTATTTTCAAATGACAGCCTACCAGGGAACAATGGGTTAACTGCCTTGTTCAGTGGAAGAATGGCAGATTTGTACCTTGTCAGCTCGGGGGATTTGATCTAGCAACCTTTCGGTTACTGGCCCAACGCTCTAACCACTAACACCCCTCCCCTCTTGACCCGATGCCACATTGTAACACATTTGAGGATGAACGCATGTTCACCTAATCACGTCCTATCAACCGTAACGAGTAGCTACAGTATCCAGGGCAGGGTGAGAAGAGGCTGAAGAACAGAAATATAGCATCCGGTCCTAGTTATTTATCGTTTGTCTTCGGCAGGTTGAGCTCAGTTGGCATCTTGATTAGCCGGCACGATGATTACATCATATATTCATAATGACGGGTGGCTGCGAGAATGTACAGCACAACTGCACATTTCTCAGGTAGCTAGCTACAGTGCCTTCAGAACGTATTCCTGCCCATTGACTTACTCCACATTGTGACAGCCCAAATTCTAAATGGATTAAAATATGTTTTTGTTGTTGCCACACACACACACACACACACACGTTAGAAATTGCAGCAACATTTTTTGTAAATTAAATACAGAAATCTAATTTACATAAGTATTTCCCACCCCTGAGTCAATACATGTTGTTAGAACGCCCTTAGGCAGCGATTACAACGAAGTCCTTCTGTCTGTAAGAGAGTTGCACACTGGGATTGTACAATATTTGCACATTACTCTTTTTATTTATTCTTCAAGCTCTGTCAAAATTGTTGATCATTGCTAGACAACCATTTTCCAAGTCTTGTCATAGCTTTTCAAGCCAATTTAAGTCTGAAACTATAACTAGGCCACTCGGGAACACTCAACGTTGTCTTGGTAACCAACTCCAGTGTATATTTGGTCTTCCGTTTTAGGTTATTTTCCTGCTGAAATGTCCATTTGTCTCCCAGAGTCTGGTAGAAAGCAGACAACCAGGTTTTCCTCTAGGATTTTGCCTGTGGTTAGCTTCATTACATTTTTTTTGTATCCATAAACTCCCCAGTCCTTAACGATTACAAGCATACCCATAACATGCTGCAGCCACCACTATGCTTGAAAATATGGAGAGGGGTACTCAGCAATGTGTTGTATTTGTCCCAAACATAACACTGTGTTCAGGACAAAAAGTTAATTGCTCAGTCAAATTTTTGGCAGTTTTACTTTAGTGCCTTGTTGCAAACAGGATGCATGTTTTGGAATATTTTTATTCTGTTCAGGCTTCCTTCTTTTCACTCTGTCATTTAGGTTAGTATTGTGGAGTAACTACAGTGTTGTTGACCCATCCTCAGTTCTCCCATCACCGCCATTAAACTCTAACTCTGTGGTCACCAACCAGCCGATCGCGGTCGACCTCCCAAGGCATTCCTAGTCGATCACCAAACATTTCTATAAACAATGATAAGCCTAGCATTCCTATTTTTGTAGTGTTGGCGGTAGGTGCACTTGATTCAGCAGCCCTAGTGCTGTTGGGGTGTAGGTGCACTTGATTCAGCAGCCCTAGTGCTGTTGGGGGGTAGGTGCACTTGATTCAGCAGCCCTAGTGCTGTTGGGGTGTAGGTGCACTTGATTCAGCAGCCCTGGTGCTGTTGGGGTGTAGGTGCACTTGATTCAGCAGCCCTAGTGCTGTTGGGGGGTAGGTGCACTTGATTCAGCAGGCCTAGTGCTGATGGGGGGTAGGTGCACTTGATTCAGCAGCCCTAGTGCTGATGGGGGGTAGGTGCACTTGATTCAGCAGCCCTAGTGCTGATGGGGGGTAGGTGCACTTGATTCAGCAGCCCTAGTGCTGATGGGGGGTAGCTGCACTTGATTCAGCAGCCCTAGTGCTGATGGGGGGTAGGTGCACTTGATTCAGCAGCCCTAGTGCTGATGGGGGTAGGTGCACTTGATTCAGCAGCCCTAGTGCTGATGGGGGTAGGTGCACTTGATTCAGCAGCCCTAGTGCTGATGGGGGGTAGGTGCACTTGATTCAGCAGCCCTAGTGCTGATGGGGGGTAGGTGCACTTGATTCAGCAGCCCTAGTGCTGTTGGGGTGTAGGTGCACTTGATTCAGCAGCCCTAGTGCTGTTGGGGTGTAGGTGCACTTGATTCAGCAGCCCTAGTGCTGTTGGGGTGTAGGTGCACTTGATTCAGCAGCCCTAGTGCTGTTGGGGGGTAGGTGCACTTGATTCAGCAGCCCTAGTGCTGTTGGGGTGTAGGTGCACTTGATTCAGCAGCCCTGGTGCTGTTGGGGTGTAGGTGCACTTGATTCAGCAGCCCTAGTGCTGTTGGGGTGTAGGTGCACTTGATTCAGCAGCCCTAGAGCTGTTGGGGTGTAGGTGCACTTGATTCAGCAGCCCTAGTGCTGTTGGAGTGTAGGTGCACTTGATTCAGCAGCCCTAGTGCTGTTGGGGGGTAGGTGCACTTGATTCAGCAGCCCTAGTGCTGTTGGGGGGTAGGTGCACTTGATTCAGCAGCCCTAGTGCTGTTGGGGGGTAGGTGCACTTGATTCAGCAGCCCTAGCGCCGGGAAGGCAAAGTGTTCCCATTTTGAACAAATTTCATGTGTCTGATGATAGAACTCTGCCTACATGGCAGGTCCAGAGAGCAAATCAAGTGCACCGACAAGCCTACCACAAGGCCAATCAGATGGCTCAGATCACAGTGTCTGCAGAGTTACCTTCGAGCCATAGGACTGTAAAAAAATAATAAAAAAATAAACCTTGAGCACACAGGAACGTTGACACTGTGAGATTTCAAAAATCAACAAAGAAAGCAAAGAGCTGCTGAATTTGCGTAAGTTGATGTTTGAGTTGTTATTCAGAACTGTCGACACATTAGAAAACACTTTTCTAAGCCATAAAATGTGCTACAAACAGCACTGCAGCTGCAATGAATGAGTGTAATATATATATATACCACTGTTCCCCGGTTGGCCGTCATTGTAAATCAGAATTTCTTCTTAACTGAGTTGCCTAGTTAAATAAAAGAAATAACTAATCGGTCCAGTACTGTTTTTAATATGTTAATGTGAGTGGAGGAATGAGAGGACCATTCTCCTCAGTGAATTTCATAAAAATAGTAAAGAAAAACTAATCGAGTCAGTAAAAAGAGTTGTTTAAAAAATACCTTAGCGTTCGCGGACTGCCAATCAATAGTAGATGTGTCACTGTCAACAAAACTTGAGCTGGCAGACTAATAAGCTACCTGGGTGAGTTCTTGGCTGGTCCCTGCAACCTTGGCTCATTGGGACGTCCCGACGGGTGCTAACGTTACTTCGCTTGAAGTTTACATTTCTAATGGTTAACATAAAGGGTTATAGGGAAGGGCAAACTCATTCCACGGAGGGTCCAAGTGTCTGCGGGTTTTCGGTCATCCCTTCTACTTGATTAATTAATTTAAAAAGGTCACTAATTAAAAGAATCTGGTTGTCTAAGTCTTAATTGAAAGGGGGGGGGGAAACGTGCCTACTACACAGGGCCCTCCATGGAATGAGATTGACACCCCTGGACTAGTTGTTATTGTGGGGACGTCCCAAGGAATCCAAGTAGCACTGTGCTTTACCAGCTAACGTTAGCTTGTGAGAGCTAAATAGCGTACTAGCTAACTAGCAAAGTAGCCTTTGTATACAAAATAAATATATATACGCTATTAAAAAGCACAAATATCGTTAATTTATTTTTTTGTAAGATAAAAAATATTTTAAAAAACGGAAAAAAAAATCTAAATAAGGAGTATACCAAGTTAATTGAAAAGGTTTAAACAAAAGAAATGTCATCATAGTAACACGGCTCTCTCCGGTCCCCCATTTTCCAGAACGGCTGTGTTGCTGCGTCGGGCCCCAAGTTGCATTCATAGCTGCAGTGTGCACCATCACAAACACATAATATGTATTCATTTCCCCCCCAAAATCAACCAACGTTAGGACAAACATGTCTCATATTCAACAACAATTACATGTCAGTAATAAACGTTACCTTGACCAACGTCCATGGCGTCGAATTGAGCGGAGTTTTTTGGGGAGCTTTATAGCAACAAACAAAAATAAATATGTAAGTTAGATTATATATATTTTTAAAGGTGGCTAGCACAGCGCCGTCCACTCAATCAATTGAAACCTTTGAGCCTCTCCGTGTGTTTGACAGGATTCCACAATAACAAAACACGTCGAGGGAGACGTACACGAACAAGGGGTATATTCATTACGTCTCGCACCGGAAACCGTTTAAGCACCAAACGGGGACGGGCCCTACTGCCTAGCGCTATAATAAGAACGGGATCTATCTGAATGTGTCCAATAGAAACTCTTATTTTCGTTGCAAAACGTTTTTTTCCGTTTAGAGGAAACGGTTTCTGTAGAATCGGCGTAATGAATACACCCTAAATACTACCTACTCACTCCAATAAATGGACACACTCTTTTCACGCCACTTCAATGAGAAGTGATTTTCGTAACAGGTTAGGAGAGCATTTTCGCTAACTTTAACATCAGTGTCCTAACCTGCTACGAAAAAGTAACTTCTGTATCGAAAGTGGCATGAAAAGTGTTAGAGACCAAAGTCACAAGCCCCGCCTATTTCTACTTCGCGATCTTATTTTAAGCTTAACAGTAAAAACCTTGTGTCTAACCTTAAATTAAGACTTTAAAAATATTTAAAAAATAGCCTATTTTTTATATTTTTCATACATTTTTGCTCGATGATGAACTTCCAGCATGTGCCTTTTCCGGCGTCAGTGGATGGCGTTGTCTCTCCTGCCCCGATGTTACAGCCGACAGAGAGAGAGAAAGCTCTGATAGACTTGAAAATACTGTGTGCTCAGGTATATACCGTATCTACAGCGACATGTATCTACAATTCTTTCTAAGCCAAGTTATTCTTGAGTAATAGAGTCGATCGTCATTATTACATCCAGCCTGTTTTATATCACCAGGTAAATCTGAAAACAGGTTCATCATTTTGATCACAACACAACTTCCTCGGTTGAGGGCGGTCCAGTTCTTTCTCTAAACTCAGGTTTCCTTACTAGCTACCGAGCATACCAGTTCAACTAGTTAACCAGTTATTCACTACCGAGCTTACCAGTTCAACTAGTTAACCAGTTATTCACTACCGAGCTTACCAGTTCAACGAGTTAACCAGTTATTCAATACAGAGCTTACCAGTTCAACTAGTTAACCAGTTATTCACTACCGAGCTTACCAGTTCAACTAGTTAACCAGTTATTCACTACCGAGCTTACCAGTTCAACTAGTTAACCAGTTATTCACTACGGAGCTTACCAGTTCAACTAGTTAACCAGTTATTCACTACGGAGCTAACCAGTTATTCACTCAAATGAAAACACTCAAATGAAAATGTCATTCTACTCCAGGAGACTCACTCCTTGCGATCCAGATTCTAGTTTTTGGAAGTCACTGTTTATTATAGTCATGGATCTAACCACTCAGTTAATACTAGGATATTTCTTCATACGTTTAGAGGTGATATTTCAGAGTGTTGTGTGTCCAAAGATGGAAGATTGGTTAAATTGATCTCAAAACTAGATACTGCTTGTTTTATTATATGCAATGTGTATGGGTACAATTCTCACACCTCAAATAGGACTTTCTTTTTGGATCTCGCTGATAAGCTGACTGATCTGCGAAACAAGTATACAAATTCATAGCTTATAATAGTTGGAGACTTCAATGAAGCACCTGATAACTCTGTAGATAGATTTACACCTAGAATAGCTCAGAGATCTCAGAATAGTGACATCACCTAATTTTGCAGTAAACTGACAGTGGTCGATGCATGGTGTTTCTATAATACAAACTGACAGTGGTCGATGCATGGTGTTTCTATAATACAAACCGACAGTGGTTGATGCATGGTGTTTCTATAATACAAACTGACAGTGGTCGATGCATGGTGTTTCTATAATACAAACTGATAGTGGTTGATGCATGGTGTTTCTATAATACAAACTGACAGTGGTTGATGCATGGTGTTTCTATAATACAAACTGACAGTGGTTGATGCATGGTGTTTCTATAATACAAACTGATAGTGGTTGATGCATGGTGTTTCTATAATACAAACTGATAGTGGTTGATGCATGATGTTTCTATAATACAAACTGATAGTGGTCGATGCATGGCGTTTCTATAATACAAACTGATAGTGGTTGATGCATGGTGTTTCTATAATACAAACTGATAGTGGTCGATACATGGTGTTTCTATAATACAAACTGATAGTGGTTGATACATGGTGTTTCTATAATACAAACTGATAGTGGTCGATACATGGTGTTTCTATAATACAAACTGATAGTGGTTGATGCATGGTGTTTCTATAATACAAACTGATAGTGGTTGATGCATGGTGTTTCTATAATACAAACTGACAGTGGTCGATGCATGGTGTTTCTATAATACAAACCGACAGTGGTTGATGCATGGTGTTTCTACAATACAAACTGATAGTGGTCGATGCATGGCGTTTCTATAATACAAACTGATAGTGGTTGATGCATGGTGTTTCTATAATACAAACTGACAGTGGTCGATGCATGGTGTTTCTATAATACAAACATAGTGGTTGATGCATGGTGTTTCTATAATACAAACTGATAGTGGTCGATACATGGTGTTTCTACAATACAAACTGATAGTGGTCGATACATGGTGTTTCTATAATACAAACAAATAAAACCAGGTAGGTGAATGAGTCAGATTCTCATTCCCCCCCCCACTATTACAGAATGTACAAGAAGTAAATTATGAACATGCTTATTTGACTGATCCTAAAAATGATATCATTGAAGTTTGAAAGCTCTGAAAAATCCATTGGCAATCGAGGATACTGGAAACTTATTCATTCACTCCTAAATGATCCGTAGAGCTTAATCAGGGACTCGTTTAATTCAACTGATTTAGAACCAAAGCATTGAAGTAACTGGAAAATATTTGAATTCAAAAAGTAAGATATATCTGCATTACATGCAGTTGTAATGGATGTGAAATGGCTAGCTTAGTTAGCGGTGGTGCGGCGCTAAATAGCGTTTCAATCGGTGACGTCACTTGCTCTGAGACCTTGAAGTAGTTGGACTTTGCTCTGCAAGGGCCGCGGCTTTTGTGGAGCGATGGGTAACGATGCTTCGTGGGTGACTGTTGTTGATGTGTGCAGAGGGTCCCTGGTTTGCGCCCGGGTATGGGCGAGGGGACGGTCTAAAGTTATACTGTTACACAGTAAGGAACTAAAGAAGCCAAAACATGTTTTAAAGAAGATGAGCTAATGGGTAAATGTAACGTTCTTTTAGAAAATTATTCTCTTTCAGCAGAGGAGGAAACAGATTTGAATACATCTCGAATTGAGCTAGGTAAATGGTTTAGCTCATGGGGCGTTTTTTATAACTAGATCAAACTGGTTTAGCTCATGGGGCCTTTATTAGAACTAGATCAAACTGGTTTAGCTCATAGGGCCTTAATTAGAACTAGATCAAACTGGTTTAGCTCATATAGCCTTTATTAGAACAAGATCAAACTGGTTTAGCTCATAGAGCCTTTATTAGAACTAGATCAAACTGGTTTAGCTCATAGAGCCTTTATTAGAACTAGATCAAACTGGTTTAGCTCATAGAGCCTTTATTAGAACTAGATCAAACTGGTTTAGCTCATAGAGCCTTTATTAGAACTAGATCAAACTGGTTTAGCTCATATAGCCTTTATTAGAACAAGATCAAACTGGTTTAGCTCATAGAGCCTTTATTAGAACTAGATCAAACTGGTTTAGCTCATAGAGCCTTTATTAGAACTAGATCAAACTGGTTTAGCTCATAGAGCCTTTATTAGAACTAGATCAAACTGGTTTAGCTCATAGAGCCTTTATTAGAACTAGATCAAACTGGTTTAGCTCATAGAGCCTTTATTAGAACTAGATCAAACTGGTTTAGCTCATAGAGCCTTTATTAGAACTAGATCAAACTGGTTTAGCTCATAGAGCCTTTATTAGAACTAGATCAAACTGGTTTAGCTCATAGAGCCTTTATTAGAACTAGATCAAACTGGTTTAGCTCATTGAGGCTTTATTAGAACTAGATCAAACTGGTTTAGCTCATTGGGCTTTTATTAGAACTAGATCAAACTGGTTTAGCTCATGGGACCGTTATTAGAACTCGATCAAACTGGTTTAGCTCATAGGGCCTTTATTATAACTTGCTCAAATCGTTTTAGCTCATGGGGCATTTTTTTTATAACTAGATCAAACTGGTTTAGCTCATGGGGCCTTTATAGTAACTAGATCAAACTGGTTTAGCTCATGGTGCGTTTTTTATAACTCGATCAAACTGATTTAGCTCATAGGGCCTTTATTAGAACTAGATCAAACTGGTTTAACTCATAGGGCCTTTATTAGAACTAGATCAAACTGGTTTAACTCATAGGGCCTTTATTAGAACTAGATCAAACTGATTTAGCTCATGGTGCCTTATGCCATTTGGACATGGTTCAACTGACTTTTCGGTTCAGAAGCAGACTTTCTATGATCATATATGGCAAATGGACAACACATACAAACTCAATAAAATAAGACAAATGTATATCCATTCGGTTACTACATATGTATAATTGACAAAAAAAACAGTCCAACAATCACTTTCAGTTTGTCTGGGATATGTACACAAAGGAAGTTAAACACTTTCTACCTTCTCTACTAGTGTCTCTTCGATGTGGATAGGGGGGTGCTCCAGCTGCTGTATCCTGAAGTACACGACCAGCTCCGTTTTGTTGACTTTGAGGGGGAGGTTATTTTCCTGGCATTACTCCGCCAGGGCCCTCACCTCCTCCCTGTAGGCCGTCTCGTCATTGTTGGTAATCAGGCTTACTACTGTTGTGTCGCCTGCAAACTTGAGGATTGAGTTGGAGGTGTGCGTGGCCACGCAGTCATGGGTGAACAGGGAGTACAGGAGGGGGCTGAGCACGCACCCTTGTGGGGCCCGTGTTGAGGATCAGCGATGTGGAGGTGTCTAAGACACTAACAGTTTACAGACGGGTAGGCAATTAAGGTCATAGTTATGAAAACTTAGGACACTAAAGAGGCCTTTCTACTGACTCTGAAAAACACCAAAAGAAAGATGCTCAGGGTCCCTGCTCATCTGCGTGAACGTGCCTTAGGCATGCTGCAAGGAGGCATGAGGACTGCAGATGTGGCCAGGGCAATAAATCGCAAGGTCCGTACTGTGAGACGCTTAAGACAGCGAGACAGGGAGACAGGACGGACAGCTGATCGTCCTCGCAGTGGCAGACCACGTGTAACAAGACCTGCACAGGATCGGTACATCCGAACATCACACCCGCGGGACAGGTACAGGATGGCAACAACTACCAGAGTTACACCAGGAATGCACAATCCCTCCATCAGTGCTCAGACTGTCCTCAATAGGCTGGACTGAGGGCTTATAGGCGTGTTGTAAGGCAGGTCCTCACCAGACCCTACTTGCAACAACGTCGCCTATGGGCACAAACCCACCATTGCTGGACCAGACAGGACTGAAAAAAAAGTGTTCTTCACTGACGAGTTGCGGTTTTGTCTCACCAGGGGTGATGGTCGGATTCGCGTTTATCAAAGGAATGAGCGTTACACTGGGGCCTGTCCTCCGGAGCGGGATTGATTTGGAGGTGGAGGGTCAGTCATGGTCTGGGGCGGTGTGTCACAGCATCATCGGACTGAGCTTGTTGTCTTTGCAGGCAATCTCAACGTTGTGCGTTACAGGGAAGACATCCTCCTCCCTCATGTGGTACCCTTCCTGCAGGCTCATCCTGACATGACCTTCCAGCATGACAATGCCACCAGCCCTACTGCTTGTTCTGTGTGTGATTTCCTGCTAGACAGGAATGTCAGTGTTCTGTCATGGCCAGCGAAGAGCCCGGATCTCAAATCCCACCGAGCACGTCTGGGACCTGTTTGATCGGAGGGTGAGGGCTAGGGCCACTCCCCCCAGAAATGTCCTGGAACATGCAGGTGCCTTGGTGGAAGAGTGGAGTAACATCTCACAGCAAGAACTGGCAAATCTGGTGCAGTCCATGAGGAGAAGATGCACTGCGGTACTTAATGCAGCTGGTGGCCACACCAAATACTGACTGTTACTTTTAATTTTGAACCCCCACCCTTTGTTCAGGGACACATTATTCAATTTCTGTTAGTCACATGTCTGTGGAACTTGTTCAGTTTATGTCTCAGTTGTTGAATCTTATGTTCATACACATGTTAAGTTTACTGAAAAAAACCCGCAGTTGACAGTGAGAGGATGTTTCTTTTTTGTTGTTGTTGTTGAGTTTACAATACAGAATGCGTAGACATAATTTACTTTCTAAAAAAAAAAGGAGCCACAAATGAGACTCGTTTAAGCATCAGAAACATTTATTTTACAACAGCACATCAGATAAATGACACCCGTCTTCTCTTTTAGACAGTAGATGACCATACATCCTATCTTCTATTTACTTCCACTGTATTTACAGGACAACTCAACCATTCATTCAATTGACCACACACCTAGTTACATACCATTTAAGCTATATACAGTGCCTTGCGAAAGTATTCGGCCCCCTTGAACTTTGCGACCTTTTGCCACATTTCAGGCTTCAAACATAAAGATAAAAAAACTGTATTTTTTTGTGAAGAATCAACAACAAGTGGGACACAATCATGAAGTGGAACGACATTTATTGGATATTTCAAACTTTTTTAACAAATCAAAAACTGAAAAATTGGGCGTGCAAAATTATTCAGCCCCTTTACTTTCAGTGCAGCAAACTCTCTCCAGAAGTTCAGTGAGGATCTCTGAATGATCCAATGTTGACCTAAATGACTAATGATGATAAATACAATCCACCTGTGTGTAATCAAGTCTCGGTATATATGCACCTGTACTGTGATAGTCTCAGAGGTCCGTTAAAAGCGCAGAGAGCACCATGAAGAACAAGGAACACACCAGGCAGGTCCGAGATACTGTTGTGAAGAAGTTTAAAGCCGGATTTGGATACAAAAATATTTCCCAAGCTTTAAACATCCCAAGGAGCACTGTGCAAGCGATAATATTGAAATGGAAGGAGTATCAGACCACTGCAAATCTACCAAGACCTGGCCGTCCCTCTAAACTTTCAGCTCATACAAGGAGAAGACTGATCAGAGATGCAGCCAAGAGGCCCATGATCACTCTGGATGAACTGCAGAGATCTACAGCTGAGGTGGGAGACTCTGTCCATAGGACAACAATCAGTCGTATATTGCACAAATCTGGCCTTTATGGAAGAGTGGCAAGAAGAAAGCCAATTCTTAAAGATATCCATAAAAAGTGTCGTTTAAAGTTTGCCACAAGCCACCTGGGAGACACACCAAACATGTGGAAGAAGGTGCTCTGGTCAGATGAAACCAAAATTGAACTTTTTGGCAACAATGCAAATGTTATGTTTGGCGTAAAAGCAACACAGCTCATCACCCTGAACACACCATACCCACTGTCAAACATGGTGGTGGTGGCAGCATCATGGTTTGGGCCTGCTTTTCTTGAGCAGGGACAGGGAAGATGGTTAAAATTGATGGGAAGATGGATGGAGCCAAATACAGGACCATTCTGGAAGAGAACCTGATTGAGTCTGCAAAAGACCTGAGACTGGGACGGAGATTTGTCTTCCAACAAGACAATGATCCAAAACATAAAGCAAAATCTACAATGGAATGGTTCAAAAATAAACATATCCAGGTGTTAGAATGGCCAAGTCAAAGTCCAGACCTGAATCCAATCGAGAATCTGTGGAAAGAACTGAAAACTGCTGTTCACAAATGCTCTCCATCCAACCTCACTGAGCTCGAGCGGTTTTGCAAGGAGGAATGGGAAAAAAATTCAGTCTCTCGATGTGCAAAACTGATAGACATACCCCAAGCGACTTACAGCTGTAATCGCAGCAAAAGGTGGCGCGACAAAGTATTAACTTAAGGGGGCTGAATAATTTTGCACGCCCAATTTTTCAGTTTTTGATTTGTTAAAAAAGTTTGAAATATCCAATAAATGTCGTTCCACTTCATGATTGTGTCCCACTTGTTGTTGATTCTTCACAAAAAAATACAGTTTTATATCTTTATGTTTGAAGCCTGAAATGTGGCAAAAGGTCGCAAAGTTCAAGGGGGCCGAATACTTTCGCAAGGCACTGTATATATATTCATTTATTTAAAAAAAAAAATACAAAATAAAATAATGCTTTATTATTACCACTATATATTTGCACTAACATTTCTTGTTGTTGTTTTAAACAGTTTAACACGATGTTGATTCTTTATCCGATGGAACTTAGTTTTGTATACACATTGCATTCTCTCCGACAAGTTGCATGTCTTTCAACACCTTAAAAGAGAAAGAAACCACAGCAAGGATTTGTGGGGAACAGAAATGGCATTTTCATTTGTCAATGTCTTCATGTTAACAGATATTCTGATAATAGAATCAAAATCAAAATGAGTGAGTAGTGGGGCAGGCCAATTGACTACAACCAATTAAAAATGTTTGACTTGATAATTGAACCTTCTAAGAAAGAAAATAAAAGGAATATAAAGGAAGATTCCCTCGGACGGATTTTTACTCTTTCTTTCACTGGAGCTCAACAAAATGGAGGCTGGTCCCAGACCTGTTTGTGCTCTTGCCAACCCCATTAATGTCCTTTTCAAGCCGAGTGCCAATGAGTGACAAGGAGTTGGTATGGTAGCATAAACAGACTGGCACTCAGGTTAGGACAAAATGACAAGTGGATAACATTTTGTATTGACACTGAAAAGTCTGAGTATAACACAGCCTGCTAACATGAGGTAAAACAAAATCTAACAACAATATAGATATATATATATATAACATCTAAAAACACAAATGAGATTCATCAATGCATTACATCACACATACAACCAACATGCTGCTCAAAGATGATTGGCTAGCGAGTCGGCGTGACTACTGAGGGTGTTGGAACACCTAGAACCTGATGATGCAGCTGCTGCTTCATTGTAGTAAACTGGTCTTTTAGGATGAATCCCAAATGGCACCCTATTCCCTATATAGTGCACTACTTTAGACCAGGACCCTATAGAACCCTATTCCCTATATAGTGCACTACTTTAGACCAGGACCCTATAGAACCCTATTCCCTATATAGTGCACTACTTTAGACCAGGACCCTATAGAACCCTATTCCCTATATAGTGCAGTACTTTAGACCAGGTCCCATGAGTAGGGCTCTGGCTAAAAAAAATGTTTTTTTTTTTTTTAAAGTGTGCCCTACATAGGGAGATACAGCCGTATTCTCATATTCAGTCTGACTAAATACAGAGATATAGCCAACAGGTATAACCACCACTTTGGATATATAGAATGTTATTCTCTATTCCGACAACATAAATAACAAACAAAACAATCTATTGGAGAGAAGAAAAAAAAAAGAGAAAATAAATCTACATTTTTTTTTTCAAAACTCAAATATACACAACTTAATAAAATCTAAACCAATACACTTCTCATTACTTCCTCAAAGACAAAATCTAAAACCAAGAGTTGAATAGATTGGTGGTAATAGGTATATAGAGGGAGACGTTCTGAGCACATTTACCCACCAACACTGAACTCGGCGCTCCTGGCACAAGCATTCATACACATGTACTCGTGTACGCAGTTTTACGCACGCACACACAGAGTTGCTAAAAGACGTTGAATTATGTTAGTAAATCCTTCAGAGCTCATATTAATGTCACGTTTCAGTACGGACAAACAAGACTGGATTGGACAGAGAGGAGGGTAGAGAAAACAGAGGGCAGTAGTAGTAAAAGTATTGAGAGAAAAGAGGGAGTAGTCGTATTTGAGAGAACACAACAGAGAGCAAGAGGAGAACGATGTTGATGAAGAGGAGAAAGTGGAGGAAGAGGGAGAGCATCCACATGATGACACTGAATTAAACTGAGATATTATTTCCTATTATTTAAAAATGTATGGAAATCATTCTGTCTTAAAGACACTGTCCGTATTATACAGCAGAGAGCATCAACTAGATTCAACCGCAGGTTCAGATCGTGTGTTTCATCTACAGCAGGCAGCATCAACGTGATTCAACCGCGGGCAGATTATTTATTTTTTTAAACTGATGGTCAAGGTGCCTGGAACATAATTACAAATTACTTGTACAGATAAAATAATTGACTATAAAACACAATTATTTCAACCGTTGGTTACATTTGTATTACGATCACATGTCAACCGCAAGTTGGTGGAACCCTGCTATACCGTATCCACGGTAACTGTCTAGCTAGGTCTAGGTGTAATCAGTGTCAGATCCCTGCTTTACTGTATCCACGGTAACTGTCTAGCTAGGTCTAGGTGTAATCAGTGTCAGATCCCTGCTATACCGTATCCACGGTAACAGTCTAGGTGTAATCAGTGTCAGAACCCTGCTTTACTGTATCCACGGTAACTGTCTAGCTAGGTCTAGGTGTAATCAGTGTCAGATCCCTGCTATACCGTATCCACGGTAACAGTCTAGGTGTAATCAGTGTCAGAACCCTGCTATACCGTATCCACGGTAACAGTCTAGCTAGGTCTTGGTGTAATCAGTGTCAGAACCCTGCTATACTGTATCCACGGTAACAGTCTAGGTAGGTCTAGGTGTAATCAGTGTCAGAACCCTGCTATACTGTATCCGCGGTAACAGTCTAGGTAGGTCTAGGTGTAATCAGTGTCAGAACCCTGCTATACTGTATCCGCGGTAACAGTCTAGGTAGGTCTAGGTGTAATCAGTGTCAGAACCCTGCTATACTGTATCCACGGTAACAGTCTAGGTAGGTCTAGGTGTAATCAGTGTCAGAACCCTGTTTACTGTATCCACGGTAACAGTCTAGGTAGGTCTAGGTGTAATCAGTGTCAGAACCCTGCTATACTGTATCCGCGGTAACAGTCTAGCTAGGTCTAGGTGTAATCAGTGTCACAACCCTGTTTACTGTATCCACGGTAACAGTCTAGGTAGGTCTAGGTGTAATCAGTGTCAGAACCCTGCTATACTGTATCCACGGTAACAGTCTAGGTAGGTCTAGGTGTAATCAGTGTCAGAACCCTGCTATACCGTATCCACGGTAACAGTCTAGCTAGGTCTTGGTGTAATCAGTGTCAGAACCCTGCTATACCGTATCCACGGTAACAGTCTAGGTGTAATCAGTGTCAGAACCCTGCTTTACTGTATCCACGGTAACAGTCTAGCTAGGTCTTGGTGTAATCAGTGTTTACCCTTCATTAAAACACACACATCTTTCATAGTGTGGTCCCCTGCTCCCTTTCTATCCAGTCACATGCTTCTCATATTTCACTAGTCTTATGAAAACTACGAACAAAAATCCTAGGAAAAACGCAACAAAGAAAACCAAAAATCTGTAAGCAGTGCAAGTGTTTAGTCCATAAGCAAAATACCATGTGCCTTTTATCAGTACATGGTTAGAGAGGCAATGGTTCACACGGTCTACAGTACACAACGATAAACTAATCAACGTTCTTTTGAAGGGTTTGTGTGTGTTTCCATATAAGATAACCTGTTGACATGGTAGCTGTGGACCATACGAACCGTGGCAAGTCGCAACACAGATATCTTGTCGCTGCCCGAGGAGGGCACCGTGTCGAAACATCTACAGCGGTCAAATCATGGTCCAAACTGAATGGTAGAACATGGCTCAGAACCCAGGAAGTATATCAGGCCCACTTCTCTAAAATGTAAAAATGAAGTTGATCGAGCCACTGATGGACAGGTGACCCAGTGTTAACGAAATGCGATTGTTAGTTATGGTCTCGACACAGTCTCAACTCGTACAATATATACTTAACAAAAAATATAAAAAAGGCAACATGTAAAATGTTGGTCCCATGTTTCATGAGCTGAAACAGAAGATCCCAGACATTTTCCAAGTGCAAAAAAAAGAAAAAAAAGAAGCTTATTTCTCACAAATTTTGTTCACAAATGTGTTTACATCCCTGTTAGTGAGCATTTCTCCTTTGCCAAGATAATCCATCCCTCTGACAGGTGTGGCATATCAAGAAGCTGATTAAATAGCATGATCATTACATAGGTGTACCTTGTGCTGGGGACAATACAAAATCCACTCTAAAACGTGCAGACCCCATGTATGGCGTCTTGTGGGCGAGTGATTTACTGATGTCAACGTTGTGAACAGAGTGCCCCATGGTGGCGGTGGGGTTATGGTATGGGCAGGTATAAGTTTACGGACAACGAACACAATTGCATTTTATCGATGCCAATTTGAATGTAGAGAAATACTGTGACAAGCTCCTGAGGTATCTGTGACCAACAGAGTCATATCTGTATTCCCAGGCATGTGAAATCCATAGAATAGGGCCGAATTCATTTATTTCAACTCACTGATTTCCTCATATGAACTTATTCGGAAAAATCATGTTGCGTTTATATTTTTGTTCAGTATATATACACACAATGTGGAAGCCGACGTCATGTCCATTAATGCATGTCCAGGTCGCCCTACACTCCTCTCCCCCACCCCACTGAGAATGACCCAGTTAAAGTCCTAGCTCAAGAAATACTATCAGAGCATGATGGCACAAGACTCCCCCGCTCTGGTGGATAGAGAGGCTGGGGAGGAGAAGGAGAGGCTGGGGAGGAGGAGAAGGAGAGGCTGGGGAGGAGACGGAGAGGCTGGGGAGGAGACGGAGAGGCTGGGGAGGAGGAGAAGGAGAAGGAGAGGCTGGGGAGGAGAAGGAGAGGCTGGGGAGGAGACGGAGAGGCTGGGGAGGAGACGGAGGAGGAGACGGAGGGGCTGGGGAGGAGACGGAGGGGCTGGGGAGGAGACGGAGAGGCTGGGGAGGAGACGGAGGGGTCGGTGGCTGGGGAGGAGACGGAGGGGCTGGGGAGGAGACGGAGGGGCTGGGGAGGAGGAGAAGGAGAGGCTGGGGAGGAGACGGAGGGGCTGGGGAGGAGACGGAGAGGCTGGGGAGGAGACGGAGAGGCTGGGGAGGAGACGGAGAGGCTGGGGAGGAGACGGAGGGGCTGGGGAGGAGACGGAGGGGCTGGGGAGGAGAAGGAGAGGCTGGGGAGGAGACGGAGGGGCTGGGGAGGAGACGGAGGGGCTGGGGAGGAGACGGAGGGGCTGGGGAGGAGACGGAGGAGGAGACGGAGGGGCTGGGGAGGAGACGGAGAGGCTGGGGAGGAGACGGAGGGGCTGGGGAGGAGACGGAGGGGCTGGGGAGGAGACGGAGAGGCTGGGGAGGAGACGGAGGGGCTGGGGAGGAGACGGAGGAGGAGACGGAGGGGCTGGGGAGGAGACGGAGAGGCTGGGGAGGAGAAGGAGAGGCTGGGGAGGAGACGGAGAGGCTGGGGAGGAGACGGAGGGGCTGGGGAGGAGAAGGAGGGGCTGGGGAGGAGACGGAGGGGCTGGGGAGGAGACGGAGGGGCTGGGGAGGAGACGGAGGGGCTGGGGAGGAGGAGAAGGAGAGGCTGGGGAGGAGACGGAGGGGCTGGGGAGGAGACGGAGGGGCTGGGGAGGAGACGGAGGGGTCGGTGGCTGGGGAGGAGAAGGAGAGGCTGGGGAGGAGACGGAGAGGCTGGGGAGGAGAAGGAGAGGCCGGTGGATATAGGTGATGGTGGGAATTATGCTTGTGTTTGTCAGAGTGAAATGGGGTTTTGATGATAATATCAGGCTAATATTTGAAGTGGCAGCCAAAGAAACCTTCTCTCGGGCAGGACCGAGTCTTGAAGGGCGTGGGGTGTAGGGAGGGGGGTGGGTTAGTTGTATCCGGTGTCGGTCCGGTAGCTGGAGTGGCTGTCTGTCGTCAGCCTGGTGGACTCTGTTCCGGACGGCTGCACCATGATGGGATCACCACCGACGTCTGGGGGGGAACAACACATGTTACAAATCTAAATAAACTGTACGTGTGACAGGCAGGCAGAGGTAACTGAATGACCCCCCCCGTAGGTTGTCGGGGACGCAGCAGAGTTCATCTGTTCTAAAGTACAGTTCCTTGCCTGCCTGGGATTGACTGCCCTCTATCACACTTCCCTTCGTTCAACCGAGTGAAAATCCACTCCATTTAAAGGCCTAGTGCAGTCAAAAATGTGATTTTCCTGTGTTTTATATATACACTTCCACATTGAGATTGGAATAATACTGCAAAAACGATAATGCCCTTTTAGTGGAAGTGCTGTTTGAAAAGATGGCCTGACATTTCAGCCCGTTTTTGGTGGGATGGAGATTTGACCTGCCTGGTGACATCACCAGGCGATAAATTAGATAGATAGATCAATCAAAAAAGAGAGTGCCAACAACTCTTCCTCACTCAGACAACTCCCAGACAGTCCTAGCACAATTCTTGCTTGAGAAATCGCTTTGGCCTTAGAAGCTATTTCTAGTTATTTTTGATCACAGTAGGGTACTTAATTGGTACCCAGAAAGGATTTGATTTAAACAACAGCCTCAGTAAGTCTCTCCATCTCTAGTTCTATTGGTTGATGAAGCTCTCACCTCTAGTTCTATTGGTTGATTGAGTACACCTCTCACCTCTAGTTCTATTGGTTGATTGAGTACACTCCTCACCTCTCACCTCTATTTCTATTGGTTGATGAAGCTCTCTCACCACTCACCTCTAGTTCTATTGGTTGATGAAGCTCTCTCACCTCTCACCTCTAGTTCTATTGGTTGATGAATCTCGCTCACCTCTCACCTCTAGTTCTATTGGTTGATGAAGCTCTCTCACCTCTCTTACCTCTAGTTCTATTGGTTGATGAAGCTCTCTCACCTCTCACCTCTAGTTCTATTGGTTGATGAAGCTCTCTCACCTCTAGTTCTATTGGTTGATGAAGTTCTCTCACCTCTCTTACCTCTAGTTCTATTGGTTGATTGATTGAACTCCTCACCTCTCTCGTCAGGCTGCATCTGTGCCTCCAGGTCTTCAGGGGAGACGTAGAACTCTGGCTCCTGGTCCATGGGCGGCCGCGGTTTACACTTCCCACAGCAGCAGTTACAGCAGCAACACAGACAGCAGCAGAAGTAGCAGCCAGTCGCCAAGCCACAGAAGATGAACAGGCCCTGCAGACAGAGGAGACCGTCAGGGAGAGGTCAGAGGTGAGACGCACAAACTGATGAACATTTTATTGATCTTGAGGGGTGACATTTACTTGGGACTCCATCATAACTCAATATGTCTATAACTACATTTACTGGGGACTCCATAACGACACATCTATCGCTAAATTTAGGTGTTGACATTCTCCTCTCCAAACACGAGATGTTGTCTTACCTTAGCCCACCAGGAGGAGAGGACAAAGTAGGTGTTGACATTCTCCTCTCCAAACTGCTCGGCCACGTAGAGTCCCAGGGATCCGTACTTATCATAGATGTTCCTCTTGGTACAGTCGTTGAGGATGGCGTGGGCGTTATTGATTTCCTTAAACTTATCAGCAGCCTCGGGGTTGTCTGGATTCTTGTCTGGGTGGAACTTCAGAGCCAGTTTCCTGATTGGACAGAGAACAGGAAGAGGTTTATGACTGGGGTCTGTGTTAAACATCCCCTCCCATTCTATAGTTCTAGAACCCTCATGTAACGACATGACTTCAGCCCTATCACATACACTGAGTGTACAAAACATTAGGAACACCTTCCTAATATAGAGTTGCCTTCAGAGCAGCTTCAATTCGCTGGGGCATGGACTCTACAAAGTGTTGAAAGCATTCCACAGGGATGCTGGCCCATGTTGACTCCAATGCTTCCCACAGTTGTGTCAAGTTGGCTGGATGTCCTTTGGGTGGTGGACCCTTCTTGATATACACGGGAAACTGAGCGTGAAAACTCAACAGTGTTGCAGATCTTTCCACAAACCGGCACCTACTACCATACCTCGTTCAAAAGGCACTTCAATCTTTTGTCTTGCCCATTTACTAGAGGTGGAAAAAGTACCCAATTGTCATACTGTAGTAAAAGTAAAGATACCTTAATAGAAAATGACTCAAGTAAAAGTGAAAGTCACCCAGTAAAATACTACTTGAGTAAAAGTCTAAAAGTATTTGGTTTAAAATATACTTCAGTAACAAAAGTGAAAGTATAAATTGTTTCAAATTCTTTATGTTAAAAGCAAACCACAAATTCAAAATGTAACGAGTACTTTTGGGTGTCAAGGAAAATTAATGGAGTAAAAAGTACATTATTTTCTTTAGGAATGTAGTGAAGTCAAAGTTGTCAAATATATAAATAGTAAAGTATAGATACCCCCCCCCCCCCAAAAAAATGACTTAAGTATTTTTAATTAAGTACTTTTACACCATAGCCATTTACCCTCAATGGCACACATACACAATCATTGTCTCAATTGTCTCGAGGCTTACAAATCCTTCTTTAACCTGTCTCCTCCCCTTCATCTACACTGATTGAAGTGGATTTAAAGTGACATCGATAAGAGATCTTAGCTTTTCACCTAGATTCACCTGGTCAGTCTATGTCTTGGAAAGAGTAGGTGTTCCTAATGCTTAGTACACTCAGTGTCGTTCAGCAACAGCAGCACACCAGCTCTCTGTTGACCTCTAGTGGATCTTCTCTCACAGTGGACTGTGTTTTATTTTATTTTTAAAGTCCACAATCTCTTGGTTGTGTCCTGTGGCGCTGTGTAGCGTGCCTATAGGACTTCCTGTTGTTCTCTGGCGTGGCTAGTGGCGCTGTGTAGTAACAGTGACCTGTATTATGTGGTGTAGCATGCCTATAGCGTTACCTGTAGGACTTCCTGTTGTCCTTGTGTAGTGTTACCTGTAGGACTTCTTGATGTCCTGGTATAGTGTTACCTGTAGGACTTCTTGATGTCCTGGTATAGTGTTACCTGTAGGACTTCTTGATGTCCTGGTGTAGTGGTGTATAGTGTTACCTGTAGGACTTCTTGATGTCCTGGTATAGTGTTACCTGTAGGACTTCTTGATGTCCTGGTGTAGAGGTGTATAGTGTTACCTGTAGGACTTCTTGATGTCCTGGTGTAGTGGTGTATAGTGTTACCTGTAGGACTTCTTGATGTCCTGGTATAGTGTTACCTGTAGGACTTCCTGATGTCCTGGTGTAGTGTTACCTGTAGGACTTCTTGATGTCCTGGTATAGTGTTACCTGTAGGACTTCTTGATGTCCTAGTATAGTGTTACCTGTAGGACTTCTTGATGTCCTGGTATAGTGTTACCTGTAGGACTTCTTGATGTCCTGGTATAGTGTTACCTGTAGGACTTCTTGATGTCCTGGTATAGTGTTACCTGTAGGACTTCCTTTTGTCCTGGTATAGTGTTACCTGTAGGACTTCCTGTTGTCCTAGTATAGTGTTACCTGTAGGACTTCTTGATGTCCTCTGGTGTAGTGGTGTATAGTGTTACCTGTAGGACTTCCTGTTGTCCTAGTATAGTGTTACCTGTAGGACTTCTTGATGTCCTCTGGTGTGGCGTTCTTGTTGATCCCCAGGACCAGGTAGAGCGAGTCTCCCGACGTAGACAGAGACCGCTGTCTCTGCGCTTCAGCTGCCATGACGACCACTCCTTCTCGCTCTCTCCTTCTGTCTCTCACACTCACGCACTCCTCACCAGTCTGAGAGAGAGGGGGGGAGAGAAACTCAGTGACGTGAGATTCTAGAAATATCTATGATCAGATAAAACATGACTCTACACTAGCAGACAGACGACACTAGCAGACAGACGACACTAGCAGACAGACGACACTAGCAGACAGACGACACTAGCAGACAGACGACACTAGCAGACAGACGACACTAGCAGACAGACAGACGGCCTACCTGGTAAATAGAAAAATAGCTCAGGGTTCCTAAACCTTTTCTTGACAAGGGAACCCCCCCACCCAGGTATACTAGCGACCCAGGGACCACATAGGCTAGGACTTTTCTTATCAGGTAAATGACAACGTCGAGGAGAAGTAAATCAACATTTAAAAATGTATAGATTTGGTAAATAGTTTATTATTTTGACGTCCCCGCAGTTTAGCGAGCCACCCCCCTTTTTTGGACCCGTGAAGACCTAGGAAGTTGAGAAAGTAGACATCACAGCCAGCGATTTTTCACAACAACATTAAACTAATAAGTACTTCCTCTCATGGTTAACTACCAGGAAGTTTGAAATGACAGGCTGAGTGGGCGGGGAGCTTATATTCATGAGCTCGCCTTGACTGACAGCTCTTTGAAACGCTGATGTCAAGCAACTTGGATGCGGCGCTGCAGTAAAAATGCGATGGAAACACATTGAACATATATTTTTTATTCGGTACATGAAAACTGAAGAGAAAAAGTACATTGTTTGCACTACGTCATTACTGATTTATATCATCAACAAGTCAGTGTGGTGGAAACACCCCCCTGCAGGAAATAAACAGATTTTTGAATATTCGCATGAAAGTCTGGTCGCCAATTGGATGGAAACTTAGTTAATGATATCACTTTACAAAATAGAAATATCTATACATTTCGCATGTCTCTTGTGATAGGGTTGTCAGCGGCACTGATAAATGTGTTGACTTGAGTTTGGAATTACCCTCTCCCTTTTTGTTCCATGCTGCCTGCCTGAAGACCTAGCGAGCCAGTCTCTAGCTACCACCAGACAGATGAAGACGTAGCTAGCCAGTCTCTAGCTACCACCAGACAGATGAAGACGTAGCTAGCCAGTCACTAGCTAACACCAGACACATGAAGACGTAGCTAGCCAGTCACTAGCTAACACCAGACACATGAAGACGTAGCTAGCCAGTCACTAGCTAACACCAGACAGATGAAGACGTAGCTAGCCAGTCTCTAGCTACCACCAGACAGATGAAGACGTAGCTAGCCAGTCTCTAGCTACCACCAGACAGATGAAGACGTAGCTAGCCAGTCACTAGCTAACACCAGACAGATGAAGACGTAGCTAGCCAGTCTCTAGCTACCACCAGACAGATGAAGACGTAGCTAGCCAGTCACTAGCTAACACCAGACACATGAAGACGTAGCTAGCCAGTCACTAGCTAACACCAGACAGATGAAGACGTAGCTAGCCAGTCTCTAGCTACCACCAGACAGATGAAGACGTAGCTAGCCAGTCACTAGCTAACACCAGACAGATGAAGACGTAGCTAGCCAGTCTCTAGCTACCACCAGACAGATGAAGACGTAGCTAGCCAGTCACTAGCTAACACCAGACACATGAAGAAAGGGAAACATAAGTATCTTTGCCATAAATTAACAGGGTAAACTTTTAATCATATTAGCTGACACCCTACAGTCAAATATTGGCACCAGTAGAGTAGCTATCTAGCTATATAAACCACAGCCCTCTGCAAACATGACTTTTCCCGATGTTGATTACAAGACGGTACTTATTTAAATTAGGTAAGAGAAGGTTCCTATTGGTGTATTAAAATGAAAGTTAGGGTGATGTCACTTCGTCCCTTTAATAATGAATCCCAGGTGTTTTAACATGAGGGAAGGGAACCAGTAGCAAGAGTCCTTTTTCCATCATACTCTGATCTTGTTTCCTTCAAATATCCTCAAATTTCATGGAAAAACCTGCCCGCATCTCAGACAAAATAGTCACACGGATTACACACTTAATGCACCATGACAACCTCATAGCATTTGGCCGACATGACATATCCTTGTGAGAGAGAAATATGTACGTCGGTCTCTGTGAGGGAGCAAGGCTGCATTCCAGAGGGGTGTGCTTCCTTGCCAAAAGGAGGGGATGACAGTCTTCCTACTAATGAATTGACACACTTCAACCACATCGGTTTCCGGGTCACGGAGGAAGAGGAAACCCCAGGCAAACCCTGGCTCGCTGCTGGTAGAAATCACACTTCATCTAGCGCCAACCGGCTCACCCCTCACAGCCACCGAGGGCCAACCGGCTCACCCCTCACAGCCACCGAAGGCCAACCGGCTCACCCCTAACAGCCACCGAAGGCCAACCGGCTCACCCCTAACAGCCACCGAGGGCCAACCGGCTCACCCCTAACAGCCACCGAGGGCCAACCGGCTCACCCCTCACAGCCAACGACAGATTTGTACCTTGTCAGCTCGGGGATTTGAACTTGCAGCCTTTCTGTTACTAGTCCAACACTAACCACGAGGCTACCCTGCCGCCCCGGCATGATGAAGCAGAGAGGTAGCTAGGACTACGAGCCATGGTGTGTGTGTGTGTCACCCCGTGGGGCTCGAAGAAACAGACTCTTCTCCTCTTCACTGACTGATTGGCACACACAGGAAGAAGCCAACACCTGGTTCATTGGTTAATTTAGGAACCTGGGAACTCATTCAGGCCAACTAATCTAATCTAACATTACTATGTGTTACTGACTGACTGGTTCTACACACTACCATGGTTCCCTTCCTTTCATCTCTGGCCCGGAAGGCCTCCCACTGATCAACCTGTTCTCCTAGAGAAGGCCTGTACACTTGTTGTTTGACAGTATACTCTGCTGGGTCACAGGAATGGTTCAGCTCATGAAAGCCATGCAGCCTATTAGCCAACAAACAAAAAGGAGTTGACCTTTCCTCACACTTTAAAAAAAAAAACTTTTTTTTTTTTATAGCAAGTCCCAAACTCCATGACCCTCTCCCTCTGGGTAGTTTTTTAGGCTATTCGTGGCCTCGGTCTCACTTTGCCTGCCTGTTCTGACAGGGCTTGTGCACGAAAATAACCCCGACAGGCAGGCAGTAGGAACAGGCAGTAAGACAGGCAGGCAGTAAGAACGGGCAGGCAGTAGGAACAGGCAGGCAGTAGGAACAGGCAGTAGGAACAGACAGGCAGTAGGAACATGCAGGCAGTAGGAACAGGCAGGCAGTAAGAACAGGCAGGCAGTAAGTAGGAACAGGCAGGCAGTAAGAACAGGCAGTAAGAACAGGCAGGCAGTAAGAACAGGCAGGCAGTAAGTAGGAACAGGCAGGCAGTAAGAACAGGCAGTAAGAACAGGCAGGCAGTAGGAACAGGCAGGCAGTAGGAACAGGCAGGCAGTAAGTAGGAACAGGCAGGCAGTAAGAACAGGCAGGCAGTAGGAACAGGCAGGCAGTAGGAACAGGCAGTAGGAACAGGCAGGCAGTAGGAACAGGCAGGCAGTAGGAACAGGCAGGCAGTAGGAACAGGCAGGCAGTAGGAACAGGCAGGCAGTAGGAACAGGCAGGCAGTAGGAACAGGCAGGCAGTAGGAACAGGCAGGCAGTAATACAGGCAGGCAGTAGGAACAGGCAGGCAGTAGGAACAGGCAGGCAGTAGAAACAGGCAGGCAGTAGAAACAGGCAGGCAGTAGGAACAGGCAGGCAGTAGGAACAGGCAGGCAGTAAGACAGGCAGGCAGTAAAACAGGCAGGCAGTAAAACAGGCAGTCAGTAAGACAGGCAGGCAGTAGGAACAGGCAGGCAGTAGGAACAGGCAGGCAGTAAGACAGGCAGGCAGTAAAACAGGCAGGCAGTAAAACAGGCAGTCAGTAATACAGGCAGGCAGTAGAAACAGGCAGGCAGTAGGAACAGGCAGGCAGTAGGAACAGGCAGGCAGTAAGACAGGCAGGCAGTAAAACAGGCAGGCAGTAAGACAGGCAGGCAGTAGGAACAGGCAGGCAGTAGGAACAGGCAGGCAGTAGGAACAGGCAGGCAGTAAGACAGGCTCACCACCAAGTAGCAGGAGGACGGCCCGCTGGTTCAGGATAATCTGATAATTTCCTCTGAGAGCCCTGTTGGGATTAACCAGGGGTGGAGAGCCCGAGACACTGACTGATCTGAGATCATTATTTTATATTCCTCCATAGTGGTAAGGGTTTAGGCTATGGGTAAGCTAAACTGGTCCAAGATCAGTGACTAAAGGCTAGTGTGTGGTGGGGCCCATAGCGCTTAAGGGGGAGGGGTTAAAGTGTGGCACGCCAACTCAGGTGATATCTGGGCAGAAAGCCGCTTCCTTAATTACACCGTTGCCTCTTATTGATGTGTCAATGTGAATTAACCTACTCCCCCCCTCCCCCCTCCCCATGAACAGAAACACACCATGAGTAGCAAGTCATAGCAGCTACCAATGGGGGGTTGACAGTTCTGCCTGGTTAGCGGCTATTGAAGTTAGACTGTGTCAAGCGATGCCATGTTCAGAATAAAGGGAGGTGATATGAGAGAAATCAGGTGTTGAGGACAAACCAAAAAAAAAAAAAACGAGACCATGAGGGATAGAAGTAGAGTCGCCGTGGTTACAGAATCCTGTTGCCACAGCTGCCATTAGGAGTCTGTGTGTGTGTGTGTGTAGGGGCCTGTCCACTAAAACCCTCACCAGATGGTCGACACCCCGTCACGTCGCCATAACAACCCTCACTAGGCCTAAACACACTGATACAACACGGCTCCAATACACAGACCGACCAAGCGGAGGCTCCGCTGCCGAGATGGAGCCACTAAAGCCATGCCATTAAACCAGGCATCCTGTCATTCAGCGGCGTGTGTTTCTATGTTTTACAGCTTTTAGACAGTATGCATGGGGGGGGGGTCAGTACGCGTTGGTGGTTAGCTGTGTGTTAGCTATGGGCAGGTCAGTACGCGTTGGTGGTTAGCTGTGTGTTAGTTATGGGCAGGTCAGTACGCGTTGGTGGTTAGCTGTGTGTTAGCTATGGGCAGGTCAGTACGCGTTGGTGGTTAGCTGTGTGTTAGCTATGGGCAGGTCAGCACGCGTTGGTGGTTAGCTGTGTGTTAGCTATGGGCAGGTCAGTACGCGTTGGTGGTTAGCTGTGTGTGTGTATATGGCAGGCTTAGGGAAGTATGTGTTGATTGTTAGGGCTGGGATAAAACCAGTATCTCAAATATTGCAAATCTTTCCTTGGCAAATAAAACCTGTCCTTTAAAAACCTTCTGTATGTAACATATTGTGTTCTATAACCTGGAAAATAAATACATGTGACTCTGGATGACATCATAATAATCATAACCAAACTCTTTGGTCCTTTTAAAAACCTTCCAGGTGACTCTGGATGACATCATAATGTCTGGATGACATCATAATGATGTTTGTTTCCAACACCAGGGATATTTTCCTAAATAAGTTAGATCTGCTGTGTGTTTTGTTTCCAACACCAGGGATGTTTTCCTAAATAAGTTAGATCTGCTGTGTGTTTTGTTTCCTTGCCACGACACTAAAGAGCATGGCGATGCTGCTCGGATCCCGCTCTAGTGACTGTGTCTGATATAGACAGGTCCTTGTGTATGGACTGCTAAGTGTGTTTGGGGCAGGTCAGTGTGTTCTCGGACTGTCGTCCTGCGTTACGGTCACAGGCTCAACCCTTCGCTCCACCTCCAGGTTCTTCGTCGTCTACTAACACAGAACAGGGAGATTTTCAGAACTAACAGTGACAGTCAAACAGGGGAGGCCACGTCCTCCTAAAACATGATGACAGCAGATCAGTTTGCCCTTGCTCCTTTGTCACACACTCTCCGTATACCAAGCACGGGTATACAACGCACTCTGTACTTACCGTTGCGTACTAACCTCCAGAAGGCGAGGTCAAGTACAGGTGCATCAAAAAAAAGCTTCTATCTCAAGGCCATCAGCCTGTTAAATAGCCATCACTAGCCGGCTACAACCCGGTTACTCAACCCTGCACCTTAGAGGCTGCTGCCCACTGTGCATAGACATGGAATCACTGGTCACTTTAATCATGTTTACATACTGCATTACTCATCTCACATGTATATACTGTATTCTACTGTAGTTTAGGCTATGCCACTCCTACATTGCTCATCCTAATACTTATATATTTCTTAATTCCATTCTTTACTTTTAGTTTTGTGTGTATTGTGGTGAATTGTTAGATATTACTGCACTGTTTGAGCCAGGAACACCAGCATTTAGTTAGATACTACTGCACTGTTGGAGCTAGGAACATTTAGTTAGATATTACTGCACTGTAGGAGCTAGGAACATTTAGTTAGATATTACTGTTGGAGCTAGGAACATTTAGTTAGATATTACTGCACTGTAGGTGCTAGGAACATTTAGTTAGATATTACTGTTGGAGCTAGGAACATTTAGTTAGATATTACTGCACTGTTGGAGCTAGGAACATTTAGTTAGATATTACTGCACTGTAGGAGCTAGGAACATTTAGTTAGATATTACTGCACTGTTGGAGCTAGGAACATTTAGTTAGATATTACTGTAGGAGCCAGGAACATTTAGTTAGATATTACTGCACTGTTGGAGCTAGGAACATTTAGTTAGATATTACTGTAGGAGCCAGGAACATTTAGTTAGATATTACTGCACTGTTGGAGCCAGGAACATTTAGTTAGATATTACTGCACTGTTGGAGCTAGGAACATTTAGTTAGATATTACTGTTGGAGCTAGGAACATTTAGTTAGATATTACTGTTGGAGCTAGGAACATTTAGTTAGATATTACTGTAGGAGCTAGGAACATTTAGTTAGATATTACTGCACTGTTGGAGCTAGGAACATTTAGTTAGATATTACTGCACTGTTGGAGCTAGGAACATTTAGTTAGATATTACTGTTGGAGCTAGGAACATTTAGTTAGATATTACTGCACTGTTGGAGCTAGGAACATTTAGTTAGATATTACTGCACTGTAGGTGCTAGGAACATTTAGTTAGATATTACTGTTGGAGCTAGGAACATTTAGTTAGATATTACTGCACTGTAGGAGCTAGGAACATTTAGTTAGATATTACTGCACTCTAGGGACGTAAGCATTTCACTACACCTGCAATAACAATCTGCTAAAAGGTGTGTATGTGACCAATACATTTGATTAGACTTTTAGCACGTGTCATTTAGTTAAAAGTATGGCTTATACCAGGTCCACAACACAGTAGCGGCTCCTGACTGGCCGAGTACGCGGGGCGGGGGGCCGAGTGTTCCAAATTTAACAGACATGCATTGCATTTTCCAGCCTGATAATAGCTCATTTCCAATTCGATTATCTCTGAGTAGAACAGGAACAGAGTTATAGGCAGACTATCACATCAGACCTCTCGCCCACCGTAGACCATGCGGCCCCATCTGTCCGATTTTAGAAAAGGGCTGACGACAGAGACATCATTTGGTCTCATCTCAACATATTTAAATACCGAAATCAAAGTGCTGTAACATATAAATGAAACTCTAAACACTATCAACATGTCCCTTTACTGTGGCAAATGTGATCTAATCAACGCAATATTAGCCACTTTCAATGCAACATAACGAACAACGCAAGAGATTTTGTCGTAGGCAGAACTCATCGGAGTGGGATTCTACTGTGCATGACTCAGCCCATACTAGTCGACACAGACCAATGCGGCATAACCAATCAGAGCTGCAGTAGGCCTATATGCAAATACCATTGCCATATATGGACCTGTGACATTTACTTTGAACTGGACTGTGTTGACAGCATGAGCGGTCGTGAGTAGATGCTCTTGTTTTGAATCACAGCAAGAGCTGCATGTAGCCACGTGTGTTCATGTTGTTCATATCCGTTGCAAGTTTGTGAGTTATTAGCCCAGTTATAGATCATTTGTAGTCAGCAATAGGGGAGTGATTGCTTCTTACAAGAGCACAAAACATGTACATTTCTAGACATCTTTGAAAAGCAAGTTAGTTAAAAGATTCTTTTTTTTGTCTTAAAGGGGCAGAGATGTATTTTGAGAAAGGCTTCGGAAGAGGCTAGCATAATAAGTAGGAAGAGTGTAGCATAATTTGTCAGATTCTACTAGGCAGTGTAGGCAGTCTAGGCAGTGTAGCCTAGTGGTAAGAGCATTGGACTAGTAACCGAAACGTTGCAAGTTCAAATCCCCGAGCTGACAAGGTACAAAATCTATCATTCTGCCCCTGAACAGGCAGTTAACCCACTGTTTCTAGGCCGTCATTGAAAATAAGAATTTGTTCTTAACTGACTTGCCTAGTAAAATAAAGGTAAAATAAAAAATAACAATAAATAATAATAATGTTACGGGAATAATAATGCCTTTTATTTTGTAAAGAGGTTTCTTGTATCAAACAACACAACAACATTTCCAGTCACTTCCTTGTCTGAAGGACAAGTGGAATAACAAGTTAATGTCAAGCCCTGCATGTCCCCCCCCAAGAGTCTCATGGAATGTAGGTTCTACATTGAACACCACACATTGGCTGCTGCTGTAGGCTGAATGATAGAACAGCTATTTCCATGTTAAAATGTTATGGGATGTATTTTATCCATTGTTTTTTTATGGTAGGCTTCTACGCTTGTAGGCCTACATTATGATCAAATAGCCACAGTAGCAGACTTGGCCAATGTTAACTTAAAGCGGGTACAGCCTCAGTGTTAACAGTAAATGGGAGCTGGAAGTTGCACAGGATTTTTCACAATGTTCAAGTTGGTGCACAGCAGACCTGACATTTTCTCAATGCTTTAAAAAAACAAAAAAAACATTGAGGCAACATTGGCTACAAATATAAAAATGTATTGAAAAACTGTGCCGCTACTAAATTAAATACAGGGGAAACATTGCCATTTACGTGTCCATGAGTCGCAACATAACATGTTTGGTCACCTTGCTTCATTACCTTGATCAACCAATCTATATTATCTCACATGATAATTTAATTTAAAAAAAATGGAAGATGCAGCTGTGATTCACCCACCAATCAATGATCATCATCTTAGCTTCATCCACCACCCCAGGGGCCACAATAGCCCAGAAACCCTAATGTAATCCCAGCGAGACAAAAGAGGCCCCGAGGTCATTCCGGATCATTCTGCCTAATGAGACGTAAAACAGAACAATAGACAGAGCTCTGAGTGCCCCGGTTTATAGAAACGAACGTTATGGATTATTTTTTTTTTGTAGGGCCGATGACGAAACCAAATTTTTTTGGGGGGGGGTCCAGGAGGCAGATGGCCAAAATTTTAGGCCGATATTCAGCATCATAACATTTTAAAAACGTTGATGACAAATTTAGAATAGACAGCCATCTATGCATGAATGTGTACATTTTAAAATCAAAAAAAATAATTTGATTTGAAATGGCCAAACGGCATAGGGCTACTCACAGTAAAGGGGAATGCATATTCAATAGGAATGTGTTCATGCACGGCATTATTGAGCATGTTTTGGCTGATCAGTGGAGTCTATGGTGCTACAGATGACAATAGGTTTTCCTTCCTTTTGGGACTTATATTAGCCTTGTGATTAACAACATTTGCATAGAGTTTGGAGTTTGCAAAAAGGCACCTGAAGGACTGATTCTCTGGTCTGATGAAACCAAGCTTGAACTCTTTGGCCTGAATGCCAAGCGTCACGTCTGGAGGAAACCTGGCACCATGAACGGAGCAAAGTACAGAGAGATCCTTGATGAAAACCTGTCCCAGAGTGCCCAGAACCTCAGACTGGGGCGAAGGTTCACCTACCAACAGGACAACAACCCTAAGCCCACAGCCAAGACAACGCAGGAGTGGCTTCGGGACAAGTCTCTGAATATCCTTGAGTTGCCCAGCTAGAGTCCGGACCTGAAACTGATCGTACATCTCTGGAGAGACCTGAAAATAGCTGTGCAGTGATGCTCCCCATCCAACCTGACAGAGCTTGAGAGGATCTGCTGAGAAGAAATGGGAGAAACTCCCCAAATACAGCTGTGCCAAGCTTGTAGTGTCATATCCAAGAAGACTCGAGGATGAAATCACTGCCAAAGGTCTTTAAACAAAGTAACGAGTAATGCGTCCAAATGGTTATGTAAAATGTGATATTTACATGTTTTGTTTAAAAAAAAAATATATATATAGATTTTTTTTGCTTTGTCATTAACGTTAGCGAACAAGCTAACTAGCGAACAAGCTACCTAGCGAACAAGCTAACAGGGTAGAAATGAACCAAAACATTGTTTAGAAAGTTGCTTTTAGTTGCCTGGTTTGCTAGATTGACAAACTAAATTCATTTTTAAACAGATGGGTTTATTGGTGTTAAAATACACCAGTTGTGCTATTTTGGACCGCAAGGCTGCTGATGTCAAGCAGCTTGTTGTTTTTGAGTTCATACGTTTTCATAATGACAACAGTCTACAGACATGTGGATAGACCATAAACCAGCCTTTAGTCTCAATCTTTGGTTGTTTACTACACTACCGTACTCACTCGGTTTAGCACATGGCCTCACATGTGAATCCTTGAAGAGATGGGTGGGTGTGGAGTTGGTGCAGACAAAGAAGAGCTCTCCAGTAGCTACCAAAACATTCAAGGGCCATTTTCTCAAAATGTGGGGTTACAAGTTAATCAACTTTCAAAGCAGAATTACTTTCCCCATTGTTCCTAAAATGTAGTGTATTATACACAATTTTATAGCTCTGAGTCTCTACTTTTATCCAATGTAAAAAAAAACATTTCCAATTTTGCTACATACATACATACATAATACATATACCCAATTGAGCCGGTTAGTCACAAATGCTTTGTTTGTAAATGATTGTCTAAGCCATCAGTAAAAAAAAAAAACTAAAATGATCATCGTGCTGTCTGGTTTGCTTAATATAAGAAATGTAAAATAAATTCAGATTTATATTGATACTTAGGTATATTTAAAACAAAATACTTTTAGACTGACTCAAGTCATATCTTACTGGGTGCCTTTCACTTTAATTTGAGAAAAGTAAAAAGACACCCTAATAGAAAATGACTGAAGTATGACAATTGTTTTTTTTTTCCACCACTGCTGATGGCTCAGGTGGTGAGTGGTGCAAAAGCTGATAGAGAATGGCCTTTTCTAGGATACCGGCCCAATGTCGGCCCGATATAAAAATAAAAATTGGTCGTTCTCTACCGGTTTACCACAAGGCCCATTAATGAAGACGTCATTCTCCTGCTGCCTTTCCTTATTGTGGAGTAGCTCCATATGCTCTATACATTATGGGCCTGCCCTGCAGACTCCTCCTCTCTCCATAACCATATTACCTCAGAGCTATAGGGACAGTCTACTAGGCTCACACACACACACACCTTTTCATCCCGCCTACCAAATCTTTCTGTTTCTTTTCAAACCCCCAATCCATCTCCATCAGTATCCTAGTCTCTCTCTGGAGACCGACAGGATGTGGAGACTACTGCCACGATCCCAAATCCTCCTGAAATTATTCTATAATAATATAATATAACACTATGACATTGTGAGACAGCAGAATCCAGTGGATTAACACCAGGCCAGGACAGAGTCATCCATCGTCAGCATAGTGATACCTCTGTGTCGTGATGTGTGAAGAGAGAGGAAAAACAACAGCAGCAGGGCCAGGCTGACCGGGGGGGGGGAGGGGAGCACCAAGTCAGTGTTATCAGACTGGGGGGGGGGGGGGAGCACCATGTCAATGTTGTCTGAATGGGGGGGGGGGGTAACACCATGTCAGTATTATCAGACTGGGGGGGGAGAGCACCATGTCAGTATTATCAGACTGGGGGGGGAGCACCATGTCAGTGTTGTCTGAATGGGGGGGGGGGGTAACACCATGTCAGTGTTATCAGACTGGGGGGGGGGGGGGGGGGCACCATGTCAGTGTTATCAGACTGGGGGGGGGGGGCACCATGTCAGTGTTATCAGACTGGGGGGGCACCATGTCAGTGTTATCAGACTGGGGGGGGGGGGCACCATGTCAGTGTTATCAGACTGGGGGGGGGGGGCACCATGTCAGTGTTATCAGACTGGGGGGGGGGCACCATGTCAGTGTTGTCTGAATGGGGGGGGGGGTAACACCATGTCAGTGTTATCTGACTGGGGGGGGCACCATGTCAGTGTTGTCTGAATGGGGGGGGGCACCATGTCAGTGTTATCTGACTGGGGGGGGCACCATGTCAGTGTTACCTGACTGGGGGGGGGGGGGGAGCACCATGTCAGTGTTATCTGACTGGGGGGAGGGGGGGGGGGCACCATGTCAGTGTTATCAGACTGGGGGGGAGCACCATGTCAGTGTTGTCTGAATGGGGGGGGGTAACACCATGTCAGTGTTATCAGACTGGGGGGGGGGGGGGGGCACCATGTCAGTGTTATCAGACTGGGGGGGGGGGGGGGGCACCATGTCAGTGTTATCAGACTGGGGGGGGGGAGCACCATGTCAGTGTTGTCTGAATGGGCGGGGGGGTAACACCATGTCAGTGTTATCTGACTGGGGGGGGGGGGCACCATGTCAGTGTTACCTGACTGGGGGGGGGAGCACCATGTCAGTGTTATCTGACTGGGGGGAGGGGGGAACACCATGTCAGTGTTATCTGACTGGGGGGGGGGGAACACCATGTCAGTGTTATCTGACTGGGGGGGGGGGGGGGGGGGGGGGGAACACCATGTCAGTGTTATCTGACTGGGGGGAGGAGGGAACACCATGTCAGTATTATCTGACTGGGGGGGGGGACACCATGTCAGTGTTATCTGACTGGGGGAGCACCATGTCAGTGTTATCTGACTGGGGGGGTGGGGGAGCACCATGTCAGTGTTATCTGACTGGGGGGGGGGGGGGCACCATGTCAGTATTATCTGACTGGGGGGGGGGGGGGGGGGGACACAATGTCAGTGTTATCTGACTGGGGGGGGGACACAATGTCAGTATTATCTGACTGGGGGGGGCACCATGTCAGTATTATCTGACTGGGGGGTGGGGAGCACCATGTCAGTATTATCTGACTGGGGGGAGGGAACACCATGTCAGTATTATCTGACTGGGGGGAGGGAACACCATGTCAGTATTATCTGACTGGGGGGGGACACCATGTCAGTATTATCTGACTGGGGGGGGACACCATGTCAGTATTATCTGACTGGGGGGGGGGGGGGGGCACCATGTCAGTATTATCTGACTGGGGGGGGGGGGGGGGGGGGGGGGACACAATGTCAGTGTTATCTGACTGGGGGGGTGACACAATGTCAGTATTATCTGACTGGGGGGGGGGCACCATGTCAGTATTATCTGACTGGGGGGTGGGGGAGCACCATGTCAGTATTATCTGACTGGGGGGAGGGGAACACCATGTCAGTATTATCTGACTGGGGGGACACCATGTCAGTATTATCTGACTGGGGGGGGACACCATGTCAGTATTATCTGACTGGGGGGGGACACCATGTCAGTATTATCTGACTGGGGGGGGCACCATGTCAGTATTATCTGACTGGGGGGACACCATGTCAGTATTATCTGACTGGGGGGACACCATGTCAGTATTATCTGACTGGGGGGACAACACCATGTCAGTATTATCTGACTGGGGGGACACCATGTCAGTATTATCTGACTGGGGGGGGGGACACCATGTCAGTGTTATCTGACTGGGGGGACACCATGTCAGTATTATCTGACTGGGGGGACACCATGTCAGTATTATCTGACTGGGGGGACACCATGTCAGTATTATCTGACTGGGGGGACACCATGTCAGTATTATCTGACTGGGGGGACAACACCATGTCAGTATTATCTGACTGGGGGGAGTGGGGGGAACACCGTGTCAGTATTATCTGACTGGGGGGGGACACCATGTCAGTATTATCTGACTGGGGGGGACACCATGTCAGTATTATCTGACTGGGGGGACACCATGTCAGTATTATCTGACTGGGGGGGGACACCATGTCAGTATTATCTGACTGGGGGGACACCATGTCAGTATTATCTGACTGGGGGGGGACACCATGTCAGTATTATCTGACTGGGGGGGGAGGAGGAGGGAACACCATGTCAGTATTATCTGACTGGGGGGGGGGGACACCATGTCAGTATTATCTGACTGGGGGGAGGAGGAGGGAACACCATGTCAGTATTATCTGACTGGGGGGAACACCATGTCAGTATTATCTGACTGGGGGGGGACACCATGTCAGTATTATCTGACTGGGGGGGACACCATGTCAGTATTATCTGACTGGGGGGGGGACACCATGTCAGTATTATCTGACTGGGGGGGGACACCATGTCAGTATTATCTGACTGGGGGGAACACCATGTCAGTATTATCTGACTGGGGGGAGGAGGAGGGAACACCATGTCAGTATTATCTGACTGGGGGGGACACCATGTCAGTATTATCTGACTGGGGGGGACACCATGTCAGTATTATCTGACTGGGGGGGGACACCATGTCAGTATTATCTGACTGGGGGGGACACCATGTCAGTATTATCTGACTGGGGGGGGGGGGGGTGGAACACCATGTCAGTGTTATCTGACTGGGGGGGGGGGCACCATGTCAGTGTTGTCTGAATGGGGGGGGCACCATGTCAGTGTTATCTGACTGGGGGGTGGGGGGAGCACCATGTCAGTATTATCTGACTGGGGGGACACCATGTCAGTATTATCTGACTGGGGGGGGACACCATGTCAGTATTATCTGACTGGGGGGGACACCATGTCAGTATTATCTGACTGGGGGGCACCATGTCAGTATTATCTGACTGGGGGGGGACACCATGTCAGTATTATCTGACTGGGGGGACACCATGTCAGTATTATCTGACTGGGGGGGGAGGGAACACCATGTCAGTATTATCTGACTGGGGGGACACCATGTCAGTATTATCTGACTGGGGGGACACCATGTCAGTGTTATCTGACTGGGGGGGGCACCATGTCAGTGTTGTCTGAATGGGGGGGCACCATGTCAGTGTTATCTGACTGGGGGGGTGGGGGGAGCACCATGTCAGTATTATCTGACTGGGGGGAGGGAACACCATGTCAGTATTATCTGACTGGGGGGGGGACACCATGTCAGTATTATCTGACTGGGGGGGGGACACCATGTCAGTATTATCTGACTGGGGGGGGGGCACCATGTCAGTATTATCTGACTGGGGGGGGACACCATGTCAGTATTATCTGACTGGGGGGGGACACCATGTCAGTATTATCTGACTGGGGGGGGACACCATGTCAGTATTATCTGACTGGGGGGGGACACCATGTCAGTATTATCTGACTGGGGGGGGACACCATGTCAGTATTATCTGACTGGGGGGGGACACCATGTCAGTATTATCTGACTGGGGGGGGACACCATGTCAGTATTATCTGACTGGGGGGGACACCATGTCAGTATTATCTGACTGGGGGGACACCATGTCAGTATTATCTGACTGGGGGGACACCATGTCAGTATTATCTGACTGGGGGGACACCATGTCAGTATTATCTGACTGGGGGGACACCATGTGAGTATTATCTGACTGGGGGGGACACCATGTCAGTATTATCTGACTGGGGGGGGACACCATGTCAGTATTATCTGACTGGGGGGGGACACCATGTCAGTATTATCTGACTGGGGGGACACACCATGTCAGTATTATCTGACTGGGGGGGGACACCATGTCAGTATTATCTGACTGGGGGGACACCATGTCAGTATTATCTGACTGGGGGGACACCATGTCAGTATTATCTGACTGGGGGGGGGGGAACACCATGTCAGTATTATCTGACTGGGGGGGTGGGGGGAACACCATGTCAGTATTATCTGACTGGGGGGGGGACACCATGTCAGTATTATCTGACTGGGGGGGGACACCATGTCAGTATTATCTGACTGGGGGGACACCATGTCAGTATTATCTGACTGGGGGGACACCATGTCAGTATTATCTGACTGGGGGGGAACACCATGTCTGTATTATCTGACTGGGGGGGGGGGGGGGGGTGGAACACCATGTCAGTGTTATCTGACTGGGGGGACACCATGTCAGTATTATCTGACTGGGGGGACACCATGTCAGTATTATCTGACTGGGGGGACACCATGTCAGTATTATCTGACTGGGGGGAACACCATGTCAGTATTATCCGACTGGGGGGGGGGACACCATGTCAGTATTATCTGACTGGGGGGGGGGGGTGGAACACCATGTCAGTGTTATCTGACTGGGGGGGGGGAGCACCATGTCAGTATTATCTGACTGGGGGGAGCACCATGTCAGTATTATCTGACTGGGGGGGGACACCATGTCAGTATTATCTGACTGGGGGAGCACCATGTCAGTATTATCTGACTGGGGGGAGGAGGAGGGAACACCATGTCAGTGTTATCTGACTGGGGGGGGGGAACACCATGTCAGTATCATCTGACTGGGGGGGGAGGGAACACCATGTCAGTATCATCTGACTGGGGGGAACACCATGTCAGTATTATCTGACTGGGGGGGGAACACCATGTCAGTATTATCTGACTGGGGGGGACACCATGTCAGTATTATCTGACTGGGGGGGGACACCATGTCAGTATTATCTGACTGGGGGGAGGGGGAACACCATGTCAGTATTATCTGACTGGGGGGAAGAGGGAACACCATGTCAGTGTTATCTGACTGGGGGGGGGGGGCACCACGTCAGTGTTATCTGACGGGGGGGCACCACGTCAGTATTATCTGACAGGGGGAGGAGGGGGAACACCATGTCAGTATTATCTGACTGGGGGGACACCATGTCAGTATTATCTGACTGGGGGGGGGACACCATGTCAGTATTATCTGACTGGGGGGGGGGAACACCATGTCAGTGTTATCTGACTGGGGGGGGAGCACCATGTCAGTATTATCTGACTGGGGGGGACACCATGTCAGTATTATCTGACTGGGGGGACACCATGTCAGTATTATCTGACTGGGGGGGGAACACCATGTCAGTATTATCTGACTGGGGGGAGGAGGGAACACCATGTCAGTATCATCTGACTGGGGGGAGGAGGAGGGAACACCATGTCAGTGTTATCTGACTGGGGGGGCACCATGTCAGTATTATCTGACTGGGGGGGCACCATGTCAGTATTATCTGACTGGGGGGAGGAGGGAACACCATGTCAGTATTATCTGACTGGGGGGAGGAGGAGGGAACACCATGTCAGTGTTATCTGACTGGGGGGGGACACCATGTCAGTATTATCTGACTGGGGGGGGACACCATGTCAGTATTATCTGACTGGGGGGGGACACCATGTCAGTATTATCTGACTGGGGGGGGGGGAGGAGGAGGGAACACCATGTCAGTATTATCTGACTGGGGGGACACCATGTCAGTATCATCTGACTGGGGGGGGACACCATGTCAGTATTATCTGACTGGGGGGACACCATGTCAGTATTATCTGACTGGGGGGGGACACCATGTCAGTATTATCTGACTGGGGGGGGACACCATGTCAGTATTATCTGACTGGGGGGACACCATGTCAGTATTATCTGACTGGGGGGGACACCATGTCAGTATTATCTGACTGGGGGGACACCATGTCAGTATTATCTGACTGGGGGGACACCATGTCAGTATTATCTGACTGGGGGGGGACAACACCATGTCAGTATTATCTGACTGGGGGGAGTGGGGGGAACACCGTGTCAGTATTATCTGACTGGGGGGACACCATGTCAGTATTATCTGACTGGGGGGGACACCATGTCAGTATTATCTGACTGGGGGGGGACACCATGTCAGTATTATCTGACTGGGGGGACACCATGTCAGTATTATCTGACTGGGGGGACACCATGTCAGTATCATCTGACTGGGGGGACACCATGTCAGTATCATCTGACTGGGGGGAGGAGGAGGGAACACCATGTCAGTATTATCTGACTGGGGGGGGGACACCATGTCAGTATCATCTGACTGGGGGGACACCATGTCAGTATTATCTGACTGGGGGGGGACACCATGTCAGTATTATCTGACTGGGGGGGGGACACCATGTCAGTATTATCTGACTGGGGGGGGACACCATGTCAGTATTATCTGACTGGGGGGACACCATGTTAGTATTATCTGACTGGGGGGGGACACCATGTCAGTATCATCTGACTGGGGGGAGGAGGGAACACCATGTCAGTATTATCTGACTGGGGGGGACACCATGTCAGTATCATCTGACTGGGGGGACACCATGTCAGTATTATCTGACTGGGGGGACACCATGTTAGTATTATCTGACTGGGGGGGGACACCATGTCAGTATTATCTGACTGGGGGGGAACACCATGTCAGTATTATCTGACTGGGGGGGGTGGAACACCATGTCAGTGTTATCTGACTGGGGGGGGTGGAACACCATGTCAGTGTTATCTGACTGGGGGGGGAGCACCATGTCAGTATTATCTGACTGGGGGGAGGAGGAGGGAACACCATGTCAGTGTTATCTGACTGGGGGGACACCATGTCAGTATTATCTGACTGGGGGGACACCATGTCAGTATTATCTGACTGGGGGGAACACCATGTCAGTATTATCTGACTGGGGGGACACCATGTCAGTATTATCTGACTGGGGGGACACCATGTCAGTATTATCTGACTGGGGGGAACACCATGTCAGTATTATCTGACTGGGGGGGGAGGAGGAGGGAACACCATGTCAGTATTATCTGACTGGGGGGACACCATGTCAGTATCATCTGACTGGGGGGGGACACCATGTCAGTATTATCTGACTGGGGGGAGGGAACACCATGTCAGTATTATCTGACTGGGGGGGACACCATGTCAGTATTATCTGACTGGGGGGGGACACCATGTCAGTATTATCTGACTGGGGGGGGAACACCATGTCAGTATTATCTGACTGGGGGGGGGGGGGTGGAACACCATGTCAGTGTTATCTGACTGGGGGGGGGGAGCACCATGTCAGTATTATCTGACTGGGGGGGGACACCATGTCAGTGTTATCTGACTGGGGGGAACACCATGTCAGTATTATCTGACTGGGGGGACACCATGTCAGTATTATCTGACTGGGGGGAACACCATGTCAGTATTATCTGACTGGGGGGACACCATGTCAGTATCATCTGACTGGTGGGGGGAACACCATGTCAGTATTATCTGACTGGGGGGGGGGGGTGGAACACCATGTCAGTGTTATCTGACTGGGGGGAGGAGGGGGAACACCATGTCAGTATTATCTGACAGGGGGGAGGAGGGATCACCATGTCAGTTTTATCTGACTGGGGGGAACACCATGTCAGTTTTATCTGACTGGGGGGGGGGGGGGGGGACACCATGTCAGTATTATCTAATAATATTATTATCACTAAATGCTGTCATAATATACCATAAGAATGAGCGAGTACGATTGTTTTCATGAGCATGGTCTTATTTCTATTATTTATTACAGCATTCATCTCCCATTCACCCAGTTAAATGTAACATCGATAGGTTTAGGCTACTTCATGATACTCGAAGTTTAATCTATAACCAGGTTGCTACAACCTGACACATGGACAGTCAGGGACACATTCAATACTGCCTTGCACATTCTTGCCTGCATCTAGTAGTAACACCCCTTTTAATAAAACCATAGCCAGCTCGCTAACCGAGCATCCCTCTCTGTTGGATAGTCATAGCCAGCTAGCTACCCGAGCATCCCTCTCTGTTGGATAGTCATAGCCAGCTAGCTAACCTAGCATCCCTCTCTGTTGGATAGCCATAGCCAGCTCGCTAACATATCATCACTATCATGGAACACTGGTCCCTTTAGTAGTGGAACACGGGTCCCTTTAGTAGTGGAACACGGGTCCCTTTAGTAGTGGAACACGGGTCCCTTTAGTAGTGTTTACATACTGTTCTACTCATTACATATGTATATAATATATTCTAGTCAAGTCCATCCTATTCAACTATTGCTGTACATATACTATGCTTCCCACATTTTCTACATATATACTACATATACTCCATATTCTATCAATGTATTCTACACATACTACATAGTGTATCCATATACTATATATTCTACACATATACTACATTCTATCCATGTATTCTACACATATACATTGTATCGGGGCGTCAGGGTAGCCTAGCGGTTAGAGCGTTGGACTAGTAACCGAAAGGCTGCAAGTTCGAATCCCCGAGCTGACAAGGTACAAATCTGTCATTCTGCCCCTGAACAGGCAGTTAACCCACTGTTCCCAGGCCGTCATTGAAAATAAGAATTTGTTCTTAACTGTCTTGCCTAGTTAAATAAAGGTAAAATAAAATAAATAATAATACATACTGTTCATAATGTCTATCCATCCCATCACACACATATACTGTACATACACATATAGGGGGAAAAACAACAACTATTTGTTGACTAATTAGGAGTACAGTAATATTTCTGTCATTTTCGTAAAGCTCCAATTCTCCTCTTTTTCTAGGAAACCACTGTCATTCACCCCCATTGACAGTTATGACAGAGAGAAAAATCAGAGCTTTCTATGGGCCCCCCTCTTACCAAGGCTTTATAATTATATGGTTAACTATGGCTGGCACTGGTTACCATCTGCCACAATATCACGTTGCCAACTAAGGCATATTAGGGGATAGTAGACCGAGTTGGACAAGGATATCTGAACGACCACAATGGAAGTAGCCTAAATAATCATTATTTTATAGAATCTTTCTTTTGTTGTTTTTTTTTTGACTGACTAAAATGTCAGTGACAAACTAAACAAAACTTGTCCAATTTTAGTCAACTGATAACTAGAAATGACTAAAATATGACTAAAGACTAAAAAGGTATATTAAAAGACAAATAATTAACATAGCTGCCAAAATTATCACTACTCAGGATAACAAAAAGTGGGCTATATGAACTACGATCCCTGGACCTAAAGAGACAGTTCTGCTATTATTAAATGTTAAATGTTAATTTTAATTCAAATTAAATGTTCCAGACACTTATACAGAGATCAGTTAATTCGCTTTCAATGTCCTCTCAGTTCCATAATGGATGCAGATAACACACAGACAGCGTAACCCAGACAAAAATACACTGAACAAACATATACAAACACAACATGGTCCCATGTTTCATGAGGTGAAATAATAAAACTTTTTTTTTTTAAGAAAATGAAAAAATGTTCGATACGCACTAAGAAAAGTGTATTTCAGTGCAATTTTGTGACCAAATTTGTTTACATCCCTGTTAGTGAGTATTTCTCCTTTACCAATATAACTCATCCACCTGACAGGTGTGGCATATCAAGAAGCTGATTGACCACCATGATCATTACACAGGTGCACTTTGTACTGGGGACAATAAAAGGCCACTCTAAAATGTGCAGTTGTGTCACACAACACAAAGCCACAGATGTCTCAAGTTGAGGGAGCGTGCAATTGGCATGCCGACTGTAGCTTTATCCACCAGAGATGTTGCCAGATAATTTTGTATTCATTTCTCTACATTAAGCGGCATCCAACGTTGTTTTCAGAGAATTTGGCAGTACATCTAACCGGCCTCACAACCGCAGACCACGTTTAACCACACCAGCCCAGTACATCTACATCTGGCTTCTTCACCTGCGGGATCATCGGAGACCAGCCACCCGGACAACTGATGAAATCATTTATACACAATGTGTCAGAAACTGTCTCTGGGAATCTCGTCTGCTTGCTCGTCGTTCTCACCGGGGTCTTGACGGGACTGCAGTTTGGCGTCGTAAATCAACTTCAAAATGCGTCGATTACTACTGGCACGCAGGAGAAGTGAGCTTTTCACAGATGAAGCCCGCTTTCAACTGTACCGGGCAGATGACAGGCGTCGTGTATGGCGTTGTGTGGGCAAGCGGTTTGCTGATCAAATCTAATTTTATTTGTCACATACACACGGTTAGCAGACGTTAATGCGAGTGTAGCGAAATGCTTGTGCTTCTAGTTCCGACAATGCAGTAACAACCAACATCTAACCTAACAATTCACAACAACTACCGTATACACACAAGTGTAAAGGGATAAATGTCAATGTTGTAAACAGTGTGCCTGTGGTGGGGTTATGGTAGGGGCAGCATAGGCTACGGACAACAAAACACAACTGCATTTAATCGATGGCAATTTAAATGCACAGAGATACCGTGACGAGATCCTGAGGCCCATTGTTGTGCCATTCATCCACTGCCATCACATCCTGTTTCAGCATGATAATGTACTGCCCCATGTCGCAAGGATCTTTACACAATTCCTGTAAACTGAAAATGTCCCTGTTCTTCCATGGCCTGCATACTCACCAGACATGCCACCCATTGAGCATGTTTAAGATGCTCTGGTTCGACGTGTACGACAGCGTGTTCCAGTTCCCGCCAATATCCAGCAACACACAGCCAATGAAGAGGAGTGGAACAACATTCCCCACCAATCAACATCATGATCAACTCTATGTGAAGGAGATGTGTCGTGCTGCATGAGGCTAATGGTGGTCACACCAGATACTGACTGGTTTTCAGACCCACAACCCATAACATTTTAAAAGGTATCTGTGACCAACAGATGCATATCTGTCTTCCCAGTTATATAAAATCCATAAATTAGGGCCTAATAAATATTTAAATTGACTGATTTCCTTATAAACTGTAACTCAGTCAAATCTTTGAAAATTGTATGTTGCATTTATATACACTATATACTGAGCAGCTGCACAGAGGCTATACGCGTGAAATCAAATTAGTCAACCTATTCCCCCTGTGGGTTCAGGTCAAAACAAATGCAGTATATAGGGAATAGGGTAAACAAGACTGCCAGGCAGCTAGCGTGCCCTACTGTGCTCTTTGCTAAATGGTGAGTAGATGGTTTCCCTTTCAGTCCTATCAGCTATCCCACAACCAATGCCTTCCTCCTTGTGTACAATCAATGTTAGCAAAGTAACATGACACAGGAGGTACAAGCCCCGAGGTAAACACAGCTGCGCGTACACACACACACACACACACACACACACACACACACACACACACACACACACACACACACACACACACACACACACACACACAACCTGCTTAGCTCAGCTCTCTAATTTAACATTTTGGAATAGACCTCTGAAGCAAAAGCATCCAATTAATTAACTAAATGGGCAGCGGCCAACCGAATGGCACCCTTTTGCCTAGATTGTGCACTACCCATAGGGCCCTGGTCAAAAGTAGTGCACTACCCATAGGGCCCTGGTCTAAAGTAGTGCACTACCCATAGGGCCCTGGTCTAAAGTAGTGCACTACCCATAGGGCCCTGGTCTAAAGTAGTGCACTACCCATAGGGCCCTGGTCTAAAGTAGTGCACTACCCATAGGGCCCTGGTCTAAAGTAGTGCACTACCCATAGGGCCCTGGTCTAAAGTAGTGCACTACCCATAGGGCCCTGGTCTAAAGTAGTGCACTACCCATAGGGCCCTGGTCTAAAGTAGTGCACTACCCATAGGGCCCTGGTCTAAAGTAGTGCACTACCCATAGGGCCCTGGTCTAAAGTAGTGCACTACCCATAGGGCCCTGGTCAAAAGTAGTGCACTACCCATAGGGCCCTGGTCAAAAGTAGTGCACTACCCATAGGGCCCTGGTCAAAAGTAGTGCACTACCCTTAGGGCCCTGGTCTAAAGTAGTGCACTACCCATAGGGCCCTGGTCTAAAGTAGTGCACTACCCATAGGGCCCTGGTCTAAAGTAGTGCACTACCCATAGGGCCCTGGTCAAAAGTAGTGCACTACCCATAGGGCCCTGGTCAAAAGTAGTGCACTACCCTTAGGGCCCTGGTACCATTTGAGACAGAAACACGGTATTTTCCTTAATGGGATGCTTACTGTGCATTGTGTTGATAGTGTACAGTGCTGATTTACAAACCCTATTGTGGGCCCCTTTCCACATGTGGAAGCAGCAGCTTAGCGAAGAATGTCATTCGGTGAGAGAAGAGTGAGAGTGCGAGAGCAGGGACAATGGAAGTGAAAGTTGAACAATGTATTGGGACAGAGATCACAAGACACGAAGATCAACTAGTTAAACTGCTCTCCACATGCCTGAAACCACCTGAAACCCCACCTCTTTAAGGAATACCTAGGATAGGATAAAGTAATCCTTCTCACCCCCCCCCCCTTAAATGATTTAGATGCACTATTGTAAAGTGGCTGTTCCACTGGATGTCATAAGGTGAATTCACCAATTTGTAAGTCGCTCTGGATAAGAGCGTCTGCTAAATGACTTAAATGTAAATGTAATGCCTGAAAGGAGAAGTAGGCCCATCCTCTCTGGTACCATGGATAGAAACTAGCCAGTAATGGAGGGTAAACGCAAGTAAACACCGTTTACCCTCCTTTTCCTCTCCCTCCCCCTGGGACAGTCCCCCCCTCTGGGACAGTTTTGCCCCCCCCCCCCCCGGGACAGTTTGTGTGCCCCCCCCCCCCCCCCCGGGACAGTTTGTGTGCCCCCTTCTGGGACAGTTTGCCCCTCCCACCCATAAAAAGCGTTGCTTTTTTTCCACCACGACCGGCAATCAGACTTTACCCACCAATTTTATTACCACTACATCACCCGTAACCACCACAAACATGTTGGGTCAACAACATTCAAACCAATACTGTAAGTTAATGGTCAGCTCCACCCACAGCTTGCCTGAAGCAGTAAGACTGTCAATAGCACACGTTTTAGGCCTATACACACACAATGAACTTGTTGACACTAGCGAGGTCGCTAGCTAGGCCGCTAATCCACACCCTCAAATGAGCTCAAATGAAGGTTGGCCATATTTTTTACTTAACTACGCAAGTCAGTTGAGAACAAATTCTTATTTACAATGACAGCCTACGCCAGCCAAACGCAAACCAGGACGACGCTGGGCCAATTGTGCGCCGCCCTATGGGACTCCCGATCACGGCCGGTTGTGATAGAGCCTGGAATCAAACCAGGGTCTGTAGGGACACTGAGATTCGGTGCCTTAGAACGCTGCGCCACTTGGGATGCAGGATTGGCTGTGTGACATGCCTAATAAGGAACCACACATTTGATTTATGATATCCTCTATAGTCACTAAGTCAGCCATTGTCAGAGTCAGTGATGCCCATCTTCTTGATGACAACATAATGAAACAACTCCCTTTAAAAAATGTGCACACAATGCTAAATGTGTGTTGGTTTTTGGAGGAAATTGCAGGCATATCCATGCTATATGTGTTGCTGTCTACATCACTAAATCATGCATCCAGTCTGTATGAGAAGTAGCTCATTTCCATTATAGTGACCAGAATCCTTTGTAACTCGTGTTGTGGAATAAAGGGCTTGTTTGGCCCACAGACTTACTGTATGTGTGGGTTGGCCTCACTGGACTCAATATATAATACATTTGAGCTGTTCTGTTCTTCTTAAATGGCAAAGGCATGACATTCTAACATGGCTAGTACTGGCATCAGCTGATCAGTTAAATAGCTAACAGGAACTAGATTCATGTAAAAGGGTCCAAGCAGGGCAAAATAAATCAGACCTATATCCGATTTTGTTTAACTAGCTGGCTAAAGAACATAACGAATCTTTGATCAGGGGGACCTTAACATGACTTAGTGTTATATATATATATATATATATATATATATATATATATATATATATATATAAGTAGATAAAACATTAGTTTTGACAAACATCGACAACAACTGACGTTAACTAGCTAGGTAGTTAGATATAAATCACCGGTCCCATTTACAGCAAATCCAGAATTACTCAACTCACCGGGGTCCATGTTAGCTGGATATTAAATTTGAGATGTTTATCTAGGTAAATAGTTAACTAAAATATAGCTAAACTTACTAGCCAGCTAACGTTAACCGGGCCATGATGAATTGGCTTTTTACTTATTTTTTAAACGTTATAAAACCAACCTATAAGCAATCTCCCACTAGCTGTCTATAAAATAAAGATCGGAAGACAAAACGGTAAAGCGGATAATCTCTTGCTACCGTATCAAAAAGGGAAACACATCGTCTATGTTGGGTTCGTGGTTACTAGATTAGCTAACACCATCCACCCATTCACTAACATTAGCTCTCTAATCCAAGGCCGGGTGGAGAAGCATACTACCATGCCACTCCGGGGGGGAGATAGGAAACATACTATCCAAATGCACTTCTTACCGTTTAGCTACTTTGGGCACAGTTGATCTTTCGATTTTGAAAAAGGTATCTATGTTTGTTCGCATACCAACAACAACAAAAAAGCAACAGTACACACGCTCTCTTCCTTTGGTTGAGCACTCAATAAATAAAATAAAATAAATAAAGAGCACGTAGTAAACTAGCTAAACTAGAAGCGGTCCTGGTTGGCTGTCAATCCCTCCCACATCCGGGGGCTGCGTTCATCACGAAAACATATAACGGAAACGGTGTTGTACTGAACGACCATTATGTAAATAAAATTTAAAAAAAAAATAAAAAAACAACGGAGGGGTTTGCTTCGTTCCGTTTGTTTCCGTTTAAGATATATTTTGCAACAAAATTGGCATAATGAATTACACCCTTTGTTCAAGTACATAGAATAACGTTTTGGAGAAACGTGTATTAGTACAAATCGTTCCCGCAATGTAGCACAGGTTCAATTGAAATGTTGTCACACTGGGTGTTGGAAAAGTGGGAGGTATGAGGGAATTCGCACAGAAGTCATATCAATAAAATCAAAATATTCCCTCGTTTTGTCGATCACAAAATAATTGTATTGTAATCACGATATAACAAAAGTTGTTCACACAATTATTTTCTGATCTCGACAAAAACGAGGGATTTTGTTTTTGATGTCCTTTTCCTGTTCTTCAAATCCGTCCTGAGTGATGTAATCGAGAAAAATTGAGTAGTGTTTCTCCCTTTTCCCAAAGTCCACTTTACAATATCTTTCTATAACATGTCTGATCTATCCTTCAACGTCCCTAAAAGCTAGTCGTTGATGGAGAAATACATGAACCCGTTCCTGCATCAGATTTTGGAACTTTATTGATAGGTCTAACCTGGCATTGTTTTGTATCAAGTCTTGCGTAGGTAGGCTTGTTACTAGTTTACCTAACAATGATTTATATATATACTAGATGTGACTAATAGGAGGCGCTGTTTTGAAGCCTCCATCTTGGCACTCCTCCACCGTTGTAAAAATGTATTTTGATGTTATTGAAATGCATTTATTAATGTCTACATTTTTTTTTACATGTTTATTCTATTCCAGACACTTTAATGCATACTTTTAAATCAAGTACAATGTTATTGGTCACATACACGTATATAGCAGATGTTATTGCAGGTGTAGCAACATGCTTGTGTAAGAAATATTATGTGAGCTAAACATACAAATATATACAACCTTTTCCTTAAAGTATAATTTCTGGAAAGTTCTACTGTTACTGTCCCCATTACAAAAATATTTAAATACATGTAATTTTATCCTTGAAAAAATGTAATTGAAATACTGTAGAATTCCATTCATTCCTATGGAGGACCACTTCCCAGTTGCAGTGTATATGAGACATTGGTGTCAGAAGTGGGATGGCGCCTGTGAGGCCATCAGAGAGGCATGCACATGTAGAATTAAATAGAACTATGACAATCCTAGAGTTCTATTGTCACGTGTCTTTGGTAGCCTCGAGACCCACATTTGACACTAGTGTAGCAAACGAGGACAAAGCCTATCTAAGCAAGGGGCATTCGTTGTAATACACTTTATTTGTAAAGGTCAAGTCATATTTGACTTTCCATTATACACTTTTTTTATCCAATTTGTAAGTCGCTCTGGATAAGAGCGTCTGCTAAATGACGTAAATGTAAATGTTATACACTAATTGGAAGCCTTTAATCTCTGTTTACAAAATCTCACAGGACAACAAATTTTTACATTGTTTAATTGAGCAGTATATCCTTGGGTTTAACATCCAGGAAAATAAAAACCACAGGAAATCCAATGTGCTTGCCATTTCTATTTGAGTGGCGATGGTCACGTTTTCTACTGGTAGAATTGCGAAAGAGTCACCATAGAAGAAGCGAACAGTTTACGCAAACCCACGAAGAAGAGCAACGAGGAAGTCTGATAACTTTTGTTGCCAGCTAAACTTCAGGTAATTCAATAAAACATTGTATACGGTATGTGAAATGTAGAAAGATTAATTATTCAGTTAAATTTGAGAGAACATCGATATGTGTTTTTCTTGAGAATGACGGTTTTGAAAAACTAGTCCCGTCCTCAGCTTAGAGTTTTTAGCCTTGTCATGAGCTAACGTTAGCTAGCTACTTAGCTTATGCTAACTAGCTAGCAGGTATCATGATACAGCCAGACACAAGCGAAATGTTGTTTTAGATTATACGTTTCCATTTTATGAATTTCTTATTGATAGTTAGCCAAACAACATATTTTGGTTGATTTGTCTCGTCTTGAAACTGCAGTTTAATTGTCCAATCAAATATTTTTCTAGTTACACTGAACAAAAATAAAATAAACGCAACATGTAAAGTGTTTTTTATGAGTTGAAATAAAAGATCCCTGAAATGTTCCATACGCATGGAGTTTTTCCTCTGAGATTTAGCACACAAATTTGTTTACATCCCTGTTAGTGAGCATTTCTCGGTTGCCAAGATTATCCATCAACCTGACAGGTTAGAGTTTTTTTATTTTTTATTTAATATTTTATTTAACTAGACAAGTCAGTAAAGAACAAATTCTAATTTTACAATGACTGCCTACCCTGGCCAAATCCCCCCCTGTAATCGAACCTGGGTCTGTAGTGATGCCTCTAGCACTGTGATGTAGTGCCTTAGACCGCTGCGCCACTCCAGATCCCACCACAGGTGTGGCATATCAAGAAGCTGATTAAACAGCATGGTCATTACACAGGTGCACCTTGTGCTGGGGACAGTAAAAGTCCACTCTAAAATTTGGAGTTTTGTGTCACCACACAATGCCACAGATGTCTCAAGATTTGAGGGTGGGTGCAATCAGCATGCTGACTACAGGAATGTCCACCAGAGCTGCTGACAGAGAATTTAATGTTCAATTCTCTGCTATAACCAGCCTCCAACGTCGTTTTAGAGAATTTGGTAGGTGCGTCCAATCTGCCTCACAACTACAGACCATGTGTAACCAGCCCAGGACCTCCACATCCGGCTTCTTCACCTGCGGGATTGTCTGAGACCAGCCATCCTTCAGCTGATGAAACTGAGGAGTAATTATGTCTGTAATAAATCCCCTTTGTGGTGGGAAAAACTCATTCTGAATGGCTGGGCTTAGCTCTCAAGCCTAATGCCCACCCATGACTTCGTCCCTGCCCAGTCATGTGAAATCCATAGATTTAGGGCCTAATTCATTCATTTCAATTGACAGATTTCCTTTTATATAAACTCAGTAAAACCGTTGAAATTGTTGCATGTTGTGTTTTTTTTATATATATTTTTGTTCAGTGTATATAATGTCCAAGTAATTACACGGCACATTTTCAAGAATTGTCCAAAATTACGTGACACTGCAGAACAATACTATGGCGTTAATAGTCATTTTTAAGTTGCTCGTGCAACTGTCTGCTAGGTCAGGAAAACATTTTTTTTCTTGTCTCCTCCCACTTCAGAAGTAAACCAACCAGCCTACTTGTCTGTCAACAACCCGAGGATCATCATGTCTTCAGGTGCCCTATTCCCCAGCCTGGTGTCAGGCTCCCGGGGCTCGTCCAGTAAATATCTGGTGGAGTTTCGTGCCGGTAAGATGACCATGAAGGGTAGCACAGTGACACCGGACAAACGTAAGGGCAGTGTGTATGTCCAACAGACGGACGACTCCCTCATCCACTTCTGCTGGAAGGACCGGGGATCTGGAAATGTTGATGATGTGAGTGGATTGCTGGATTTAGATCAAGTTGAATCAGATGGCGTAGTGTCTCTAGACTGGTCCCAATTTTGGTTTGCCCAAAGATGGCAGCAATGGAGATTGTAAAACTGCACAAACAGATTCTTGTACCAGGCTATGATGTCTCTGGTAGTGAAACAGTATATAAACTGAAGAATATCTTAACGACTTTATACAATATTAACCCAGTAAAAAGAAAACGTGATGGTTTCCGGTAAGTCTTATAATATCAGTGCTTTTTTTGATTCCAGGACCTGATCATCTTCCCTGATGACTGTGAGTTCAAGAAGGTGAGCCAGTGTACTACTGGGCGTGTGTTTGTGCTCAAGTTCAAGGCTGGATCCAAGAGGCTGTTCTTCTGGATGCAGGTGAGGGTTGAATTAACATTACACATAACATTTAACATAATACCATTTCTTTTGACGTGGAACTGTCAAAGGCAAGGTGGGAATTAATTAGCCTGGTGGTCCCAGGTCTGTTGGTACGGTCTTTCCAAATGTGTGACAATGACCATAGGAGTTTGGAAAGACAGTATAAATGGACCTGGGACCAGTCAATGAAATTATGGGATTTTGTTAGACCCTTAAAGGACCAAAGCAGCTTTTTTTTTTAAATAAATATATTCAATGTTTTCTTGGGAACAATTCAGTATCTTACTGTAATAGATTAACATTAAAATGTGCAAAAAATATATAACAAATGAGCCAAATAACTATTTCTCAAGCTAGAACTGAATCCTAGCTGTTATTGGTAGAGAGATTTGGAACGCTCTTTGTTATTGGTCTGTTAACTTATTATTATTTTTTTTTTACGTATGGTGAGGTCACCATGGAATGCTGCATTGTCGGAACTAGAAGCACAAGCATTTCACTACACTCGCATTAACATCTGCTAACCATGTGTATGTGACAAATACATTTGATTTGGGGAAAAACTCCCGCCCCATGCAAACCTGTTGATTTAGAAGGTCCCGTGTTGATAGTTAAAAATAGAATCAGAAAATAACGCCAATCATATGTTTTCACACTATTACAGTGTTAGTTTCATCAGCTGTTTTTAAAATATGATATAAAACACAAGATTATGTTATTTTTTTACTTCACTTTTTATTCTTTATGATGTTATCCATTTCTCTTGTCACCAAGAGCCAATACTTTTGATATTGATCTCTTAATGTTATTGATTCCTGTGATCACCAGGAGCCTAAATCGGACAAGGACGAGGAGTATTGCCGTAAGGTGAATGAGTACCTGAACAACCCTCCCATGCCTGGAACACTGGGCAGTGGAGGCAGTAGCAGCCACGAGCTGTCTGCTCTAGGAGGTAGGACACACACAGACCACTCAACATTTTAATAACAATTTATTTGAATTGTTTTAAGTTCAGAATTATTAATTTTTTCTTCCCCCAGGTGAGGGTGGCCTGCAAAGCCTCCTGGGTAACATGAGCCACACACAGCTGATGCAGCTGATTGGACCAACTGGTCTGGGAGGACTTGGTGGTCTAGGGGCCCTAGCAGGACCAGGTCTCGCCAGTCTGTTAGGCAGTGGAGGCCCTGCTACCAGCTCCTCATCCTCCAGGTAAGAGGCCCTAGCAGGGAGGGGGGGGGCGTGTGATACGACTTTTGCTGCGGTCGAGGCGGAGCAGAGTACCCTAGATCAGCACAGCCGTGCTAAAGAAGCTGTTCCCTAGATCAGCACAGCTGTGCTAAAGAAGCTGTTCCCTAGATCAGCACAGCTGTGCTAAAGAAGCTGTTCCTTCGTTCCTTTGGCTCCGTAGCCAGCCAACTACACAGCTAAAACAACTATATACTAAACAATCACGTCAGACTGAAGTTGGAGAGACGGAAAACCAGCTGCATTAAATGACATTTTTACCAGTTCTGTTGACATGGTTTTTGTGTATATCCACAAACAGTTTGATGCATTATTTCACCTGTCTCAGAACAGCTCTGACGCGTTCATTCTCTGTGGGCCGGTTGAGATCGCATTTCAAAATTGAAACAATGTTGCAAAGGTCGGAGTGCGAGATACAAGCTGCGCTACGATCACAGTACGCATCATAACAAATCATTTATAATTCCTCCGCCTCTTACCTCCCCACCACAGCTCCCGTAGTCAGTCTGCAGCTGTCACCCCCTCCTCCGGTTCCACCACCACCAGGATCAGTTCGACCGTGGCCCCCACCACTCCAGTTACCCCTGCTGCCACCTCCGCTGCCTCCCCCACGGTCACCCCCACCACTCCTGCTGGTACTGTTATTACCATCTCTTCTGTCTATAGTGTTGCACCTTATTGGTTATTACCATTTATACTTTTATATTTTAATTGTCCCGTTTACACCCCGCTGTATTCTGTCTGACGCAACAAAGCGAAGTGTAAACGGTGCAATGTCAAAGTGTGTGTGTGTGTGTCACTACATGACCCAAAGTATGTGGACACCTGCACTTCCAACATCTCATTCCAAAATCATGGTCATTAAAATGGAGTTGGTCCCCGCTCTTTGCTGCTATAACATCCTCCAGTCTTCTGGGAAGGCTTTCCACTAGATGTTGGAACATTGCTGCTATAACAGCCTCCTCTCTTCTGGGAAGGCTTTCCACTAGATGTTGGAACATTGCTGCTATAACAGCCTCCACTCTTCTGGGAAGTCGCTCTGGATAAGAGCGTCTGCTAAATGACTTAAATGTAAGGCTTTCCACTAGATGTTGGAACATTGCTGCTATAACAGCCTCCACTATTCTGGGAAGGCTTTCCTCTAGATGTTGGAACATTGCTGTAGGGACTTGCTTCCATTCAGCTACAAGAGCATTAGTGAGGTCGGGTACTGATGTTGGGCGATTAGGCCTGGCTCACAGTCAGTGTTCTAATTCATCCCAAAGGTGTTCGATAGGGTTGAGGTCAGGGCTCTGTGCAGGCCAGTCAAGTTCTTCAACACCGATCTCAACAATCCAGTTCTGTATGGACCTCTCTTTGTGCACGGGGGCATTGTCATGCTGAAACAGGGCCTTCCCCAAACTGTTGCCACAAAGTTGTAAGCACAGTATCGTCTATAATGTTATTGTATACTGCAGTGGTAAGATTTCCCTTCACTGGAACTAAGGGGCCTGAACCATTATTCCTCCACCAAACTTTACAGTTGGCATTATGCATTTTGGCAGGTAGCGTTGTCCTAACATCTGCCAAACCCATCTTCAAGCGTATTTCATCACTCCAGAGAACATGTTTCCACTGCTCGAGAGTCCAATGGCTGAGAGCTTTACAACACTCCTGGCTTTGCAAAAGGTGATGTTAGGCTTGTGTGCAGCTGCTCGGCCATGGAAACCCATTTCACGAAGCTCCCGACAAAGTTCTTGTGCTAACGTTGCTTCCAGAGGCAGTTTGGAACTCGGTTGCATCTGAGGACAGACTATTTTAACGCGCTTCAGCACTCGGCAGTCCCGTTCTGTGAGCTTGTGTGGCCTTCCACTTTGCGGCTGAGCCGTTGTTGCTCCTAGACGTTTCCACTTCACAATAACAGAACTTAAAGTTGATAGGGGCAGCTCGAGCGGGGCAGAAAGTTGACCAACAGACTTGTTGGAAAGTTGGCATCATATGACTGTGCCACGTTGAAATTCACTGAGCTCTTCATTAAGGCCATTCTACTGCCAATGTTTTGTCTATGGAGATTGCATGGCTGTGTGCTCGATTTTATACACACCAAATTAATTTATATAGCCCTTCTTACATCAGCTGATATCTCAACGTGCTGTACAGAAACCCAGCCTAAAACCCCAAACAGCAAGCAATGCAGCTGTAGAAGCACGGTGGCTAGGAAAAACTCCCAAGAAGGCCAAAACCTAGAGAGGAACCAGGCTATGAGGGGTGGCCAGTCCTCTTCTGGCTGTGCTAGGTTGAGATTATAACAGAACATGGCCAAGATGTTCAAATGTTCATAAATGACCAGCATGGTCAAATAATAATAATCACAGTAGTTGTTGGGTGCAGCAAGTCAGCATCTCAGGAGTAAATGTCAGTTGGCTTTTCATAGCCGATCATTAAGAGTATCTCTACCGCTCTGCTGTCTCTAGAGAGTTGAAAAACGGCACGTCTAGTGAACAGGTCAGTGTTCCATAGCCACAGGCAGAACAGTTGAAACTGGAGCAGCAGCACGGCCAGGTGGACTGGGGACAGTAAGGAGTCATCATGCCAGGTAGTCCTGAGGAATGGTCCTAGGGCTCAGGTCCTCCGAGAAAGAGAAAGGAGAGAATTAGAGAGCACACTTAAATTCACACAGGACACCGGATAGGACAGGAGAAGTACTCCAGATATAACAAACTGACCCAAGCCCCCGACACACAAACTACTGCAGCATATATACTGGAGGCTGAGACAGGAGGGGTCGGGAGACACTGTGGCCATATCCGATGATACCCCCGGACAAGGCCATACAGGAAGGATATAACCCCACCCACTTTGCCAAAGCACAGCCCCCACATCACTAGAGGGATATCTTCAACCACCAACTTACCACCCTGAGACGAGGCCGAGTATAGCCCACAAAGATCTCCGCCACGGCACAACCCGGGGGCGGGGGGCGCCAACCCAGATAGGAAGATCACGTCAGTGACTCAACCCACTCAGGTGACTCACTCCTCCTAGGGACGGCATGAAAGAGCACCAGTATACCAGTGACTCAGCCTCTGTAATAGGGTGAGGGGCAGAGAATCCCAGTGGAGAGAGGGGAACCGGCCAGGCAGAGACAGAGGCAAGTCGCGGTTTGTTGCTCCAGAGCCTTTCCGTTCACCTTCACACTCCTGTGCCAGACTACACTCAATCATATGACCCACTGAAGAGATGGCTCTTCAGTAAAGACTTAGAGGTTGAGACCGAGTCTGTGTCTCTCACATGGGTAGGCAGACCATTCCATAAAAATGGAGCTCTATAGGAGAAAGCCCTGCCTCCAGCTGTTTGCTTAGAAACTCTAGGGACGATTAGGAGTCCTGCGTCTTGTGACCATAGCGTACGTGTAGGTATGTACGGCAGGAACAAATCGGGGAGAGGTAGGAGCAAGCCCATGTAAAACCTTGAAATCAGCCCTTGCCTCAACAGGAAGCCAGTGTAGGGAGGCTAGCACTGGAGTAATATGATCATTTTTTTTGGTTCTAGTCGTATTTAGCACTAACTGAAGTTTATTTAGTACTTTATCTGGGTAGCTGGAAAGTAGAACATTGCGGTAGTCTAACCTAGAAGTAACAAAAGCATGGATTAATTTTTCTGCATAATTTTTGGACAGAAAGTTTCAGATTTTTTGAATGTTACGTAGATGGAAAAAAGCTGTCCTTGAAACAGTCTTGATATGTTCGACAAAAGAGAGATCAGGGTCCAGAGTAACGCAGAGGTCCTTCACAGTTTTTAATTTGAGACGACTGTTTAATTGTCGGATTCAACAGAAGATCTTTGTTTCTTGGGACCTAGAACAAGCATCTCTGTTTTGTCCGAGTTTAAAAGTAGAAAGTTTGCAGCCATCCACTTCCTTATGTATGAAACACAGGCTTCTAGCGAGGGCAATTTTGGGGCTTCACCATGTTTCATTGAAATGTACAGCTGTGTGTCATCCGCATAGCAGTGAAAATTAACATTGCTTTCGAATGACATCCCCAAGAGGTAAAATATAGTGAAAACAATATTGGTCCCAAAACAGAGCCTTGAGGAACACCGAAATGTATAGTTGATTTGTCAGAGGACAAACCATTCAGAGACAAACTGATATCTTTCCGACATAAGATTTAAACCAGGCCAGAACTTGTCCGTGTAGACCAATTTGGGTTTCCAATCTCTCCAAAAGAATGTGGTGATCGATGGTATCAAAATCAGCACTAGGGTCTAGGAGCACGAGGACAGATGCAGAGCCTAGGTCTGATGCCATTAAAAGGTCATTTACCACCTTCACAAGTGCAGTCTCAGTGCTATGATGGGGTCTAAAACCAGACTGAAGCTTTGTATACATTGTTTGTCTTCAGGAAGGCAGTGAGTTGCTGCGTAACAGCTTTCTCTAAAAAATTGACAAGAATGGAAGATTCGATATAGGCCGATTAGTTTAAAAAATATATTTTCTGGGTCAAGGTTTGGCTTTTTCAAGAGAGGCTTTATTACTGCCACTTTTAGTGAGTTTGGTACACATCCGGTGGATAGAGAGCAGTTTATTATGTTCAACATAGGAGGGCCAAGCACATGAAGCAGCTCATTTAGTTGGAATAGGGTCCAGTATGCAGCTTGACGGTTTAGAGGCCATGATTGTTTTCATCATTGTGTCAAGATATATTATACTAAAACACTTCAGTGTCTCTCTTGATCCTAGGACCTGGCAGAGTTGTGCAGACTCAGGACAACTGAGATTTGAAGGAATACGCAGATTTAAAGAGGAGTCCGTAATTTGCTTTCTAATGATCATGAAACAAAAGATATATATATACTTCATGAATTTATCACTGCTGAAGTGAAAGCCATCCTCTCTTGGGGGAATGCTGCTTTTTAGTTAGCTTTGCGACAGTATCAAAAATGAATGTTGGATAGTTCTTATTTTCCTCAATTAAGTTTGAAAAATAGGATGATCGAGCAGCACGGTACTGTCTTTCCAAGCTCGTCGGAAGACTTCCAGTTTGGTGTGACGCCATTTCCGTTCCAATTTTCTGGAAGCTTGCTTCAGAGCTCGGGTATTTTCTGTATACCAGGGAGCTAGTTTCTTATGACAAATGTTTTTCGGCATGCAACTGCATCTAGAGTATTGCACAAGGTTAAGTTAAGTTCCTCAGTTAGGTGGTGAACTGATTTTTGTCCCTGGGTAGGCAGAGGGAGTCTGGAAGGGCATCAAGGAATCTTTGTGTTGTCTGTGAATTTATAGCACGACTTTTCATGATCCTTGGTCGGGCTCTGAGCAGATTATTTGTTGCAATTGCAAACGTAATAAAATGGTGGTCCGATGGTCCAGGATTATGAGGAAAAACATTAAGATCCACAACAGTTATTCCACGGGACAACTAGGTCCAGAGTATGACTGTGACAGTGAGTGGGTCCAGAGACATGTTGGACAAAACCCACTGAGTCGATGATGGCTCCGAAAGCCTTCTGGAGTGGGTCTGTGGACCTTTCCATGTGAATAGTAAAGTCACCAAAAATGAGAATATTATCTGCTATGACTACAAGGTCCGATAGGAATTCAGGGAACTCAATGAGGAACGCTGTATATGGCCCATGAGGCCTGTAAACAGTAGCTATAAAAAGTGATTGAGTCGGCTTTAGAGATTTCATGACTCGAAGCTCGAGGTCTTTTTTTTTTTTTTTTTTTTGTAAATTGAAATTTGCTATCGTAAATGTTAGCAACACCTCCGCCTTTGCGGGATGCACGGGGGATATGGTCACTAGTGTAGCCAGGAGGTGAGGCCTCATTTAACACAGTAAATTCATCAGGCTTAAGCCATGTTTCAGTCAGGCCAATCACATCAAGATTATGATCAGTGATTAGTTCATTGACTATAATTGCCTTTGAAGTGAGGGATCTAACATTAAGTAGCCCTATTTTGAGATGTGAGGTATCACAATAATGGCAGGAATGGAGGAGGTCTTTATTCCAGTGAGACTGCTAAGGCGAACACAGCCATGTTTAGTTTTGCACAGACACGGTCTCAATGGGGATAGCTGAGCTGACTACACTGACTGTGCTAGTGACAGACTCCACTAAGCTGGCTGGCTAACAGCCTGCTGCCTGGCCTGCACCCTAATTCATTGTGGCGCTAGAGGATTTAGAGCCCTGTCTATGTTGATAGATAAGATGAGAGCACCCCTCCAGCTAGGATGGAGTCCGTCACTCCTTAACAGGCCAGGCTTGGTCCTGTTTGTGGGTGAGTCCCAGAAAGAATTTGTAGATAATTGGCCCTCTATCTTTTGGGAGGGGCAGAAATTGGTTTTCAACCAGCGATTGAGTTGTGAGACTCTGCTGTAGAGCTCACCACTCCCCCTAACTGGGAGGGGAGCCAGAGACTCTGCTGTAGAGCTCACCACTCCCCCTAACTGGGAGGGGGCCAGAGACTCTGCTGTAGAGCTCATCACTCCCCCTAACTGGGAGGGGGCCAGAGACTCTGCTGTAGAGCTCACCACTCCCCCTAACTGGGAGGGGGCTAGAGACTCTGCTGTAGAGCTCACCACTCCCCCTAATTGGGAGGGGGCCAGAGACTCTGCTGTAGAGCTCACCACTCCCCCTAACTGGGAGGGGGCCAGAGACTCTGCTGTAGAGCTCACCACTCCCACTAACTGGGAGGGGGCCAGAGACTCTGCTGTAGAGCTCACCACTCCCCCTAACTGGGAGGGGGCTAGAGACTCTGCTGTAGAGCTCACCACTCCCCCTAATTGGGAGGGGGCCAGAGACTCTGCTGTAGAGCTCACCACTCCCCCTAACTGGGAGGGGGCCAGAGACTCTACTGTAGAGCTCACCACTCCCTCTAACTGGGAGGGGGCCAGAGACAATTACTCAATGCCGACACATCTCTCTAGCTGATTTACACGCTGTAGCTATGTTGAGCTTGGTGACCTCTGACTGTTTCATCCTAACATCGTTGGTGCCGACGTGGATAACAATATCTCTACACTCGCCAGTTTTAGCTTTAGCCAGCACCATCTCCAGATTAGCCTTAACGTCGGTAGCCCCGCCCCCCGGTAAACAGTGTATGATCGCTGGATGATTCGTTTTAAGTCTAATACTGCGGCTAATGGAGTCGCCAATGACTAGGGTTTTCAATTTGTCAAAGCTAATGGTGGGAAGCTTCGGCGCCTCAGACCCCATAACGGGAGGAGTAGAGACCAGAGAAGACTCGGCCTCTGACTCCGACTCGCTGCTTCATGGGGAAAACTGGTTGAAAGTTTCTGTCGGCTGAATGAGCGACACCGGTTGAGCGTTCCTACAGCATTTCCTTCCAGAAACCGTGAGAAAGTTGTCCGGCTGCGGGGACTGTGCGAGGGGATTTATACTAACGTTACTATCTGTACTTACTGGTGGCACAGACGCTGTTTCATCCTTTCCTACACTGAAATGACCCTGCCTAACGATTGCGTCTGAAGCTGGGCTTGTAGCACAGCTATCCTCGCCGTAAGGCGATCGTTCTCCTGTATATTATGAGTACAGCGACTGCAATTAGAAGGCATCATGTTAATGTTACTACTTAGCTTCGGCTGGTGGAGGTCCTGACGAACCACGTCCAGATAAAAAGTTGAGTGAGGGGGGGGAAAAACTAAAAATATAAACGGTAATTAAAAAATAAAAAACCGTAAAGTTGTCAGGTAGCAAAGTAAGGTTGTCAACAAAACGCACAGCAACACGTAAACAAGTCTGCAAGTTGTGAACGGGTGTGGCTGAAATAGCTGAATCCGCTAATTTCAAGGGGTGTCCACATACTTTTGTGTATTTATTTATGTGTGTGTGTACACACACACACACACACACACACATTTTGTTAGTTTATTGAATATGTAGAAAGAGGGGGGAAGATGGAGAGCTTGTGTTAAAGGGTAGTGGTCACCTGTAGACACTTGTGCTTGAGGTTTCGGCTTAACACCCTAGACCACGTGACGAATAAACGTGGATTTGATTGGATTTGTTGCTGCAGCCCCCGTAGTGCCGGCAGCCGTCGGCTCCCCCACCCAGCCCATCCAGCTCAGCGACCTGCAGAGCATCCTGGCCACTATGAACGTACCGGCCATGTCGGCTGCCGTCGCCGTGCAGGGAGGTGACGGTAAGCGGACGACAGAAAAGGAAATTGATGTGGAGAAGTAGTATACATTCTACAGATAATTAGTGGCTTTGTTTTTGTCTCACTTTTTGTAACAATTAGCTTGTTTTTAGATGACTAACTAGGGATTATTTTTTTAAATATTTTTTAAAGAGAGTGTAGTTGAATAATAAATTGTAGGCAATACATGACTACAGTTCACGTGGACATTTTCTTTAGATGAGTAGACCGTGACATATCTGGTATTACGTATTACGGTATCCAGTGTTAATCTGCAATATTGTAATTATTCGCCTACCTCCTCATGCCTTTTGCACATGTTGTAAATAGACTCCCCCTTTTTTTTGTCTACTGTGTTATTGACTTGTTAATTGTTTACTCCATGTGTAACTCTGTGTTGTCTGTTCACACTGCTATGCTTTATCTTGGCCAGGTTGCAGTTGTAAATGAGAACTTGTTCTCAACTAGCCTACCTGGTTAAATAAAGGTGAAATAAAAAAATAAAATACGTCTTCATGAAGTAATAGTGTGTGTTTTTATCATTGTGTTGACCCTCTCCTCAGTGGACCTGGCCAGTGTGTGTACCCCAGAGATCATGGCTCCTATCCTGTCTAACTCTGAGGTACAGCAGAGGCTCCTACCCTACCTGCCCTCGGGAGAGTCTCTACCTCAGAGTGCAGAAGAGATCCAGAACACACTCACCTCGCCACAGTTCCAACAGGTTAAGGAATTTTTTTTTAAACCGATAGTCACGACAGTATATCTCCTAGTTTATAGAGAAACATTTGATTGGGTATGACTGCCAAAGGACCTCCTCAACATTCCCTTAAATGCTAAACTCCTCTCTCTGTGTGTGTGTCTCTCTTCCCAGGCGATGAGTATGTTCAGCAGTGCCTTGGCATCAGGACAGCTCGGACCTCTCATGAACCAGTTTGGTCTGCCCTCTGCGGCTGTTGATGCAGCAAACAAAGGAGGTGACCCACACACACACAACATAATTTACACATCCTCACACAAGCAGTAAGCACATGTGGCAAACAGGGGGCAGCAGTTGCCTTGAAGTTAGAGACAGGCTCGTAACCAGAGGTTGGCATCAATATACCATCTGCTGCCCCCTTGAGCAAAGCACTGAAACCCCCATGTTTGTTTGTTTTTTAAAAATTCTGTTTTAGATGTGGAAGCGTTTGCCAAAGCCATGGAAGGGACTGACAAGGGTAAAGACAAGAAGGATGATGACGAGGACATGAGCCTGGATTAGAAGATCTGACCTGGAGTCTCTTGACACACGTCCTTGTGTTACTTACCGCTAGTCTGGAGTGTTGCCTCAACGAATATTTAGCATTTCTCAGATGCATCTTTACAGAAAATGCATGTGCCAACGAATCAATCGTCTTTGAATAGCTTGTGTGTGTTCAATGCATTTACATTAACATTAAATTCATAAAATAATGAAAATTACCAATGCCTTTCTCTTTAACTTTTTTTTTTTAAAGCGAACAATTGAGCGCACAAAAAATACAAAGAAGAAGTTGACCCATACCCATTTTTGTATCAGGTAAGACTTTTATTTAAAACCATGTATTTAGCATAGCTATTCTTCTTAAGGGGGAATCGGTTTATGTTCTCTGAGTGAGATATTTAAGCAATAAGGAGTGTTTGTGGTAACTGGCCAATATACCGAGGCTGTTCTTAGACACGACGCAACGAGGAGTGCCTGGATACAGCTCGTAGCCCGTGGTATATTGGTCGTATACCACAAACCCGAGGTGCCTTATTGCTGTTTATAAACTGGTTACCAACGTCATTAGAACAGCCAGGGTATGGCAATTTGTACTATCAGCATTCAGGGCTCGAACCACCCCGTTTATAATAACATATAAACAGTAGTAAAAGCTTTAAACTCTTGTGATATAATCCATACATCCCCACCCATTATAATAACTATATATAAAATGTGCATTTATTCTATAGAATACAGTACATGTGATGTGGATCAACAATAACACTGATTATAGTATTTAAAGCTGGACACCTTAATGGTGAAATTGACATGTTTATTTTGGATGTAACAACCAAAGTTCAAGTTACTGCCAACAATGAAACCGATTCATTTGTACCGCACTTCACCTGACCGTTTCATCCATAAAGCCAAATAATAAAGGTGGGGGGGGGGGGCGCTGTTTCGCCTAATGCATATTCCACGTTGAAGGGATGTACCACAGTATTACTGAGGGTCGGTTTCATAGACCTACATTAATATTCTCAACATGAAAGCATTTTTTTTTTGAGCTATGGTCAAGCTAAATCGAGTCAATGTATGTAAAGCAGAATCACAAACACAATTTTCTACTAAAGGGATTCTTTATTTATGTATATATAGATATGTTTTTAAGCACTTTCCAGAACTAGTTAGTCGAAGTGGATTCTATCCATGGCCAAACAACGACACGATTTTTCAGTGGTCTGTATAAAATAAGTGCAGTTTGGTCCAGGTAAGTTTAGGGCTCGATTCAACCCGGATCACGGAAGTTATAGCGCGATTTGAAATTCAAGCGTCATTTCCGATTGAGCCGAAACAATGCAGCATTTACTGTGAACGCAGGAAGATTGCCTTTAAATTGATATCACACTGGAGAGTGGATCTTCAGAGCTACGGATTGAATCGAGCCCTTTAAATGTAGGTCTGTGAAAGCAGCCCAGAGAGATGTAGATTACTATTAAAGTTCCAGTACTAACACACTAAAGACAACATACTTAGCTATCTTATTCTCTAGCCCAGGTACCAGTCTGTTTGTGCTATCATTCCACTCCTTGTTTGACACGAAAGACTGGACTTCAGACTTCACTCAAGCGCTAGCACTTAGTTAATTGCAAACCGGAAATCAAGACGTGGAAAAATAAATACATTTAAATTAACTAATGTACGTCACCCACCACCAGTGATTTGTATGGTAGACATAATGTACGTGTTTTATATGGTGAGTAGTAAGGGGCATCGGAGCAGGGCTGCGTTCAACAGGCTAACAAAGTGGTTGGAATGTTCAGATAGAAATACAATTTCTAGAACCGACATGCCTCTCTGATGTGTAGAATACAGAATCATGCCAGCTCTATTCATAACACTTCTGTCTGCAAAGCTCCACAACATTGTCCTACTGAACTTGCCCCCAAGGGTAATACTTCAGAGAGGTGAAACAATTAATTTTAAAAAATGGCCTATTACACAGTCGTGGCCAAAAGTTTTGGGAATGACACAAACATTAATTTCCACAAAGTTTGCTGCTTCAGTGTCTTTAGATATTTTTTTCAGATGTTACTATGGAATACTGAAGTATAATTACAAGCATTTCATAAGTGTCAAAGGCTTTTATTGACAATTACATGAAGTTGATGAAAAGAGTCAATATTTGTAGTGTTGACACTCTTTTGCAAGACCTCTGCAATCCGCCCTGGCATGCTGTCAGTTTACTTCTGGGCCACATCCTGACTGATGGCAGCCCATTCTTGCATAATCAATGCTTGGAGTTTGTCAGAATTTGTGAGTTTTTGTTAATCCACCCGCCTCTTGAGGATTGACCACAAATTCTTAATGGGATTATGGTCTGGGGAGTTTCCTGTCCATGGACCAAAAATATCAATGTTTTGTTCTCCGAGCCACTTAGTTATCACTTTTGCCTTATGGCAAGGTGCTCCATCATGCTGGAAAAGGCATTGTTCTTCACCAAACTGTTCCTGGATGGTGGGGAGAAGTTGCTCTCGGAGGATGGGTTGGTACCATTCTTTATTCATGGCTGTGTTCTTAGGCAAAATTGTGAGTGAGCCCACTCCCTTGGCTGAGAAGCAACCCCACACATGAATGGTCTCAGGATGCTTTACTGTTGGCATGCCACAGGACTGATGGTAGCGCTCACCTCGTCTTCTCCGGATGCCCCAAACAATGGGAAAGGGGATTCATCAGAGAACATGACTTTACCCCAGTCCTCAGCAGTCCAATCCCTGTACCTTTAGCAGAATATCAGTCTGTCCCTGATGTTTTTCCTGGAGAGAAGTTTCTTCTTTGCTGCCCTTCTTGACACCAGGCCATCCTTCAAAAGTCTTCGCCTCACTGTGCGTGCAGATGCACTCACACCTGCCTGCTGCCATTCCTGAGCAAGTGCCCCGATCCTGCAGCGTAATCAACTTCAGGAGACAGTCCTGGCGATTGCTGGACTTTCTTGGGTGCCCTGAAGCCGCCTTCACAACAATTGAACTGCTCTCCTTGAAGTTCTTGATGACCCGAAAATGGTTGATTTAGGTGCAATCTTACTGGCAGCAATATCCTTGCCTGGGAAGCCCTTTTTGTGCAAAGCAATGATGACAGCATGTGTTTCCTTGCAGGTAACCATGGTTGACAGAGAAATAACAATGATTCCAAGCACCACCCTCCATTTGAAGCTTCCAGTCTGTTATTCGAACTCCATCAGCATGACAGAGTGATCTCCAGCCTTGTCCTCGTCAACACTCACACCCGTGTTAACGAGATTAACACTGACATATCAGCTGGTCCTTTTGTGGCAGGGCTGAAATGCAGTGGGGATTCAGTTCATTTGCATGGAAAAGAGGGACTTTGCAATTCATCTGATCACTCTTCATAACATTCTGAGTATATGCAAATTACCATCTTAGAAACTGAGGCAGCAGACTTGGTGAAAATTAATATTTGTGTCATTCTCAACTTTTGGCCACGACTGTACAGCTGCAGATATGTTAGACTGATATGTACAGCTGTAGATATGTTAGACTGAGCTACATGATGACCGTATACATGACAGAGAATCATATTGGTTCTACATAGGTATTTCTATCTGAATTTTCTGTCATGTCCTTATGAACATGACCCAGAGCTAGCTGGCTGTAACCGGGCTAAAAGGGGTCTACATGGCTGGACAGCCCTGTGTGCCCACAGCTCCGTGTACTGACAGGGGTTTAGAAAGCATGGCTGGTCGCTGGTTCAGGACTGCTCTCCGAACACAACCATGGAAGGAGGGCAGGGCATCGGGGAGGCCCGGCACATCAACACCATCTAGAGGAGAGAGAAGAAGACCACAGGAAATGCTGAGTTGCAACACAGAAAGATAATTTAAGATGGGTTTGTATGTGTGGCAAAAACACTCTCCATTTCACTTATCTGTATCCCGCAAGGTACCCATACACAGTTTAAGATTTAAAACCATGGTATCATTACCTTAACTATTCAAATGTTTGACTTCTGAGATAAATGTTTGTCATGTTAGTCCAGACCCCTGTGAGCATTGAAGGTCCCCAAGAACACAGTGGCCTCTATATCATTCTTAAATGGAAGAAGTTGTGAACCACCAAGACTCTTCCTAGAGCTGGCCGCCCAGCCAAACAGAGCAATCGGGGGAGAATGGCCTTGGTCAGGGAGGTGACCATGACCCCGATGGTCACTCTGACAGAGCTCTAGAGTTTCTCTGTGGAGATGGGAGAACCTTCCAGAGGGACAACCATCTCTGCAGCACTCCATCAATCAGGCCTTTATGGTAGAGTGGCCAGCCGGAAGCCACTCCTCAGTAAAAGGCTCATGACAGCCTGCTTAGAGTTTGCCAAAAGGCACCTAAAGACTCTCAGACCATGAGAAACAATATTCTCTGGTCTGATGGAACCAAGAAAGCCAAGAGTCACGCCTGGAGGAAACCTGGCACTATCCCTATGGTGAAGCATGGTTGTGGAAGCATCATGCTGTGGGGATGTCTTTCTGCGATAGGGACTGGGAGACTAATCAGGATAGAGGGAAAGATGAACGGAGCGAAGTACAGAGAGATCCTTGATGAAAACCTGCTCCACAGAGCTCAGGACCTTAGACTGGGGCAAAGGTTGAAATTCCAACAGGACAACGACCCTAAACACACAGCCAAGACAACACAGGAGTGGCTTCGGGACAAGTCTCAATGTCCTTGACAGAAATTACACAAATTACAGGCACACCTGGTAATTGAAATGCATTCCAGGTGACCACCACATGAAGCTGGTTGAGAGAATGCCAAGAGTGTGCAAAGCTGTCATCAAGGCAAAGGCAAAATATATTTGTAGTAACGTTTTTGGTTACTACATGATTCCATATGTGTTATTTCATAGTTTCATAGTTTTGATGTCTTCACTATTATTCTAAAATGTAGAAAATAGTAAAAATAACGAAAAACCCTTCGATCCAGCAGGTGTATCCAAACTTTTGACTGGTACTGTATGTCTGTATGTATATGCATGATATAGTATCTCTGTGGGGTGTCCTCACCTGGTATGGGGTTGTATTTACACTGAACAAAAATATAGAACGCAACATGTAGTGTGTTGGTTTCATGAGCTGAAATAAAGACGTCTCGGACATTTTCCATACGCACAAAAAAGCTTATTTCGCTCAAATGTTGTCTCTGTTAGTGAGCATTTCTCCTTTACCAAGGCAATCCATCCACCTGACAGTTGTGGCATGTCAAGAAGCTGATGAAACAGCATGATCATTACACAGGTGCACCTTGTGCTGGTGGAAATAATGTGCAGTTTTGTCACAGAACAATGCCACAGATTAAGGGAGTGCGTAATTGGCATGCTGACTGTAGGAATGTCCACCAGAGCTGTTGCCAGAGAATTTAATGTTCATTTCTCTACCATAAGCCGCCTTCAAAGTCATTTTAGAGAATTTGGTAGTACGTCCACCTCACAACCGCAGACCATGTGTAACCCCGCCAGCCCAGGACCTCCACATCCGGCTTCTTCACCTGAGGGATCGTCTGAGACCAGCCGCCCGACCAAATAATTCCTGCACAAACTGTCAGAAACCGTCTCAGGGAAGCTCGTCTGCTCGTCATCCTCACCAGGGTCTTGACCTGACTATTTCGGCGTCATAACCGACTTCAGTGGGCAAATGCTCACCTTCGATGACCACTAAAAATGCTGGAGAAGTGTGGTCTTCATGGATGAAACCCGGGTTTCAACTGTACCGTTCAGATGGCTGACAGCGTCGTGTGGGTGAGCAGTTTGCTGATGTCAACGTTGTGAACAGAGTGCCCATGGTGGGGTTATGGTACGAGCAGGCATGAGCTACGGACAACGAACACAATTGCATTTTATCGATGCCAATTTGAGTGCTCAGAGATACAGTGACGAGATCCTGAGGCCCATTGTTGTGCCATTCCTCCGCCGCCATCACCTCATGTTTCAGCATGATAATGCACAGCCCCATTTTGCAAGGATCTGCACACAATTCCTGGAAGCTGAAAATGTCCCAGTTCTTCCATGGCCTGCAGACTCACCAGACATGTCACCCATTGAGCATGTTTGGGATGCTCTGGATTGACCTGTCAACCTTCCAGTTCCCGCCAATATCCAGCAACTTAGCACAGCCATTGAAGAGGAGTGGGACAACATTCCACAGGCCACAATAAATGACTGGGGGGATCCTAGATGTTTTTTGACCATGGTATTCCCTTACGACCAGGGATGAATCTATTTATGAAAATTTAAGTTGATAGATTTCCCAAAGAAGCATCGCAGCGGGCTGTATTGCCTGCATGTATAGTAACATTAGCAGCCCCCACAACCCAAAACATCTTCCCGTGGCCAGCCCCCACAACCCAAAACATCTTCCTGTGGCCATGCCCCCCCAACCCAAAACATCGTCCCGCAGCCATGCCCCCCCAACCCAAAACATCGTCCCGCGGCCATACCCCCCCAACCCAAAACATCGTCCCGCGGCCATGACTCCTACAATTTTGTGCCGGTTTGCTTCGTTCTACTACACTGACTGTCCTCCTTCCCCAGTGGTTAGCATGCTATTTCAAGTGCAGCAGATTAGGGTTTGCGGCCCGGCCCGATGGCTACTTCACAGTCCCTTCACCGTGGTCATTCTCCAGCGGATGTTTCTCTTTCCTCCACTATCCTTACATTGAATGTGAGATCATTTATGGCATGCATGCCCAATGTAGACAGTATCATGGGATTAGTATTGGCCTCGTGGGCGTGTCCAATGCATTTGTACACGTGGCTTGTCATTTCAATACTGAAACAAGTTTAGCAAATCCTCACACGTTGTTTACTTTTGAATTGATACTATTAGAAAGAGGAAATGCAGTCACACATCTAAGATAACATGGGAATCATTACTTTAGAAAGGAAACAAAAGGCTGACCTAGAGCAATGTGGGTTTGTCTTTTCATGAATTAATGAGGCCAACCATGTCAAAGGATGCCAGATTAGACTCACAATGAGGCCAACCGTGTTGAAGGATGCCAGATTAGACTCACAATGAGGCCAACCATGTGGAAGGATGCCAGATTAGACTCACAATGAGGCCAACCGTGTTGAAGGATGCCAGATTAGACTCATAATGAGGCTAACCTTGTTGAAGGATGCCAGATTAGACTCATAATGAGGCCAACCGTGTTGAAGGATGCCAGATTAGACTCACAATGAGGCTAACCATGTTGAAGGATGCCAGATTAGACTCATAATGAGGCTAACCGTGTGGAAGGATGCCAGATTAGACTCATTATGAGGCTAACCGTGTGGAAGGATGCCAGATTAGACTCACAATGAGGCTAACCATGTTGAAGGATGCCAGATTAGACTCATAATGAGGCCAACCGTGTGGAAGGATGCCAGATTAGACTCATAATGAGGCTAACCATGTTGAAGGATGCCAGATTAGACTCATAATGAGGCTAACCGTGTGGAAGGATGCCAGATTAGACTCATAATGAGGCCAACCGTGTTGAAGGATGCCAGATTAGACTACTACAGCTACTGTACATGCCGTCATGAAATGGATTAGTGCAGGCCCTAGCCTTGTAATGAAGATAGGCCTTAAGGATGACATGCTCAGGAGAGTGACATTATTAACAAATATCAACATCACGAGGGTGTGCAGAAAATTAATATTTTAAGGTTAATTTAATTTAAATTCAAAACACATGTTGCTTGAAATAAAGTTGCAATTTGTTTGCTTGTTATGCATCATCCTGGTGTAATTATATGCAGTTGAACATTATCACCACAAGGTGTCAGTGCTGGCATTTGTATTACTGTCTAGCTCTACTAGCTACGTGTAAACAAACAGCTAGCTAGGTCTCGTAGCGTGAGGAAGATAATACAAGTGAAGTGTACCTATGATGAAAATTACAGGCCTCACTCATCTTTTTAAGCGGGTGAACTTGCACAATTGGTGGCTGACTAAATACTCTAGCACATGCTAGAGGTTCATTATGACTACAGTATGTTTCTTAACTGACATTAAGGGTGGCGGCTGGTAGCCTAGCGGTTAGAATGTTGTGCTAGTAACCGAAAGGTTGGTGGATCGAATCCCCGAGCTGACAAGGTAAAAATCTGTCGCTCTGCCCCTGAACAAGGCAGTTAACCTACTGTTCCCCGGGAGCCGAAGATGTCGATTAAGGCAGCCCCCCTAACCTCTGTGATTCAGAGGGGTTGGGTTAAATGCGGAAGACACATTTCAGTTGAAGACATTCAGTTGTACAACTGACCCCTTTCCAATGCACCTGGGTAAAACATAGTTGTGTTTTGGAAGAAGAAGACAGAGAGCTAGGAGAGACAGATTGGCGACGGGTTGATTGTGAGGTAATTACTGCTGCTAGCTAACTTTTGATTTAAACAATGTGGCCGTTAAACATTGGACACGTACACTAGCTACATTTAGTTTAGTTATATTGATGTCTGTTGTGAGATAAATGAATCTAGCTCGCTAGCTAATGAGGTAAGCTGATCTTTCTCGAACTTGAAAGCACACTAGTTTTGTGTTTTTTTGCTGTGCTAGCCAAATGTAGCTAACACCACCAGGGAAAACGGATAATAAAAAGGGAAAGCAACAAGTCAATGTGTGTATATAACTAGTTTTGTTCAGTTTTTTTGGTTACGAACTTGTCCTTTTGAGCTAGCTAGCTAACTAACAAAGCAATCATGGCGCGCCGCAACGGTCAATGTTTAGTGGGGGAACCTTTTGGTTTACACGTGCATATAGAACGTGTTATTGTTTTGACAGTTGAAAAGCTCTATAGTGGGGGGGGGGGGGTCCCTCACCTGGTGCTCCCCCCAGGTACACAGTCTCCTTGGCCCCTGATGGTCGGCCTTGTTTGGGCCCCACACTGTGTTCGCTGGCTGCATCCACATGTAGTTGGAGCACGTTGCTCTTCTTCACAACTACAGGGAGAACACCAGAACACAACATATCACTCGCACAGCCAATCAACCAATCAATTAACAAGAAAATACAATTATTCGAGAATTTTAAACATGAATATCATATTGTTGCAAATCTCGAATGACAGGACGTTACAATGCTAAAGAAGGTGAAACTATTAATTCCTTTAAACATCAATGTGTGTGTGTGTGTGTGTGTGTGTACAATATAACACTCACTTTTGATACTGTGCCAGCGTCCGTCACACAAGGATTCCTCTGGTGTGAAGGAGGTATAGAGCTCTGCGCTGCCACTGTTTACTGTGACAGTTACGGCTCCCTGATAGAGGTAGAGGCTGAGCTGTTGTCCAGCCCTGGAACCAGCATGCAGCAGGAGACCAGAGTCTGACACCGGCCTGACCTCCAGCTGGACCTCCAGGTCCCGGCCCAACATCAGGGACTCATCTAGACAGAGAGAGATTATTCAGACTCAGACTTGACACGGTCATGTGTCTTTTGTTGTTGTCTCAAAGTTCTGGAATTCTTTTTTTTTCTTCTTCATCTGTTATTTTCTTGATGGGTTGCAAACCTCACCCCCCCTCGCCAAATCAACATCCCAAATTTTAAAGATCATTGTAAAAAAAAAAAAAAATCCAATCCAACATTTTCAAGAGTAGCCAATTGAATCAAAATGGTTTCAGAGAGGGTGTAACAGAGTTAGACAGCGAGAAGAGAGGGGATCGTCTATACCTATAGCCATGAGTCCTCCCTGGGAAGAGAAGTATACCCCAGGCTGCAGAGCGGTCTGGAAGCAGGGTACAACCCCCAGGCTGGTGGAGGGACTAGCCGGGCTCTCCTCATTCAGCTCCAGGTCCCTCACACAGCCCACAAACCCTCCTGAACCTGGCATCTACATGAAGGGAAACACACCATTGTTAAGGAACTAAATACCAGTGTTATGTCTTCATTTATATTGTATGTCTTACTTAATTCCTCTTTCCTCTCTTTCCTCAAAACAGAATAGGAGAATAATCAGAGAGGGGAGGGAACTTGGACCTTCTCGGAGAAGGAGACGAGGAGATACAATGAAAAAGAAAGACACATTTGGTATTGATATGTTTAATTCTAAATTATTGCTGCTCTGCTGTAAATGGGATGTGAGGAAAGGAGAGTAAAGGAGAGCAGAGGAAAGGCTGAATTACTGAGAGTAAAGGAGAGTGGAGCAGAGTAGAGGAAAGGCTGAATTACTGAGAGGAAAGGAGAGTGGAGCAGAGTAGAGGAAAGGCTGAATTACTGAGAGTAAAGGAGAGTGGAGCAGAGTAGAGGAAAGGCTGTATTACTGAGATTAAAGGAGAGTGGAGCAGAGTAGAGGAAAGGCTGAATTACTGAGAGTAAAGGAGAGTGGAGCAGAGTAGAGGAAAGGCTGTATTACTGAGAGGAAAGGAGAGTGGAGCAGAGTAGAGGAAAGGCTGTATTACTGAGAGTAAAGGAGAGTGGAGCAGAGTAGAGGAAAGGCTGTATTACTGAGAGGAAAGGAGAGTGGAGGAAAGGCTGAATTACTGAGAGGAAAGGAGAGCAGAGGAAAGGCTGTATTACTGAGAGGAAAGGAGAGCAGAGGAAAGGCTGTATTACTGAGAGGAAAGGAGAGCAGAGGAAAGGCTGTATTACTGAGAGGAGAGGCTGTATTACTGAGAGGAAACGAGAGCAGAGGAAAGGCTGAATTACTGAGAGGAAAGGAGAGTAGAGGAAAGGCTGAATTACTGAGAGGAAAGGAGAGTAGAGGAAAGGCTGAATTACTGAGAGGAAAGGAGAGCAGAGGAAAGGCTGAATTACTGAGAGGAAAGGAGAGCAGAGGAAAGGCTGAATTACTGAGAGTAAAGGAGAGCAGAGGAAAGGCTGTATTACTGAGAGGAAAGGAGAGCAGAGGAAAGGCTGTATTACTGAGAGGAAAGGAGAGCAGAGGAAAGGCTGAATTACTGAGAGGAAAGGCTGAATTACTGAGAGGAAAGGCTGTATTACTGAGAGGAAACGAGAGCAGAGGAAAGGCTGTATTACTGAGAGGAAAGGAGAGCAGAGGAAAGGCTGAATTACTGAGAGTAAAGGAGAGCAGAGGAAAGGCTGTATTACTGAGAGGAAAGGAGAGCAGAGGAAAGGCTGTATTACTGAGAGGAAAGGAGAGCAGAGGAAAGGCTGAATTACTGAGAGGAAAGGCTGAATTACTGAGAGGAAAGGCTGTATTACTGAGAGGAAACGAGAGCAGAGGAAAGGCTGTATTACTGAGAGGAAAGGAGAGCAGAGGAAAGGCTGAATTACTGAGAGGAAAGGAGAGCAGAGGAAAGGCTGAATTACTGAGAGGAAAGGCTGAATTACTGAGAGGAAAGGAGAGCAGAGGAAAGGCTGAATTACTGAGAGGAAAGGCTGTATTACTGAGAGGAAAGGAGAGCAGAGGAAAGGCTGAATTACTGAGAGGAAAGGCTGTATTACTGAGAGGAAAGGAGAGCAGAGGAAAGGCTGAATTACTGAGAGGAAAGGCTGTATTACTGAGAGGAAAGGCTGAATTACTGAGAGGAAAGGCTGTATTACTGAGAGGAAACGAGAGCAGAGGAAAGGCTGTATTACTGAGAGGAAAGGAGAGCAGAGGAAAGGCTGAATTACTGAGAGGAAAGGCTGAATTACTGAGAGGAAAGGCTGTATTACTGAGAGGAAAGGAGAGCAGAGGAAAGGCTGAATTACTGAGAGGAAACGAGAGCAGAGGAAAGGTTGAATTACTGAGAGGAAAGGAGAGCAGAGGAAAGGCTGAATTACTGAGAGGAAAGGAGAGCAGAGGAAAGGCTGAATTACTGAGAGGAAACGAGAGCAGAGGAAAGGTTGAATTACTGAGAGGAAAGGAGAGCAGAGGAAAGCCTGAATTACTGAGAGGAAAGGAGAGCAGAGGAAAGGCTGAATTACTGAGAGGAAAGGAGAGCAGAGGAAAGGCTGAATTACTGAGAGGAAACGAGAGCAGAGGAAAGGTTGAATTACTGAGAGGAAAGGAGAGCAGAGGAAAGCCTGAATTACTGAGAGGAAAGAAGAGCAGAGGAAAGGCTGAATTACTGAGAGTAAAGGAGAGTGGAGCAGAGTAGAGGAAAGGCTGTATTACTGAGAGGAAAGGAGAGCAGAGGAAAGGCTGAATTACTGAGAGTAAAGGAGAGCAGAGGAAAGGCTGAATTACTGAGAGTAAAGGAGAGTGGAGCAGAGTAGAGGAAAGGCTGAATTACTGAGAGGAAAGGCTGAATTACTGAGAGGAAAGGAGAGCAGAGGAAAGGCTGAATTACTGAGAGGAAAGGAGAGCAGAGGAAAGGCTGAATTACTGAGAGGAAAGGAGAGCAGAGGAAAGGCTGAATTACTGAGAGGAAAGGAGAGTGGAGCAGAGTAGAGGAAAGGCTGAAATACTGAGAGGAAAGGCTGAATTACTGAGAGGAAAGGAGAGCAGAGGAAAGGTTGAATTACTGAGAGGAAACGAGAGCAGAGGAAAGGTTGAATTACTGAGAGGAAAGGAGAGCAGAGGAAAGCCTGAATTACTGAGAGGAAACGAGAGCAGAGGAAAGGTTGAATTACTGAGAGGAAAGGAGAGCAGAGGAAAGCCTGAATTACTGAGAGGAAACGAGAGCAGAGGAAAGGCTGTATTACTGAGAGGAAAGGAGAGCAGAGGAAAGGCTGAATTACTGAGAGGAAAGGAGAGCAGAGGAAAGGCTGAATTACTGAGAGGAAAGGTTGAATTACTGAGAGGAAACGAGAGCAGAGGAAAGGCTGAATTACTGAGAGTAAAGGAGAGTGGAGCAGAGTAGAGGAAAGGCTGTATTACTGAGAGTAAAGGAGAGTGGAGCAGAGTAGAGGAAAGGCTGTATTACTGAGATTAAAGGAGAGTGGAGCAGAGTAGAGGAAAGGCTGTATTACTGAGAGGAAAGGAGAGCAGAGGAAAGGCTGAATTACTGAGAGTAAAGGAGAGCAGAGGAAAGGCTGAATTACTGAGAGTAAAGGAGAGCAGAGGAAAGGCTGAATTACTGAGAGTAAAGGAGAGCAGAGGAAAGGCTGAATTACTGAGAGGAAAGGCTGAATTACTGAGAGGAAAGGCTGAATTACTGAGAGGAAAGGAGAGCAGAGGAAAGGCTGTATTACTGAGAGGAAAGGAGAGCAGAGGAAAGGCTGAATTACTGAGAGTAAAGGAGAGCAGAGGAAAGGCTGAATTACTGAGAGTAAAGGAGAGCAGAGGAAAGGCTGAATTACTGAGAGGAAAGGCTGAATTACTGAGAGGAAAGGCTGAATTACTGAGAGGAAAGGAGAGCAGAGGAAAGGCTGTATTACTGAGAGGAAAGGCTGAATTACTGAGAGGAAAGGAGAGCAGAGGAAAGGCTGAATTACTGAGAGGAAAGGAGAGCAGAGGAAAGGCTGAATTACTGAGAGGAAAGGAGAGCAGAGGAAAGGCTGAATTACTGAGAGGAAACGAGAGCAGAGGAAAGGTTGAATTACTGAGAGTAAAGGAGAGCAGAGGAAAGCCTGAATTACTGAGAGGAAACGAGAGCAGAGGAAAGGTTGAATTACTGAGAGGAAAGGAGAGCAGAGGAAAGGCTGAATTACTGAGAGTAAAGGAGAGCAGAGGAAAGGCTGAATTACTGAGAGTAAAGGAGAGTGGAGCAGAGTAGAGGAAAGGCTGAATTACTGAGAGGAAAGGAGAGCAGAGGAAAGGCTGAATTACTGAGAGTAAAGGAGAGCAGAGGAAAGGCTGAATTACTGAGAGTAAAGGAGAGTGGAGCAGAGTAGAGGAAAGGCTGAATTACTGAGAGGAAAGGCTGAATTACTGAGAGGAAAGGAGAGCAGAGGAAAGGCTGAATTACTGAGAGGAAAGGAGAGCAGAGGAAAGGTTGAATTACTGAGAGGAAACGAGAGCAGAGGAAAGGTTGAATTACTGAGAGGAAAGGAGAGCAGAGGAAAGCCTGAATTACTGAGAGGAAACGAGAGCAGAGGAAAGGTTGAATTACTGAGAGGAAAGGAGAGCAGAGGAAAGCCTGAATTACTGAGAGGAAACGAGAGCAGAGGAAAGGCTGAATTACTGAGAGGAAAGGAGAGCAGAGGAAAGGCTGAATTACTGAGAGTAAAGGAGAGTGGAGCAGAGTAGAGGAAAGGCTGTATTACTGAGAGTAAAGGAGAGTGGAGCAGAGTAGAGGAAAGGCTGTATTACTGAGAGGAAAGGAGAGTGGAGCAGAGCAGAGGAAAGGCTGTATTACTGAGAGGAAAGGAGAGTGGAGCAGAGCAGAGGAAAGGCTGTATTACTGAGAGGAAAGGAGAGCAGAGGAAAGGCTGAATTACTGAGAGGAAAGGTTGAATTACTGAGAGGAAACGAGAGCAGAGGAAAGGCTGAATTACTGAGAGTAAAGGAGAGTGGAGCAGAGTAGAGGAAAGGCTGTATTACTGAGAGTAAAGGAGAGTGGAGCAGAGTAGAGGAAAGGCTGTATTACTGAGAGGAAAGGAGAGTGGAGCAGAGCAGAGGAAAGGCTGTATTACTGAGAGGAAAGGAGAGCAGAGGAAAGGCTGAATTACTGAGAGTAAAGGAGAGCAGAGGAAAGGCTGAATTACTGAGAGGAAAGGCTGAATTACTGAGAGGAAAGGCTGAATTACTGAGAGGAAAGGCTGAATTACTGAGAGGAAAGGAGAGCAGAGGAAAGGCTGAATTACTGAGAGTAAAGGAGAGTGGAGCAGAGTAGAGGAAAGGCTGAATTACTGAGAGGAAAGGCTGAATTACTGAGAGGAAAGGAGAGCAGAGGAAAGGCTGAATTACTGAGAGTAAAGGAGAGTGGAGCAGAGTAGAGGAAAGGCTGAATTACTGAGAGGAAAGGCTGAATTACTGAGAGGAAAGGAGAGCAGAGGAAAGGCTGAATTACTGAGAGTAAAGGAGAGTGGAGCAGAGTAGAGGAAAGGCTGAATTACTGAGAGGAAAGGCTGAATTACTGAGAGGAAAGGCTGAATTACTGAGAGGAAAGGAGAGCAGAGGAAAGGCTGAATTACTGAGAGGAAACGAGAGCAGAGGAAAGGCTGAATTACTGAGAGGAAAGGAGAGCAGAGGAAAGGCTGAATTACTGAGAGGAAAGGCTGAATTACTGAGAGGAAAGGCTGTATTACTGAGAGGAAAGGCTGAATTACTGAGAGGAAAGGAGAGCAGAGGAAAGGCTGAATTACTGAGAGGAAACGAGAGCAGAGGAAAGGCTGAATTACTGAGAGGAAAGGAGAGCAGAGGAAAGGCTGTATTACTGAGAGGAAAGGAGAGCAGAGGAAAGGTTGAATTACTGAGAGGAAAGGAGAGCAGAGGAAAGGCTGAATTACTGAGAGTAAAGGTTGAATTACTGAGAGGAAAGGAGAGCAGAGGAAAGGTTGAATTACTGAGAGGAAAGGAGAGCAGAGGAAAGGCTGAATTACTGAGAGTAAAGGCTGAATTACCGAGAGAAGTGAGCTGGTGAGTCCTGAGGGAACTCCTCCGATGTAGAGAGGGGGACTGAGCTGGTTCTTCTCCCCCCCTGAGACCCTCTTAGACTGGGCATCGATCCCATCAACAATCAAACCGACCTTCTCTCCCTCCCTCTTCACAAACACCTGAACAAACACACACATACACAAGTCAGACACACATAAACCTCAGTCTAAATCTTTGATTTAAAAATCAGGAAAGAAGGGACAAAGCGACGACGGGACAGTCTGTCAACATATGACTGATACTTCCGTACTGCAGAGCAGGGCTTGTAAGGAAGCATTTCACCTGTTGTATTCAGGTGCATGTGATTTTTATATTGAAAGAAAGAATCTAAATACAAGGATCTGATCCACGTGACAATGATCATGTCTTTATTACATGACATACCGTGTGCCACTGTCCGTCGTTGCACTTCCTGTGGCTGCGGATGGTGGTCTTCCTCTTCCCTCCGTTGACGAGGAGGAGCAACAGGTGACCGTCTGAGACAGAGAGGGTCATCACAGAGCTGCTACTAGAACGTTCTGGTGATCCCGACACATAGAACACCAGGCCGTCTGACGTGTTCACACGCAGACCCATGGAGATGTGAGGCCTGGGGGGAGAAGGGGACAGGTGAGTTACAGGTGGGAGAGACGGGACAGGTGAGTTACAGGTGGGAGAGATGGGACAGGTGAGTTACAGGTGGTAGAGACGGGACAGTGACAGGTGAGTTACAGGTGGTAGAGACGGGACAGGTGAATTACAGGTGGTAGAGAGACGGGACAGTGACAGGTGAGTTACAGGTGGTAGAGAGACGGGACAGTGACAGGTGGTAGAGAGACGGGACAGTGACAGGTGAGTTACAGGTGGTAGAGAGACGGGACAGTGACAGGTGGTAGAGAGACGGGACAGGTGAGTTACAGGTGGTAGAGACGGGACAGTGACAGGTGAGTTACAGGTGGTAGAGAGACGGGACAGTGACAGGTGGTAGAGAGACGGGACAGTGACAGGTGAGTTACAGGTGGTAGAGAGACGGGACAGTGACAGGTGAGTTACAGGTGGGAGAGAGACGGGACAGTGACAGGTGAGTTACAGGTGGTAGAGAGACGGGACAGTGACAGGTGAGTTACAGGTGGTAGAGAGACGGGACAGTGACAGGTGAGTTACAGGTGGTAGAGAGACGGGACAGTGACAGGTGAGTTACAGGTGGTAGAGACAGGACCGTGACAGGTGAGTTACAGGTGGTAGAGAGACGGGACAGTGACAGGTGAGTTACAGGTGGTAGAGACGGGACAGGTGAATTACAGGTGGTAGAGAGACGGGACAGTGACAGGTGAGTTACAGGTGGGAGAGAGACGGGACAGTGACAGGTGAGTTACAGGTGGTAGAGAGACGGGACAGTGACAGGTGAGTTACAGGTGGTAGAGAGACGGGACAGTGACAGGTGAGTTACAGGTGGTAGAGAGACGGGACAGTGACAGGTGAGTTACAGGTGGTAGAGACAGGACCGTGACAGGTGAGTTACAGGTGGTAGAGACAGGACAGTGACAGGTGAGTTACAGGTGGTAGAGACGGGACAGTGACAGGTGAGTTACAGGTGGTAGAGAGACGGGACAGTGACAGGTGAGTTACAGGTGGTAGAGACGGGACAGTGACAGGTGAGTTACAGGTGGTAGAGACGGGACAGTGACAGGTGAGTTACAGGTGGTAGAGAGACGGGACAGAGACAGGTGAGTTACAGGTGGTAGAGAGACGGGACAGTGACAGGTGAGTTACAGGTGGTAGAGAGACGGGACAGTGACAGGTGAGTTACAGGTGGTAGAGACGGGACAGTGACAGGTGAGTTACAGGTGGTAGAGACGGGACAGTGACAGGTGAGTTACAGGTGGTAGAGACGGGACAGTGACAGGTGAGTTACAGGTGGTAGAGACGGGACAGTGACAGGTGAGTTACAGGTGGTAGAGACGGGACAGTGACAGGTGAGTTACAGGTGGTAGAGAGACGGGACAGTGACAGGTGAGTTAAAGGTGGTAGAGACGGGACAGTGACAGGTGAGTTACAGGTGGTAGAGACCGGACAGTGACAGGTGAGTTACAGATGGTAGAGAAGGGACAGTGACAGGTGAGTTACAGGTAGTAGAGAGACCGGACAGTGACAGGTGAGTTACAGGTGGTAGAGACGGGACAGTGACAGGTGAGTTACAGGTGGTAGAGACGGGACTGTGACAGGTGAGTTACAGGTGGTAGAGAGACGGGACAGAGACAGGTGAGTTACAGGTGGTAGAGAGACGGGACAGTGACAGGTGAGTTACAGGTGGTAGAGAGACGGGACAGTGACAGGTGAGTTACAGGTGGTAGAGACAGGACAGTGACAGGTGAGTTACAGGTGGTAGAGAGACGGGACAGTGACAGGTGAGTTACAGGTGGTAGAGAGACGGGACAGTGACAGGTGAGTTACAGGTGGTAGAGACAGGACAGTGACAGGTGAGTTACAGGTGGTAGAGACAGGACAGTGACAGGTGAGTTACAGGTGGTAGAGAGGCGGGACAGTGACAGGTGAGTTACAGGTGGTAGAGACGGGACAGTGACAGGTGAGTTACAGGTGGTAGAGAGACGGGACAGAGACAGGTGAGTTACAGGTGGTAGAGAGACGGGACAGTGACAGGTGAGTTACAGGTGGTAGAGAGACGGGACAGTGACAGGTGAGTTACAGGTGGTAGAGAAGGGACAGTGACAGGTGAGTTACAGGTGGTAGAGAGACGGGACAGTGACAGGTGAGTTACAGGTGGTAGAGAGACGGGACAGTGACAGGTGAGTTACAGGTGGTAGAGAGACGGGACAGTGACAGGTGAGTTACAGGTGGTAGAGACGGGACAGTGACAGGTGAGTTACAGGTGGTAGAGAGACGGGACAGTGACAGGTGGGAGAGACGGGACAGTGACAGGTGAGTTACAGGTGGTAGAGAGACGGGACAGTGACAGGTGAGTTACAGGTGGTAGAGAGACGGGACAGTGACAGGTGAGTTACAGGTGGTAGAGAGACGGGACAGTGACAGGTGAGTTACAGGTGGTAGAGAGACGGGACAGTGACAGGTGAGTTACAGGTGGTAGAGACCGGACAGTGACAGGTGAGTTACAGGTGGTAGAGAGACGGGACAGTGACAGGTGAGTTACAGGTGGTAGAGACGGGACAGTGACAGGTGAGTTACAGGTGGTAGAGAGACGGGACAGTGACAGGTGGGAGAGACGGGACAGTGACAGGTGAGTTACAGGTGGTAGAGAGACGGGACAGTGACAGGTGAGTTATAGGTGGTAGAGAGACGGGACAGTGACAGGTGAGTTACAGGTGGTAGAGACGGGACAGTGACAGGTGAGTTACAGGTGGTAGAGACGGGACAGTGACAGGTGAGTTACAGGTGGTAGAGACGGGACAGTGACAGGTGAGTTACAGGTGGTAGAGAGACGGGACAGTGACAGGTGAGTTACAGGTGGTAGAGACGGGACAGTGACAGGTGAGTTACAGGTGGGAGAGACGGGGAAAGGGATTGATTACTGGCCATGTGCGATAGCATCAATTTTGCTCCGTCACTGATCACAGATTGAGCAGGCTGACTGATCTACAAATAATATTGAGCGGTCATTTAGGATGCAAAGTGATTTGCATATCAGTCAATCTGCAGTCGCCGACTGCAATGGAGCCGATCTCAAACACCACTCTAGCTGAATTCCAAATAGACTCCTAGCCCTACACCCTAGATAGTCCGAGATCTGGTACTAGTACTCACGTCCTGCTGAAGGCCTCGGGCAGCGTGTCGTAGCGCTGGAGGCTGTGGGAGGATCCACTGAAGTGCAGAGCTCCGACTTCCTGATTCGCCAGCTCCCCCTGGCAGGACTCCCTGGCACTGCGGCTCCGCCCCCCTGACCCACCACCACCCGCCGGCTTCCTGTGTTTACCCTGTAGAGGTAGGGAGGGGGGGGGGGGAGGGAGGAAAGAGAGAATATCAGAGTGAGTTGTTGTAAAAGACCTGGTCAAAGGGTAGATAGAGAGTTATTCATCCATTGATACACTACATGGTCTAAAGTATATGGACACCCCTTCAAATTAGTGGATTCGGCTATTTCACTCACACCTGTTTCTGACAGGTGTATAAAATCGAGCACACAGCCCTGCAACCTCCATAGACAAAAATTGGCAGTAGAATGGCATTACTGAAGAGCTCAGTGACTTTCAAAGTGGCACCGTCAGAGGATGCCACTTTTCCAACAAGTCAGCTGGTCAAATTTCTGTCCTGCTAGAGCTGCCCTGGTCAACTGTAAGTGCTGTTATTGTGAAGTGGAAACATCTAGGAGCAACAACGGCTCAGCCGCAAAGTGGTAGGCCACACAAGCTCACAGAATGGGACCGCTGAAGCGTGTGGCGAGTTCAAGTGTCCTCGGTTGCAAATTTTAGCACAAGGACTGTTCGTCAGAAGCTTCATGAAATGGGTTTCCATGGCCGAGCAGCCGCAAACAAGCCTAAGATCACCATGCTCAATGCCAAGCGCTGGCTGGAGTGGTATAAAGCTCTCCGACATTGGACTCAAGGAGCAGAAGCAACGCGTTCTCTGGAGTGATGAATCACTCTTCACCATCTGGCAGTCCGAGGGACGAATCTGTGTTTGGCAAATGCCAAGAAAACGCTACCTATCCCAATGCTTAGTGGCAACTGTAAAGTTTGGTGGAGGAGGAATAATGATCTGGGGCTGTTTTTCATGATTCGGGCTAGGCCCCTTAGTTCCAGTGAAGGGAAATCTTAACGCTGCAATGTTCCAACATCTAGTGCAAAGCCTTCACAGACGAGTGGAGGCTGTTATTGCACGAAAGGGCGGGGGGACCAACTCCATATTAATTGCCATGATTTTGGAAAGAGATGTTCAACGAGCAGGTGTATATGAAAGTTAAACGCTGAAAATGTGATAGAGACTATTTGTGAAGTGAACATCGGCATTGGAGACTGAGACACATGCGTACACACACACACAGACAGCCATTCATACACAAACAGAGGCTAAATAATATACTGTCTATATCTATCTCTATGGTGTCAGGTCAACCCACAGAGGGAATGTGATATATTACAGTAATATACTGTATATCTCTATGGTGGCAGGTCAACCCACTCAATACAGAGAGAATGTGATATATTACAGTAATATACTGTATGCCTCTATGGTGGCAGGTCAACCCACTCGATACAGAGTGAATGTGATATATTACCGTAATATACTGTATATCTCTATGGTGTCAGGTCAACCCACTCGATACAGAGTGAATGTGATATATTACAGTAATATACTGTATATCTCTATGGTGGCAGGTCAACCCACAGAGAGAATGTGATATATTACAGTAATATACTGTATATCACTATGGTGGCAGGTCAACCCACTCGATACAGAGAGAATGTGATATATTACAGTAATATACTGTATGCCTCTATGGTGGCAGGTCAACCCACAGAGGGAATGTGATATATTACAGTAATATACTGTATGTCTCTATGGTGGCAGGTCAACCCACAGAGTGAATGTGATATATTACAGTAATATACTGTATATCTCTATGGTGTCAGGTCAACACACTCGATACAGAGTGAATGTGATATATTACAGTAATATACTGTATATCACTATGGTGTCAGGTCAACCCACAGAGTGAATGTGATATATTACAGTAATATACTGTATATCACTATGGTGTCAGGTAAACCCACTCGATATAGTGTGAATGTGATATATTACAGTAATATACTGTATATCACTATGGTGTCAGGTAAACCCACTCGATATAGTGTGAATGTGATATATTACAGTAATATACTGTATATCACTATGGTGTCAGGTCAACCCACAGAGTGAATGTGATATATTACAGTAATATACTGTATATCTCTATGGTGTCAGGTCAACCCACAGAGTGAATGTGATATATTACAGTAATATACTGTATATCACTATGGTGTCAGGTCAACCCACTCGATACAGAGTGAATGTGATATATTACAGTAATATACTGTATATCACTATGGTGCCAGGTCAACACACTCGATACAGAGTGAATGTGATATATTACAGTAATATACTGTATGTCTCTATGGTGTCAGGTCAACCCACAGAGTGAATGTGATATATTACAGTAATATACTGTATATCACTATGGTGGCAGGTCAACCCACTCGATACAGAGCGAATGTGATATATTACAGTAATATACTGTATGCCTCTATGGTGGCAGGTCAACCCACAGAGGGAATGTGATATATTACAGTAATATACTGTATATCTCTATGGTGTCAGGTCAACCCACTCGATACAGAGCGAATGTGATATATTACAGTAATATACTGTATGTCTCTATGGTGGCAGGTCAACCCACAGAGGGAATGTGATATATTACAGTAATATACTGTATGCCTCTATGGTGGCAGGTCAACCCACTCGATACAGAGTGAATGTGATATATTACAGTAATATACTGTATATCTCTATGGTGGCCGGTCAACCCACTCGATACAGAGTGAATGTGATATATTACAGTAATATACTGTATATCTCTATGGTGGCCGGTCAACCCACAGAGTGAATGTGATATATTACAGTAATATACTGTATATCTCTATGGTGGCAGGTCAACCCACTCGATACAGAGTGAATGTGATATATTACCGTAATATACTGTATATCTCTATGGTGGCAGGTCAACCCACAGAGCGAATGTGATATATTACAGTAATATACTGTATATCTCTATGGTGGCAGGTCAACCCACTCGATACAGAGTGAATGTGATATATTACCGTAATATACTGTATATCACTATGGTGGCAGGTCAACCCACAGAGTGAATGTGATATATTACAGTAATATACTGTATATCTCTATGGTGGCTGGTCAACCCACAGAGGGAATGTGATATATTACAGTAATATACTCTATATCTCTATGGTGGCAGGTCAACCCACTCGATACAGAGTGAATGTGATATATTACAGTAATATACTGTATATCTCTATGGTGGCAGGTCAACCCACTCGATACAGAGTGAATGTGATATATTACAGTAATATACTCTATATCTCTATGGTGTCAGGTCAACCCACAGAGTGAATGTGATATATTACCGTAATATACTGTATATCTCTATGGTGTCAGGTCAACCCACTCGATACAGAGTGAATGTGTTATTGTCAGATCAGGTACCTTAGGCCTCTTCTGGCGTGGGAGTGTGGCCAGGATCTGCTGAGGTTTCTTGGCAGCAGGACAATCTAGAGGAACGTCGATGTTCTCCTTAGCATTCATCAGGTTCATCACCATCTGAGAAGGCTTGTCCCTGTAGAGTACAGTCGTTATGGTGTTGTCAGCCCGTTGCCATGGGCTACAATTACAGTTATAGTCTTACACACAGTGGTCTATATCACATCTAGTCTTAGAAAATTAGTTTCTAATCTCGTAGTATTAGCAACATATCCATCTCTAAATTTAAACTGTGAAACTCATGTAATCCTCCACACCTCCCTACTTTCTCTGCTCTGTCTACTCCTGTGCTCTTAACCCCATCTTTTGTTCACCTCTTGATTAACAGGTTGCGAAGACATCCGGTAAGGTTGCTATGGCAGCTGGTAAGGTTGCTATGCCAGCCGGTAAGGTTGCTATGGTAGCCGCTAAGGTTACTATCCTTTTGATAAACAGGTTGCTAAGACAGACGATAAGGTAAGGTTACTATGGCAGCCAGTAAGGTTACTAACCTCTTGATGAACAGGTTGCTAAGACAGCCGGTAAGGTTACTATGGCAGCCAGTAAGGTTACTAACCTCTTGATGAACAGGTTGCTAAGACAGCCGGTAAGGTTACTATGGCAGCCAGTAAGGTTACTAACCCTCTTGATGAACAGGTTGCTAAGACAGCCGGTAAGGTTACTATGGCAACCAGTAAGGTTACTAACCTCTTGATGAACAGGTTGCTAAGACAGCCGGTAAGGTTGCTGAGGCTGTTGTCAGGTGTTCCTCCCAGGTAGACCCCTCCAGGTAGTAGTAGCGCCTGGCTGCTGGCCCCTCCACGACCAGTATCCCCAGCCTTCTCCAGGACGTCATCCACATAAAGACGTAACCTACAGAGACACAAACAACGACACAAGACATCAGCAACACGTCAGAGACACAAACCAACAACACAAGACATCAGCAACACGTCAGAGACACAAACCAACAACACAAGACATCAGCAACATGTTAGTGACACAAACCAACAACACAAGACATCAGCAACACGTCAGAGACACAAACCAACAACACAAGACATCAGCAACACGTCAGAGACACAAACCAACAACACAAGACATCAGCAACATGTCAGAGACACAAACCAACAACACAAGACATCAGCAACATGTTAGTGACACAAACCAACAACACAAGACATCAGCAACATGTCAGAGACACAAAACAACAACACAAGACGTCAGCAACATGTTAGTGACACAAACCCACAACACAAGACATCAGCAACATGTTAGTGACACAAACCAACAACACAAGACATCAGCAACACGTCAGAGACACAAACCAACAACACAAGACACCAGCAACACGTCAGAGACACAAACCAACAACACAAGACATCAGCAACACGTCAGAGACACAAACCAACAACACAAGACATCAGCAACATGTCAGAGACACAACATGCCACATGGGCAGGGGTTTCATTGAGATCCTGCAGCTACAGTATCTAACTAAAGTATAATGTACGTTGAATTAGCCTTAGTCAACTCAAGAGATCACAGGTACATAAAATCATTTAGTTGATGGATGGAAAAGCCTACCCATTGTTGTTGCTGTACAGAGTTAAATAATGATCGTTGTCATCGTTGTAAGTCTGCTGAGTCTTCACCTCGCTGTCAGCCGCCCTCACTACCACATGACCCTTATCCAGGAACACCTGACACACACCGTCCTGACCAGAGAGAACACATTACATCACACATTACATTACATCACCCTCTGTCCTGACGAGAGAGAACACACATCACATGACATTACACACCGTCCTGACCAGAGAGAACACATTACATCACACTCCGTCCTGATGAGAGAGAACACATTACATCACACTCCGTCCTGATGAGAGAGAACACATTACATCACACACCGTCCTGACCAGAGAGAACACATTACATCACACTCCGTCCTGATGAGAGAGAACACATTACATCACACTCTGTCCTGATGAGAGAGAACACATTACATCACACACCGTCCTGACCAGAGAGAACACATTACATCACACTCCGTCCTGATGAGAGAGAACACATTACATCACACACCGTCCTGACCAGAGAGAACACATTACATCACACTCCGTCCTGATGAGAGAGAACACATTACATCACACTCTGTCCTGATGAGAGAGAACACATTACATCACACTCTGTCCTGATGAGAGAACACATTACATCACACTCTGTCCTGATGAGAGAGAACACATTACATCACACTCCGTCCTGATGAGAGAGAACACATTACATCACACACCGTCCTGACCAGAGAGAACACATTACATCACACTCCGTCCTGATGAGAGAGAACACATTACATCACACTCCGTCCTGATGAGAGAGAACACATTACATCACACACCGTCCTGACCAGAGAGAACACATTACATCACACTCCGTCCTGATGAGAGAGAACACATTACATCACACACCGTCCTGACCAGAGAGAACACATTACATCACACTCCGTCCTGATGAGAGAGAACACATTACATCACACTCCGTCCTGATGAGAGAGAACACATTACATCACACACCGTCCTGACCAGAGAGAACACATTACATCACACTCCGTCCTGATGAGAGAGAACACATTACATCACACACCGTCCTGACCAGAGAGAACACATTACATCACACTCCGTCCTGATGAGAGAGAACACATTACATCACACTCTGTCCTGATGAGAGAGAACACATTACATCACACACCGTCCTGACCAGAGAGAACACATTACATCACACTCCGTCCTGATGAGAGAGAACACATTACATCACACACCGTCCTGACCAGAGAGAACACATTACATCACACTCCGTCCTGATGAGAGAGAACACATTACATCACACTCTGTCCTGATGAGAGAGAACACATTACATCACACTCTGTCCTGATGAGAGAACACATTACATCACACTCTGTCCTGATGAGAGAGAACACATTACATCACACACCGTCCTGACGAGAGAGAACACATTACATCACACTCCGTCCTGATGAGAGAGAACACATTACATCACACTCTGTCCTGACCAGAGAGAACACATTACATCACACTCTGTCCTGATGAGAGAACACATTACATCACACTCCGTCCTGATGAGAGAGAACACATTACATCACACTCCGTCCTGATGAGAGAGAACACATTACATCACACTCCGTCCTGATGAGAGAGAACACATTACATCACACTCCGTCCTGATGAGAGAGAACACATTACATCACACTCTGTCCTGATGAGAGAGAACACATTACATCACACTCTGTCCTGACCAGAGAGAACACATTACATCACACTCCGTCCTGATGAGAGAGAACACATTACATCACACTCTGTCCTGACCAGAGAGAACACATTACATCACACTCTGTCCTGACAAGAGAGAACACATTACATCACACTCCGTCCTGATGAGAGAGAACACATTACATCACACTCTGTCCTGATGAGAGAGAACACATTACATCACACTCTGTCCTGATGAGAGAACACATTACATCACACTCCGTCCTGATGAGAGAGAACACATTACATCACACTGTCCTGATGAGAGAGAACACATTACATCACACTCTGTCCTGATGAGAGAACACATTACATCACACTCCGTCCTGATGAGAGAGAACACATTACATCACACTCTGTCCTGACGAGAGAACACATCAGATAGAGAGAGAGAGAGAGAATGGAGAGACAGAGAGAGGACGGAGAGATAGAGAGAGACAGAGAAAGAACAGAGAGAGACAGAGAGAGAGAACAGAGAGACAGAACAGACAGACAGAGAGAGGATGGAGAGAGAGAACGGTGAGACAGAACAGAGAGCAAGAGAGAAACAGACAGAGAACAGACAGACAGAGAGAGGACGGAGAGAGAGAACAGAGAGACAGAACAGAGAGCAAGAGAGAAACAGAGAGAGAACAGACAGACAGAGAGAGGACGGAGAGACAGAGAGAGAGAGAACAGAGAGCAAGAGAGAGACAGAGAGAGAACAGACAGACAGAGAGAGGACGGAGAGAGAGAACAGAGAGCAAGAGAGAAACAGAGAGAGAACAGACAAACAGAGAGAGGACGGAGAGACAGAGAGAGAGAGGACAGACAGACAGAGGACGGAGAGACAGAGAGAGAGAGAACAGAGAGCAAGAGAGAAACAGAGAGAGAACAGACAGACAGAGAGAGGACAGAGAGACAGAGAGAGAGAGAACAGAGAGAGAACAGACAGACAGAGAAAGGACGGAGAGAGAGAACAGAGAGACAGAACAGAGAGCAAGAGAGAGACAGAGAGAGAACAGACAGACAGAGAGAGGACGGAGAGACAGAGAGAGAGAGGACGGAGAGACAGAGAGAGAGAGGACGGAGAGACAGAGAGAGAGAGGACAGACAGACAGAGGACGGAGAGACAGAGAGAGAGAACAGAGAGCAAGAGAGAAACAGAGAGAGAACAGACAGACAGAGAGAGGACAGAGAGACAGAGAGAGAGAGAACAGAGAGAGAACAGACAGACAGAGAAAGGACGGAGAGAGAGAACAGAGAGACAGAACAGAGAGCAAGAGAGAGACAGAGAGAGAACAGACAGACAGAGAGAGGACGGAGAGACAGAGAGAGAGAGGACGGAGAGACAGAGAGAGAGAGGACGGAGAGACAGAGAGAGAACAGACAGAGAAAGGACGGAGAGAGAGAACAGAGAGACAGAACAGAGAGCAAGAGAGAGACAGAGAGAGAACAGACAGACAGAGAGAGGACGAAGAGACACAGAGAGAGAGGACGGAGAGACAGAGAGAGAGAGAGAACAGAGAGCAAGAGAAGGACAGAGTGAGAACAGACAGACAGAGAGAGGACGGAGAGACAGAGAGAGAGAACAGAGAGCAAGAGAAGGACAGAGTGAGAGTGCGAGCAGCACCTGAGCCTGGTGGTAGAACATGAGTCCGTTCTTCTGGTCTGTGCGGAAGCCGAAGCCGGCGTAGAAGTTGTTCCTGAGACCAGGGATGTTGTCTGGAGACAGGTCCAGGTAACTCTGGCCTGAGAAGTGAGCCTCACGAGCCACCTGACACACAGAGAGAGCACAGAATTAGAATGGCCACTGGCATCTCATCAACGTGACTATAAGGACAGCTAATCTTGGTCAGGGAATATTTCATTTAATCTATCCCTATGGCTGAGAGTTTCATTGTCTCAATGCTCACCAGCAGATTGCTGGCCGTAGCTGACCCCATGTTATATACATGTGTGTGTGTATATATATTAACCAGTAAGTCGTTGGCACAGCCGTAGCTGACCCCAGACCAGTTGTTATATACATGTGTGTGTGTATATATACTAACCAGTAAGTCGTTGGCACAGCCGTAGCTGACCCCAGACCAGTTGTTATATACGTGTGTGTGTGTATATACTAACCAGTAAGTCGTTGGCACAGCCGTAGCTGACCCCAGACCAGTTGTTATTTACATGTGTGTGTGTGTATATACTAACCAGTAAGTCGTTGGCACAGCCATAGCTGACCCCAGAGCTGCTCATTCTCTTCAGGTCGATGTGAGAGTTCATAGCCTTGATGTTCCTGAAACAGCCTTTAAGAGATCCCTGGCGAGGAAACAGGGCCTTCAGGCTGGGCACAGGGAGAAAAATATATTCACATACTGCAGTCAAATACGGTCTCATACTTGGAAATGTCTTTCCTGTGTGTGTACGTGTGCGTGCGTGCGTGTGCATGTGTGTGCGTGCGTGCGTGTGTGTGTGTGTGTGCGTGCATGTATGTGCGTGCGTGTATGTGTGTGTGCGTGTGTGCGTGTATACGTGTGTGTGTGTGTGTGTGTGTGTGCGTGTATGTGTGTGCGTGTATGTGTGTGCGTGTATGTGTGTGCGTGTATGTGTGTGTGTGCGCGTGTGTGTGTGCGTGTGCGTGCGTGCGTGTGTATGTGGCTCACTTCTCAGGCATCTTGTCCTCGGGGACTCCGGCCAGGTAGTAGCTGCCTTCGAAGCGCGGCAGGGGCGTAGTGAAGACGTAGTTGAACAGGGTTTGGCGGTTGTTCCTCACCACAACACGCGTGGTCGTATCGTAGAGGAGGATAATGATCTCCAACTACACAGGAACACAAACACGCCATTTTACAACCTGCAGGACGAATGGCCAAAGCGCCCTCTAGTGGGCTCATGGGTGGAATGTTATTCATATTTTTCATCGTTTATAAATATTATTTTTGTTTTAAATGCTTCAAAATCTGGTGTTTCTACGTCAAACAGTTGTGTTTTATTTCAGTCCTCTGTGATGTATATACAGTGTAATATTGGGATGCAACCTCAACATGTAATACATTTCAACTCCATATCTGACATGGTACAGGTGTCTTCTGTCTTTACATCCATAACCACGTGTGTGAGGTGGATACTCTTGTTTCAAAGTAGATTTGTTTAAGGCTACCAAGAAAATCTCTGATTGACCCTGATTTAGCCTACTGCAAAAACAAAACGGTTTGAACCTTCCAGGAGAAAATGTCTTGAGGCTAAGAAACTCTTTCTCCAACACTGAACACTTCCGCATCACACCACCACAATACCTACTTACTACTTGTTGTCCAAAGACAATGAATTCTGTGTGTATTCTACTGCATCTATCCTACTGCATGTATCTTACTGCATGTATCCTACTGCATGCATTCTACTGCATGCATCCTACTGCGTGTATTCTACTGCATGTATCCTACTGCATGTATCCTACTGCATGTATCCTATTGTGTGTATTCTACTGCATGTATTCTACTGCATGTATTCTACTGCATGTATCCTACTGCGTGTATACTACTGCATCTACTGCATCTATCCTACTGCATGTATCCTACTGCATGTATCCTACTGCGTGTATTCTACTGCATGTATTCTACTGCATGTATCCTACTGCGTGTATTCTACTGCATGTATTCTACTGCATGTATCCTACTGCGTGTATACTACTGCATCTACTGCATATATCCTACGGCATGTATCCTACTGCATATATCCTACTGCATGCATCCTACTGCATGCATCCTACTGCACGTATCCTACTGCATGTATTCTACTGCATGTATCCTACTGTGTGTATACTACTGCATCTATCCTACTGCATGTATCTTACTGCATGTATCCTACTGCATGCATTCTACTGCATGCATCCTACTGCGTGTATCCTACTGCATGTATCCTACTGCATGTATCCTACTGCATGTATCCTACTGCATGTATCCTATTGTGTGTATTCTACTGCATGTATTCTACTGCATGTATTCTACTGCATGTATCCTACTGCGTGTATACTACTGCATGTATCCTACTGCGTGTATTCTACTGCATGTATTCTACTGCATGTATCCTACTGCGTGTATACTACTGCATCTATCCTACTGCATGTATCCTACTGCATGTATCCTATTGCATGTATCCTACTGCATGTATTCTACTGCATGTATCATACATACAAGTTAGTGTATGTTTACACTAACTTTAATGTCAGTGTCCTTACAGAGTCTTTAACACTAGCTACAGTATAATGTACAGTATAAACTTAAAGCAACAGTTGAATGTTTCTTACAGATTTGGGGTCTGCGTCGCTGATCTTGAGGTAAGGTGAGGTTGGGTCTTTAGGCTCCAGCTCCTGTAGAGAACCAGTGACGTCATAGAAGACCCTGAGACGTCCCTGCCTCACCGCCAAGCTCAGGAACTTCTCCTGGTGGGGTCAAATACACAGACAGGTTAAAACAGGAAGCTACACACAGACAGGTTAAAACAGGAAGCTACACACAGACAGGTTAAAACAGGAAGTTACACACAGACAGGTTAAAACAGGAAGTTACACACAGACAGGTTAAAACAGGAAGCTACAGGGCATCAATACACAGACAGGTTAAAACAGGAAGCAACAGGGCATCAATACACAGACAGGTTAAAACAGGAAGCTACACACAGACAGGTTAAAACAGGAAGCTACACACAGACAGGTTAAAACAGGAAGTTACACACAGACAGGTTAAAACAGGAAGTTACACACAGACAGGTTAAAACAGGAAGCTACAGGGCATCAATACACAGACAGGTTTTAAAACAGGAAGCAACACACAGACAGGTTAAAACAGGAAGCTACACACAGACAGGTTAAAACAGGAAGCAACAGGGCATCAATACACAGACAGGTTAAAACAGGAAGCAACAGGGCATCAATACACAGACAGGTTTTAAAACAGGAAGCAACAGGGCATCAATACACAGACAGGTTTTAAAACAGGAAGCAACAGGGCATCAATACGCAGACAGGTTTTAAAACAGGAAGCAACAGGGCATCAATACGCAGACAGGTTAAAACAGGAAGCTACAGGGCATCAATTGGCCCAGCATCGTCTGGATTTGGCCGGGGTAGGCCGTCATTATAAATAAGAATTTGTCCTTAACTGACTTGCCTAGTTAAACAAAAATAAGAAAATGGTGTCATCTGGTTTGCGTTAATATAAGGAATTTGAAACGATTTATACATTTACATTTGTTACTTAAGTATATTTTAAACCAAATACTTTTAGACTTTTACTCAAGTAGTATTTTACTGGGTGACTTTCGCTTTTACTTGAGTCATTTTCTATTAATAAGGTATCTTTACGTTTACTCAAGTATGACAACTGGGTACTTTCTCCGCCTCTGGGATTTAACGATGACAACGGTTAACCCATCACCACAAGTTTTACATCCATGACGGGCAGTGTCAAAGGAAATCAGAATAGCTCCCGTTAACAGTCAGTAGTTATATTATAGTATGATACTAAGAGCGTCAACAGTCAGTAGTTATATTATAGTGTGATACTAAGAGCGTCAACAGTCAGTAGTTATATTATAGTATGATACTAAGAGCGTTAACAGTCAGTAGTTATATTATAGTATGAGCGTTAACAGTCAGTAGTTATATTATAGTATGATACTATGAGCGTTAACAGTCAGTAGTTATATTATAGTATGATACTAAGAGCGTTAACAGTCAGTAGTTATATTATAGTATGAGCGTTAACAGTCAGTAGTTATATTATAGTATGATACTATGAGCGTTAACAGTCAGTAGTTATATTATAGTATGATACTAAGAGCGTTAACAGTCAGTAGTTATATTATAGTATGAGAGTTAACAGTCAGTAGTTATATTATAGTATGAGCGTTAACAGTCAGTAGTTATATTATAGTATGAGCGTTAACAGTCAGTAGTTATATTATAGTATGATACTAAGAGAGTTAACAGTCAGTAGTTATATTATAGTATGATACTAAGAGCGTTAACAGTCAGTAGTTATATTATAGTATGATACTAAGAGCGTTAACAGTCTATGGGACACAGCCGTTCTTTGTATTTTTTATTTTATTTTTACCTTTATTTTATTAGGCAAGTCAGTTAAGAACAAATTCTTATTTTCAATGACGGCCTAGGAACAGTGGGTTAACTGCCTGTTCAGGGGCAGAACGACAGATTTGTACCTTGTCAGCTCGGGGACTCAAACTTGCAACCTTTCGGTTACTAGTCCAACGCTCTAACCACTAGGCTACCCTGCCGCCCCTCCACTCTAACCGCTAGGCTACCCTGCCGCCCCTCCACTCTAACCGCTAGGCTACCCTGCCGCCCCTCCACTCTAACCACTAGGCTACCCTGCCGCCCCTCCACTCTAACCGCTAGGCTACCCTGCCGCCCCAGCAGTACTGTGTGTGTAAGATAGTTTCCCCCTCGGAATAGTTCATCACAACCTATCCAGTGGTTGAACACTGAGAACATATATTTTCATGCCATTTACAGTCATCTTGAGACTCAAAACCCCTGCAGCAGTAGCGTGACCTCTGACCTGGCTGAGGAGCATGAGCAGGATGCCGTTGTGACTTATCAGTTTAACTTCCTGTTCAAAGCGCTGCATCTTCCCTGCATCCTCCTTGAAGGTGACCTCGGCGTAGCCCGTCCCGTCAAAGTAGGCCGCGTCGTTCACCCACTGCTGGGTCAACACCGGCTTCGCTCTGACGGACAGAGGGAAAACACACGTCGCTAACACGCCAAAAACAATGTCACAATATTCACAGACAGCTGTTGTACATTGGTTTTGCTACCTGACTGTGAACTAAACTGTACACTCCTTGGAAAAGAAGGTGCTATCTAGAACAATAAAGGGTTCTTCGGGGCTGTCCTTGTAGGAGAACCCTTTGAAGAACTGCCTTTGGTTCCATGTAGAATCGTTTCCACACAGGGTTCTACCAGGAACCCAAAAGGGTTCTACCTGGAACCCAAAAGGGTTCTCCTATGGGGACAGCTGAAGAATCCTTTTGGAACCCTTTGTTCTAAGAGTGTAGACAGCAAATGATAAGATCAGCTTTTTGTAGGGGATGGACACTATAGCTCCCTGATGCAGGAGTCAACACACGGTAGTTTATAGGGGATGGACACTATAGCTCCCTGATGCAGGAGTCAACACATGGTAGTTTATAGGGGATGGACACTATAGCTCCCTGATGCAGGAGTCAACACATGTTGGTTTATAGGGGATGGACACTATAGCTCCCTGATGCAGGAGTCAACACACAGTAGTTTATAGGGGATGGACACTACAGCTCCCTGATGCAGGAGTCAACACATGGTAGTTTATAGGGGATGGACACTATAGCTCCCTGATGCAGGAGTCAACACATGTTGGTTTATAGGGGATGGACACTATAGCTCCCTGATGCAGGAGTCAACACATGGTAGTTTATAGGGGATGGACACTATAGCTCCCTGATGCAGGAGTCAACACATGGTAGTTTATAGGGGATGGACACTATAGCTCCCTGATGCAGGAGTCAACACATGTTGGTTTATAGGGGATGGACACTATAGCTCCCTGATGCAGGAGTCAACACATGTTGGATGTGGCTCTTGTTAGTATTCAGTGCTGAGAGCTCCAGCCATAGAGATAAGATGTAGTGGTCTGCTAATGGTCTCACCTTCCACATGGTTTCTCCTCGGTGGTGTTGAGTTGGAAGATGTTCTCAAAGTTATAGAGACTGAGCACCTCCTCATTCAGGGTCTCCAGCTCAATACAGCCCTTGAGATTGGGCAGCTGGAGCTGGAGAGGGGGCTGAGAGAAGAACAGAGAGACTGAGATGTTACTGAGGGGCTGGGAGAAGAACAGAGAGACAGAGATGTTACTGAGGGGGCTGAGCGAAGAACAGAGAGGAAGATATGGGTTACTGAGGGGGCTGGGAGAAGAACAGAGAGACAGAGATGTTACTGAGGGGGCTGAGCGAAGAACAGAGAGGAAGATATGGGTTACTGAGGGGGCTGAGACAAGGTAGAGAGAGATATGGGTTACTGAGGGGCTGGGAGAAGGTAGAGAGAGATATGGGTTACTGAGGGGGCTGAGACAAGGTAGAGGGAGATATGGGTTACTGAGGGGGCTGGGAGAAGAACAGAGAGACAGAGATGTTACTGAGGGGGCTGAGCGAAGAACAGAGAGGAAGATATGGGTTACTGAGGGGGCTGAGACAAGGTAGAGAGAGATATGGGTTACTGAGGGGCTGGGAGAAGGTAGAGAGAGATATGGGTTACTGAGGGGCTGAGACAAGGTAGAGGGAGATATGGGTTACTGAGGGGGCTGAGAGAAGGTAGAGAGAGATATGGGTTACTGAGGGGCTGAGAGAAGGTAGAGGGAGATATGGGTTACTGAGGGGGCTGAGACAAGGTAGAGAGAGATATGGGTTACTGAGGGGCTGAGACAAGGTAGAGGGAGATATGGGTTACTGAGGGGGCTGAGACAAGGTAGAGAGAGATATGGGTTACTGAGGGGCTGGGAGAAGGTAGAGAGAGATATGGGTTACTGAGGGGGCTGAGAGAAGGTAGAGAGAGATATGGGTTTCTGAGGGGGCTGGGAGAAGGTAGAGAGAGATATGGGTTAGTGAGGGGCTGGGAGAAGATAGAGATAGATATGTGTTACTGAGGGGGCTGGGAGAAGGTAGAGAGAGATATGGGTTTCTGAGGGGGCTGGGAGAAGGTAGAGAGAGATATGGGTTAGTGAGGGGCTGAGAGAAGGTAGAGAGAGATATGGGTTACTGAGGGGGCTGAGAGAAGGTAGAGAGAGATATGGGTTTCTGAGGGGGCTGGGAGAAGGTAGAGAGAGATATGGGTTAGTGAGGGGCTGGGAGAAGATAGAGATAGATATGTGTTACTGAGGGGGCTGGGAGAAGGTAGAGAGAGATATGGGTTACTGAGGGGCTGAGAGAAGGTAGAGAGAGATATGGGTTACTGAGGAGGCTGAGAGAAGGTAGAGAGAGATATGGGTTACTGAGGGGGCTGAGAGAAGGTAGAGAGAGATATGGGTTACTGAGGGGCTGAGAGAAGGTAGAGAGAGATATGGGTTACTGAGGGAGCTGGGAGAAGGTAGAGAGAGATATGGGTTACTGAGGGGCTGAGAGAAGGTAGAGAGAGATATGGGTTACTGAGGGGGCTGAGAGAAGGTAGAGAGAGATATGGGTTACTGAGGGGCTGGGAGAAGGTAGAGATAGATATGGGTTACTGAGGGGCTGGGAGAAGGTAGAGAGAGATATGGGTTACTGAGGGGCTGGGAGAAGGTGGAGATATGGGTTACTGAGGGGGCTGAGAGAAGGTAGAGAGAGATATGGGTTACTGAGGGGGCTGAGAGAAGGTAGAGAGAGATATGGGTTACTGAGGGGCTGAGAGAAGGTAGAGATATGGGTTACTGAGGGGGCTGGGAAAGGAACCATATCTATAAGTGACTAACATTCAATACATAAGGGAGAAAACGATAGCTAGGTCTCCTGTGTGTTTGGTAAACCACTGTCTATCCCCCCAACCACAGCTCCCTCTCACCGTGAACGTGTCAGGGTATCCTCCCACGTAGAACACAGTCTCTTCAGTCTGGAGGTTGAGCAGTCCACTATCCCCTCCTGCCTCCACCACAGCCTTGGTCATCCTGGCCTCACTGAGCTCTGAAGACATGGCCATCTGGCCGTACTGAAGGATCCTATACAGAAAAAATAGAGAGAGAGAGCGAGAGAGAGAGCGAGAGAGAGAGAGAGAGAGCGAGAGAGCGAGAGAGAGAGCGAGAGAGAGAGCGCAAGAGAAGGAGAGAAAGAGAAATAGAGAGAGAGAGAGAGAGAGAGAGAGAGAGAGAGAGAGAGAGAGAGAGAGAGAGAGAGAGAGAGAGAGAGAGAGGGCAGGTTAACATGGTGATGGTGATGGTGATGACAGATAGTGTAGCTGAGATGATTTGGATTGATCCTCTCGTGATGATACAGCCTCCCTGAGAGGGCCAATTGTCGCCCTCTTGGACTATGAGAAATTCCTCTTAATCTAATGGTGAAGACATTGGCTTCTCGAGTGACAAACAAATTCAGCCAATGACAGTGGCAGGAGTTACCTTTCCAGGACCACGTTGTTGAAGTCGCCATCTGTTTGGACATCCTCCTGCATCTCCACCTCAGCTGTGTCTCCGCCCACGTTGAACAGCCAGTGCAGTCTCCGCCCCTCCAGCATCATGCCCAGGAACTCTTTACTGGACTACAGACAGGAAACAGGAAACGCATTATCATTACTGGACTACCGACAGGAAACGCATTATCATTACTGGACTACAGACAGGAAACAGGAAACGCATTATCATTACTGGACTACAGACAGGAAACGCATTATCATTACTGGACTACAGACAGGAAACGCATTATCATTACTGGACTACAGACAAGAAACGCATTATCATTACTGGACTACAGACAAGAAACGCATTATCATTACTGGACTACAGACAGGAAACAGGAAACGCATTATCATTACTGGACTACAGACAGGAAACAGGAAACGCATTATCATTACTGGACTACAGACAGGAAACAGGAAACGCATTATCATTACTGGACTACAGACAGGAAACAGGAAACAGCATAATCATAGAGTCCAACAGTGGAGGTGTCATAATACCATAAATGCCATAAAACCTAGCGGTCAAACAGGGAAACGGTTCCAATCGTTTTTCCACCATTAATTTTTTCCCATAAAGAATGTTAAGAAACACTTAAAATAAGGGTTTCTTTTCGTGTAGGCTTACCCTGGCGCGACGTTCTGATAAGTGTGTAAATCTCTCTTGGACAAGGTGACTTTTATCGATGATTTCGGCACTATTTACTCTGATTCGAAAATGCTAATTATTATCAAAGTAGACATCATGCAAGACTACAAATCCCAGCATGCTCCTGCACGTCATCTTCAGCTGACATCTTTGTTAACAGGTATTGTGTCAATTTAAAATTTGTATAAGATAGTTAACAGAATTGTCCATTTAAAGAAATGTCGCTAATTTATTAATTGCTACATGTATCTAACATTGGATAGTTAATCCAGAGATTCTTACCTTGTCCTCGATTCGTCAGTCTCGTCCAGAGCACCATGGTATTTGTAGTTCGTTATGATAGCCACATTAGCAGCTAAACACAGACCTTCATTTTAGTGTTTCTAAAATTCCCTAAGGGAAAAATGTATGTTGGAAAAAAACAATTGGAACCATTTCCCTGTTTGACCGCTAGGCTTTATGGGTATTATGACTCATACAGTGGTAGTCTATTACTGGACTATAGAATTCCATATTTGATGGTCATTCTTCTCATACAGTTTACTAGAAAAATACTACATTGAAAACTACACTAGTAATGATAGAGGCACTGTCTAATGGTATATACACTGTCTAATGGTATATACACTGTCTAATGGTATACACACTGTCTAATGGTATATATACTATCTAATGATATATACACTGTCTAATGGTATATATACTATCTAATGATATATACACTGTCTAATGGTATATACACTGTCTAATGGTATATACACTGTCTAATGGTATATATACTGTCTAATGGTATATACACTGTCTAATGGTATACACACTGTCTAATGGTATATACACTGTCTAATGGTATACACACTGTCTAATGGTATATACACTGTCTAATGATATATACACTGTCTAATGATATATACACTGTCTAATGGTATATATACTGTCTAATGGTATATACACTGTCTAATGGTATATACTGTCTAATGGTATATACACTGTCTAATGGTATATACACTGTCTAATGGTATATACACTGTCTAATGGTATATACACTGTCTAATGGTATACATACTGTCTAATGGTATACACACTGTCTAATGGTATACACACTGTCTAATGGTATACACACTGTCTAATGGTATACACACTGTCTAATGGTATACATACTGTCTAATGGTATACACACTGTCTAATGGTATACACACTGTCTAATGGTATACACACTGTCTAATGGTATACACACTGTCTAATGGTATATACACTGTCTAATGGTATATACACTGTCTAATGGTATATACACTGTCTAATGGTATACACTGTCTAATGGTATATACACTGTCTAATGGTATACACACTGTCTAATGGTATACACACTGTCTAATGGTATACACACTGTCTAATGGTATATACACTGTCTAATGGTATACACACTGTCTAATGGTGTATACTGTCTAATGGTATATACACTGTCTAATGGTATATACTGTCTAATGGTATATATACTGTCTAGTGGTATACACACTGTCTAATGGTATACACACTGTCTAATGGTATATACTGTCTAATGGTATATATACTGTCTAGTGGTATACACACTGTCTAATGGTATACACACTGTCTAATGGTGTATACTGTCTAATGGTATATACACTGTCTAATGGTATATACTGTCTAATGGTATATACACTGTCTAATGGTATACACACTGTCTAATGGTATATACACTGTCTAATGGTATACACACTGTCTAATGGTATACACACTGTCTAATGGTATATACACTGTCTAATGATATATACACTGTCTAATGGTATATATACTGTCTAATGGTATATACACTGTCTAATGGTATACACACTGTCTAATGGTATATACACTGTCTAATGGTATACACACTGTCTAATGGTATATACACTGTCTAATGATATATACACTGTCTAATGATATATACACTGTCTAATGGTATATATACTGTCTAATGGTATATACACTGTCTAATGGTATATACTGTCTAATGGTATATACACTGTCTAATGGTATATACACTGTCTAATGGTATACACACTGTCTAATGGTATATATACTATCTAATGGTATATACACTGTCTAATGGTATACACACTGTCTAATGGTATACACACTGTCTAATGGTATACACACTGTCTAATGGTATATACACTGTCTAATGGTATATACACTGTCTAATGGTATATACACTGTCTAATGGTATACACACTGTCTAATGGTATACATACTGTCTAATGGTATACACACTGTCTAATGGTATACACACTGTCTAATGGTATACACACTGTCTAATGGTATACACACTGTCTAATGGTATATACACTGTCTAATGGTATATACACTGTATAATGGTATATACACTGTCTAATGGTATACACACTGTCTAATGGTATACACACTGTCTAATGGTATATATACTGTCTAATGGTATACACTGTCTAATGGTATATACACTGTCTAATGGTATATATACTGTCTAATGGTATACACACTGTCTAATGGTATATACTGTCTAATGGTATATATACTGTCTAATGGTATACACACTGTCTAATGGTATACACACTGTCTAATGGTGTATACTGTCTAATGGTATATACACTGTCTAATGGTATATACTGTCTAATGGTATATATACTGTCTAGTGGTATACACACTGTCTAATGGTATACACACTGTCTAATGGTATATATACTGTCTAGTGGTATACACACTGTCTAATGGTATACACACTGTCTAATGGTATACACACTGTCTAATGGTATACACACTGTCTAATGGTATATATACTGTCTAGTGGTATACACACTGTCTAATGGTATACACACTGTCTAATGGTATATACACTGTCTAATGGTATACACACTGTCTAATGGTATATACTGTCTAATGGTATATATACTGTCTAGTGGTATACACACTGTCTAATGGTATACACACTGTCTAATGGTATACACACTGTCTAATGGTATACACACTGTCTAATGGTATATACTGTCTAATGGTATATACACTGTCTAATGGTATACATACTGTCTAATGGTATACACACTGTCTAATGGTATACACACTGTCTAATGGTATACACACTGTCTAATGGTATATACTGTCTAATGGTATATATACTGTCTAGTGGTATACACACTGTCTAATGGTATACACACTGTCTAATGGTATATACTGTCTAATGGTATATATACTGTCTAGTGGTATACACACTGTCTAATGGTATATACACTGTCTAATGATATATACACTGTCTAATGGTATATACACTGTCTAATGGTATATACACTGTCTAATGGTATATACACTGTCTAATGGTATATACAATGTCTAATGGTATATACACTGTCTAATGATATACACACTGTCTAATGGTATATACACTGTCTAATGGTATATACACTGTCTAATGATATATACACTGTCTAATGGTATACACACTGTCTAATGGTATATATACTGTCTAATGGTATATACACTGTCTAATGGTATATACACTGTCTAATGGTATATACACTGTCTAATGGTATATATACTGTCTAATGATATACACACTGTCTAATGGTATATACACTGTCTAATGGTATATACACTGTCTAATGGTATATACACTGTCTAATGGTATATACACTGTCTAATGATATACACACTGTCTAATGATATATACACTGTCTAATGGTATATACACTGTCTAATGGTATATACACTGTATAATGGTATATATACTGTCTAGTGGTATACACTGTCTAATGATATCCTTTCATGAATATGACATTACATAGGCTTATAAATTTATATAAATGTTTAAAATAAAAAACATATATTCAATATTCTCTGTCCCACAGTGTGCCTGGACGATAAGGTAGTATTTATTATTTTATTTAGTAGTTTCTGATGATATGTCGTCTATTTGTATTAAAATAAAATAAGAAAGGAATAAACAAGAGTTTAATCATAAAATAAAATAAATAAATAAAAATAATAATAATAATAATAATAAATAAATAAAAATACTTACGTCCTTGTTTCCGAGGTAAAAGACAAACTGTTTGCCTGGTTGGTCCTGTCTGCGGGCGCGTGAGGCCTCGGGCAGGGTGATGTAGAACTTGAGGGAGGTGTAAGCTGCCAGATCTGCCAGGTTACTGGGGGTACGCACCTGCACACCTGATGTCCCGTTGAACTTCACAGGTACGCTCACCTGAGAGGGAGAAAAGAGGCAATTAAAAATCTCCGTCGTCCATACCTACGTATGTTGATGTAACCATAGTAGATAGATGTTCTATAATATCTGAGTTTTCAAACAATAACGACATTTAACAGACACATTTGTAGCACATGTATTCCTATTGAGGGCCTGGGTTATGTTTGTCCCATGTGAGCCACCATACCTTGCTGGCTGCCTTGCGGGCCTCTGCGATGAGCTGTCTGATCCTGAGGATGTTTTCTGAGATGTTGGGCATCTGGGCTGAGTGGTTCTGCAGCTTGTCCAGCTTCCTCATCAGTATTGGGATGGCCTCGCCCAACATACCCACTGGAGAGACACACACAGACAGAAAATGGTCTGTCAGTCTAAACACATTTAAGCAGACTTGAGCAAATGTTTCTTCATTGAGGAAGTCTGTACACACAGTCAATCCTAATCAGCTTTAATAGTAACATTCAAAATGGAAGACAAGCTAGCGTCCTTGACCTCTGTATGGTGAAACTATAAAGGACCTACTAGTAGTATCTAGTGGTCCTACCGGACCTATTGTCTAGTGGTATCTAGTGGTCCTACCAGACCAACTGTCTAGTGGTATCTAGTGGTATCTAGTGGTCCTACCAGACCTACTGTCTAGTGGTATCTCGTGGTTCTACCAGACCTACTGCCTAGTGGTATCTAGTGGTCCTATCAGACCAACTGTCTAGTGGTATCTAGTGGTCCTACCAGACCTACCATCTAGTGGTATCTAGTGGTCCTACCAGACCTACTGCCTAGTGGTATCTAGTGGTCCTACCAGACCTACTGTCTAGTGGTATCTAGTGGTCCTACCAGACCTACTGCCTAGTGGTATCTAGTGGTATTTAGTGGTCCTACCAGACCAACTGTCTAGTGGTATCTAGTGGTCCTACCAGACCAACTGTCTAGTGGTATCTAGTGGTCCTACCAGACCTACTGCCTTGTGGTATCTAGTGGTCCTACCAGAACTACTATCTAGTGGTATCTCGTGGTCCTACCAGACCTACTGTCTAGTGGTATCTAGTGGTATCTAGTGGTATCTAGTGGTCCTACCTGACCTACTGTCTAGTGGTATCTAGTGGTATCTAGTGGTCCTACCAGACCTACTGTCTAGTGGTATCTAGTGGTATCTAGTGGTCCTACCAGACCTACTGTCTAGTGGTATCTAGTGGTCATACCAGGCCTAATGTCTAGTGGTATCTAGTGGTATCTAGTGGTCCTACCAGACCTACTCTCTAGTGGTATCTAGTGGTATCTAGTGGTCCTACCAGACCTACCATCTAGTGGTATCTAGTGGTCCTACCAGACCTACTGTCTAGTGGTATCTAGTGGTCCTACCAGACCTACTGTCTAGTGGTATCTAGTGGTCCTACCAGACCTACTGTCTAGTGGTATCTAGTGGTTCTACCAGACCTACTGTCTAGTGGTATCTAGTGGTCCTACCAGACCTACTGTCTAGTTGTATCTAGTGGTCCTACCAGACCTACGGTCTAGTGGTATCTAGTGGTATCTAGTGGTCCTACCAGACCTACTGTCTAGTGGTATCTAGTGGTATCTAGTGGTCCTACCAGACCTACTGTCTAGTGGTGTCTAGTGGTATCTAGTGGTCCTACCAGACCTACTGTCTCGTGGTATCTAGCGGTATCTAGTGGTCATACCAGGCCTAATGTCTAGTGGTATCTAGTGGTATCTAGTGGTCCTATCAGACCAACTGTCTAGTGGTATCTAGTGGTCCTACCAGACCTACCATCTAGTGGTATCTAGTGGTCCTACCAGACCTACTGCCTAGTGGTATCTAGTGGTCCTACCAGACCTACTGTCTAGTGGTATCTAGTGGTCCTACCAGACCTACTGCCTAGTGGTATCTAGTGGTATTTAGTGGTCCTACCAGACCAACTGTCTAGTGGTATCTAGTGGTCCTACCAGACCAACTGTCTAGTGGTATCTAGTGGTCCTACCAGACCTACTGCCTTGTGGTATCTAGTGGTCCTACCAGAACTACTATCTAGTGGTATCTCGTGGTCCTACCAGACCTACTGTCTAGTGGTATCTAGTGGTATCTAGTGGTATCTAGTGGTCCTACCTGACCTACTGTCTAGTGGTATCTAGTGGTATCTAGTGGTCCTACCAGACCTACTGTCTAGTGGTATCTAGTGGTATCTAGTGGTCCTACCAGACCTACTGTCTAGTGGTATCTAGTGGTCATACCAGGCCTAATGTCTAGTGGTATCTAGTGGTATCTAGTGGTCCTACCAGACCTACCATCTAGTGGTATCTAGTGGTCCTACCAGACCTACTGTCTAGTGGTATCTAGTGGTCCTACCAGACCTACTGTCTAGTGGTATCTAGTGGTCCTACCAGACCTACTGTCTAGTGGTATCTAGTGGTTCTACCAGACCTACTGTCTAGTGGTATCTAGTGGTCCTACCAGACCTACTGTCTAGTTGTATCTAGTGGTCCTACCAGACCTACGGTCTAGTGGTATCTAGTGGTATCTAGTGGTCCTACCAGACCTACTGTCTAGTGGTATCTAGTGGTATCTAGTGGTCCTACCAGACCTACTGTCTAGTGGTGTCTAGTGGTATCTAGTGGTCCTACCAGACCTACTGTCTCGTGGTATCTAGCGGTATCTAGTGGTCCTACCAGACCTACTGTCTAGTGGTATCTAGTGGTATCTAGCGGTATCTAGTGGTTCTACCAGACCTACTGTCTAGTGATGTCTAGCGGTATCTAGTGGTCCTACCAGACCTACTGTCTAGTGGTATCTAGTGGTCCTACCAGAACTACTATCTAGTGGTATCTCGTGGTCCTACCAGACCTACTGTCTAGTGGTATCTAGTGGTATCTAGTGGTATCTAGTGGTCCTACCTGACCTACTGTCTAGTGGTATCTAGTGGTATCTAGTGGTCCTACCAGACCTACTGTCTAGTGGTATCTAGTGGTATCTAGTGGTCCTACCAGACCTACTGTCTAGTGGTATCTAGTGGTCATACCAGGCCTAATGTCTAGTGGTATCTAGTGGTATCTAGTGGTCCTACCAGACCTACTCTCTAGTGGTATCTAGTGGTATCTAGTGGTCCTACCAGACCTACCATCTAGTGGTATCTAGTGGTCCTACCAGACCTACTGTCTAGTGGTATCTAGTGGTCCTACCAGACCTACTGTCTAGTGGTATCTAGTGGTCCTACCAGACCTACTGTCTAGTGGTATCTAGTGGTTCTACCAGACCTACTGTCTAGTGGTATCTAGTGGTCCTACCAGACCTACTGTCTAGTTGTATCTAGTGGTCCTACCAGACCTACGGTCTAGTGGTATCTAGTGGTATCTAGTGGTCCTACCAGACCTACTGTCTAGTGGTATCTAGTGGTATCTAGTGGTCCTACCAGACCTACTGTCTAGTGGTGTCTAGTGGTATCTAGTGGTCCTACCAGACCTACTGTCTCGTGGTATCTAGCGGTATCTAGTGGTCATACCAGGCCTAATGTCTAGTGGTATCTAGTGGTATCTAGTGGTCCTATCAGACCAACTGTCTAGTGGTATCTAGTGGTCCTACCAGACCTACCATCTAGTGGTATCTAGTGGTCCTACCAGACCTACTGCCTAGTGGTATCTAGTGGTCCTACCAGACCTACTGTCTAGTGGTATCTAGTGGTCCTACCAGACCTACTGCCTAGTGGTATCTAGTGGTATTTAGTGGTCCTACCAGACCAACTGTCTAGTGGTATCTAGTGGTCCTACCAGACCAACTGTCTAGTGGTATCTAGTGGTCCTACCAGACCTACTGCCTTGTGGTATCTAGTGGTCCTACCAGAACTACTATCTAGTGGTATCTCGTGGTCCTACCAGACCTACTGTCTAGTGGTATCTAGTGGTATCTAGTGGTATCTAGTGGTCCTACCTGACCTACTGTCTAGTGGTATCTAGTGGTATCTAGTGGTCCTACCAGACCTACTGTCTAGTGGTATCTAGTGGTATCTAGTGGTCCTACCAGACCTACTGTCTAGTGGTATCTAGTGGTCATACCAGGCCTAATGTCTAGTGGTATCTAGTGGTATCTAGTGGTCCTACCAGACCTACCATCTAGTGGTATCTAGTGGTCCTACCAGACCTACTGTCTAGTGGTATCTAGTGGTCCTACCAGACCTACTGTCTAGTGGTATCTAGTGGTCCTACCAGACCTACTGTCTAGTGGTATCTAGTGGTTCTACCAGACCTACTGTCTAGTGGTATCTAGTGGTCCTACCAGACCTACTGTCTAGTTGTATCTAGTGGTCCTACCAGACCTACGGTCTAGTGGTATCTAGTGGTATCTAGTGGTCCTACCAGACCTACTGTCTAGTGGTATCTAGTGGTATCTAGTGGTCCTACCAGACCTACTGTCTAGTGGTGTCTAGTGGTATCTAGTGGTCCTACCAGACCTACTGTCTCGTGGTATCTAGCGGTATCTAGTGGTCCTACCAGACCTACTGTCTAGTGGTATCTAGTGGTATCTAGCGGTATCTAGTGGTTCTACCAGACCTACTGTCTAGTGATGTCTAGCGGTATCTAGTGGTCCTACCAGACCTACTGTCTAGTGGTATCTAGCGGTATCTAGTGGTCCTACCAGACCTACTGTCTAGTGGTATCTAGCGGTATCTAGTGGTCCTACCAGACCTACTGTCTAGTGGTATCTAGCGGTATCTAGTGGTCCTACCAGACCTACTGTCTAGTGGTGTCTAGTGGTATCTAGTGGTCCTACCAGACCTACTGTCTCGTGGTATCTAGCGGTATCTAGTGGTCCTACCAGACCTACTGTCTAGTGGTATCTAGCGGTATCTAGTGGTCCTACCAGACCTACTGTCTAGTGGTATCTAGTGGTTCTACCAGACCTACTGTCTAGTGGTATCTAGCGGTATCTAGTGGTTCTACCAGACCTACTGTCTAGTGGTATCTAGCGGTATCTAGTGGTTCTACCAGACCTTCTGTCTAGTGGTATCTAGCGGTATCTAGTGGTTCTAACGGACCTACTGTCTAGTGGTATCTAGCGGTATCTAGTGGTTCTACCAGACCTACTGTCTAGTGGTATCTAGTGGTATCTAGTGGTCCTACCAGACCTACTGTCTAGCGGTATCTAGTGGTCCAACCAGAGTAGTGGTTGTAGACCTACCAGACTTGTTGGCCTCCAGGAAGGCCTTGTTTATGTCCTCATTGGTGGTGTTAGCGTCCCCGTACTGCTGCTGCCATTGGTCCACCTGCTCTTTGATAGGTGCCAGGGTATCCTCTACCTTCGCTGCTGTACTGTTGGCCTCCTCGGCTGCAGCCTTCGCCTCCTCTATAACCTTAGCCGTTTCCCCTGGAGGACAATATGTACAGGTATGGGTTGGAGGGATAGGGTAGGCAGTATTGGACTGGGTTTAAGCAACGTGTTTGTTTTGTTCTTGTACAGGTATGGGTTGGAGGGATAGGGTAGGCAGTATTGGACTGGGTTGAAGCAACATGTGTTTGTTTTGTACTTGTACAGGTATGGGTTGGAGGGATAGGGTAGGCAGTATTGGACTGGGTTGAAGCAACATGTGTTTGTTTTGTACTTGTACAGGTATGGGTTGGAGGGATAGGGTAGGCAGTATTGGACTGGGTTTAAGCAACGTGTTTGTTTTGTTCTTGTACAGGTATGGGTTGGAGGGATAGGGTAGGCAGTATTGGACTGGGTTGAAGCAACATGTGTTTGTTTTGTACTTGTACAGGTATGGGTTGGAGGGATAGGGTAGGCAGTATTGGACTGGGTTGAAGCAACATGTGTTTGTTTTGTACTTGTACAGGTATGGGTTGGAGGGATAGGGTAGGCAGTATTGGACTGGGTTGAAGCAACGTGTTTGTTTTGTACTTGTACAGGTATGGGTTGGAGGGATAGGGTAGGCAGTATTGGACTGGGTTGAAGCAACATGTGTTTGTTTTGTACTTGTACAGGTATGGGTTGGAGGGATAGGGTAGGCAGTATTGGACTGGGTTGAAGCAACATGTGTTTGTTTTGTACTTGTACAGGTATGGGTTGGAGGGATAGGGTAGGCAGTATTGGACTGGGTTTAAGCAACGTGTTTGTTTTGTTCTTGTACAGGTATGGGTTGGAGGGATAGGGTAGGCAGTATTGGACTGGGTTTAAGCAACATGTGTTTGTTTTGTACTTGTTTACATTGAGGACCTGCTCTTATTCACAACGATGGTCTGGAATGTGTGTGTGTGTGTCTCTCTGTGTGTGTGTGTGACCTCACCTCGGCTGAAGTTGAGGTTACTCTGCACCATCTCAAGATCTTTCAGTAGAGTCGCGTGTTTCTGCTTGGCCTCATCCAGATGAGTCATGGCGTCCCGGAGACGAGGCTTCAGATCTGACAGGCGAAAGGCAATAAACAACAATAAACAACAATAAAATCATGTTGTTTTTCTCGCTCGTTAAAGAAAATCAACACACACACAAAAAAACCCTATCAAACGACAATCAACAACCAGGGGGTTTGTTACCTTCATTCCCAGTTTTCCCAGAAATCCTAGTTTCCTCCCTGTTAAAAATCCCTCCTGATTTCAACCAAAAGTCTACAGAATTGTCTCACCCCCTTTATTCATCACCGAAACCAATTTCTATTCAACCAGAAGTGGGAGGAAACAATACATGTTGCATCAAGTACCATCATTTAGTTCCCGTTGCAGTGAGACGGCGTCGTCCAGCAGTTCAGAACTGTGATTCCTCAGACCGTCAGCTACCTGGCCCAGGTCCTGACCCTTCACATTCTGCACAAATCAACAACGACTGCATCAACGCCATAACAAAACATACCATATGTTCGTTTCTGACAGGCCCATTGTGGCAACGTTAAAGGTGCCACACATGTCCAACGCGTGTCCTCACAAATGTAGGAAATACGCGTATGTGTGTTGACCTTACCTCCAGTGCGTCCACAGCAGCTTGGTTGGCAGCGGTCTCAGCGTCTCTGACGGCGTCGATGATGTCGGAGTACGCTCGTGACGCGTTCACCGCTCGCTGGATGAAACCATCCTTGTTGGTGTTGGAGATCACACTGCAACACAGAGGAGAAAACGTGAAGTCGACGTCAGATCAATCAACCAATCAATAAATCAATCAACCAACGGATCAATCCTCCATCAACCAACGTATCAACCCTCCATCAACCCTCCATCCATCAACCCTCCATCAACCATCCATCAACCCTCCATCAACCAACGTATCAACCATCCATCAACCAACATATCAACCCTCCATCAACCACCCATCAACCCTCCATCAACCAACGTATCAACCCTCCATCAACCCTCCATCCATCAACCCTCCATCAACCATCCATCAACCATCCATCAACCAACGTATCAACCATCCGTCAACCCTCCATCCATCAACCTTCCATCAACCCTCCATCAACCCTCCATCAACCATCCATCAACCATCCATCAACCATCCATCAACCATCCATCAACCAACGTATCAAACATCCATCAACCAACCATCCATCAACCATCCATCAACCAACCATCCATCAACCATCCATCAACCAATGTATCAACCAACATATCAACCATCCATCAACCCTCCATCAACCATCCATCAAACCTCCATCAACCAACGTATCAATCCTCCATCAACCATCCATCAACCCTCCATCAACCAACGTATCAACACTCCATCAACTCTCCATCAACCATCCATCAACCATCCATCAACCCTCCATCAACCCTCCATCAACCAACATATCAACCCTCCATCAACCACCCATCAACCATCCATCAACCAACGTATCAACCATCCATCAACCAACATATCAACCCTCCATCAACCACCCATCAACCCTCCATCAACCCTCCATCAACCAACCATCCATCAACCATCCATCAACCAATGTATCAACCATCCATCAACCATCCATCAACCAATGTATCAACCTTCCATCAACCCTCCAACAACCCTCCATCAACCATCCACCAACCCTTCATCAACCCTCCATTAACCATCCATCAACCATCCACCAACCCTTCATCAACCCTCCATCAACCAATGTATCAACCCTCCATCAACCAATGTATCAACCCTCCATCAACCAATGTATCAACCCTCCATCAACCAATGTATCAACCCTCCATCAACCATCCATCAACCAACATATCAACCCTCCATCAAACATCCATCAACCCTCCATCAACCAACGGATCAACCCTCCATCAACCCTCCATCAACCATCCATCAACCAACGTATCAACCCTCCATCAACCAACGTATCAACCATCCATCCATCCAACCATCCATCCATCAACCATCCATCAACCAACGGATCAACCATCCACCAACCCTTCATCAACCCTCCATCAACCAATGTATCAACCCTCCATCAACCAATGTATCAACCCTCCATCAACCATCCATCAACCAACATATCAACCCTCCATCAACCATCCACCAACCCTTCATCAACCCTCCATCAACCAATGTATCAACCCTCCATCAACCAATGTATCAACCCTCCATCAACCCTCCATCAACCCTCCATCAACCAACGGATCAACCCTCCATCAACCCTCCATCAACCATCCATCAACCAACGTATCAACCCTCCATCAACCATCCATCAACCAACGGATCAACCCTCCATCAACCATCCACCAACCCTTCATCAACCCTCCATCAACCAATGTATCAACCCTCCATCAACCAATGTATCAACCCTCCATCAACCCTCCATCAACCAACGGATCAACCCTCCATCAACCCTCCATCAACCATCCATCAACCAACGTATCAACCCTCCATCAACCAACGTATCAACCATCCATCCATCCAACCATCCATCCATCAACCATCCATCAACCAATGTATCAACCATCCATCAAACATCCATCAACCAATCTATCAACCATCCATCAACCATCCATCAACCAATGTATCAACCCTCCATCAACCATCAACCCTCCATCAACCATCCATCAACCATCCACCAACCCTTCATCAACCCTCCATCAACCAATGTATCAACCCTCCATCAACAATCCATCAACCATCCATCAACCCTCCATCAACCAACATATCAACCCTCCATCAACCACCCATCAACCATCAATCAACCCTCCATCAACCAACCATCCATCAACCATCCATCAACCAACGTATCAACCCTCCATCAACCAACCATCCATCAACCAACGTATCAACTATCCATCAACCAACCAACCATCCATCAATCAACCCTCCATCAACCAACATATCAACCCTCCATCAAACATCCATCAACCCTCCATCAACCAACGGATCAACCCTCCATCAACCCTCCATCAACCATCCATCAACCAACGTATCAACCCTCCATCAACCAACGTATCAACTATCCATCCATCCAACAACCATCCATCAACCAATGTATCAACCATCCATCAACCATCCATCAACCAATGTATCAACCCTCCATCAACCATCCACCAACCCTTCATCAACCCTCCATCAACCATCCATCAACCATCCACCAACCCTTCATCAACCCTCCATCAACCAATGTATCAACCCTCCATCAACAATCCATCAACCCTCCATCAACCAACATATCAACCCTCCATCAACCACCCATCAACCATCAATCAACCCTCCATCAACCAACCATCCATCAACCATCCATCAACCAACGTATCAACCCTCCATCAACCAACCATCCATCAACCAACGTATCAACTATCCATCAACCAACCATCCATCAACCATCCATCAACCAACATATCAACCCTCCATCAACCAACGTATCAACCCTCCATCATGCTCCATCAACTCCTCACCTGGAGAGGTTCATGGCCAGCTCATTGAGTAGTCCAGCATGTTCCTCCGCTGCCTCCACCAAGGGTATCTTACTGAGGGTGGGGGCAAATGTCTGCACCTTTTCAGCCAGGGGCTTCCTGGCCCCATCCAACTGGGCGGCCAAACGCTCATACTCCTAGAGAGAGGGGGGGGGGGGGGGTATAATCAGGGTACACAGTCAATCAATCAAATGTATTTATAAAGCCCTTCTTACATCAGCTGATATCTCAAAGTGCTGTACAGAAACCCAGCATAAAACCCCAAACAGCAAGCAATGCAGATGTAGAAGCACGGTGGCTAGGAAAAACTCCCTAGAAAGGCCAGAACCTAGGAAGAACCCCAGAGAGGAACCAGGCTCTGAGGGGTGGCCAGGTGGTACCAGTACTGAGTCCATGTGTAGGGTACGAGGTAATAACATGGCTTTATACACAGGGTACCAGTACTGAGTCCATGTGTAGGGGTACGAGGTAATAACATGGCTTTATACACAGGGTACCAGTACTGAGTCCATGTGTAGGGGTACGAGGTCAATAACATGGCTTTATGCACAGGGTACCAGTACTGAGTCCATGTGTAGGGGTACGAGGTCAATAACATGGCTATATACACAGGGTACCAGTACTGAGTCCATGTGTAGGGGTACGAGGTCAATAACATGGCTTTATACACAGGGTACCAGTACTGAGTCCATGTGTAGGGGTACGAGGTCAATAACATGGCTTTATACACAGGGTACCAGTACTGAGTCCATGTGTAGGGGTACGAGGTCAATAACATGGCTATATACACAGGGTACCAGTACTGAGTCCATGTGTAGGGGTACGAGGTCAATAACATTGCTTTATACACAGGGTACCAGTACTGAGTCCATGTGTAGGGGTACGAGGTCAATAACATGGCTTTATACACAGGATACCAGTACTGAGTCCATGTGTAGGGGTACGAGGTCAATAACATGGCTTTATACACAGGGTACCAGTACTGAGTCCATGTGTAGGGGTACGAGGTCAATAACATGGCTTTATACACAGGGTACCAGTACTGAGTCCATGTGTAGGGGTACGAGGTCAATAACATGGCTTTATACACAGGGTACCAGTACTGAGTCCATGTGTAGGGTACGAGGTCAATAACATGGCTTTATACACAGGGTACCAGTACTGAGTCCATGTGCAGGGGTACGAGGTAATAACATGGCTTTATACACAGGGTACCAGTACTGAGTCCATGTGTAGGGGTACGAGGTCAATAACATGGCTTTATACACAGGGTACCAGTACTGAGTCCATGTGTAGGGGTACGAGGTCAATAACATGGCTTTATACACAGGGTACCAGTACTGAGTCCATGTGTAGGGGTACGAGGTAATAACATGGCTTTATACACAGGGTACCAGTACTGAGTCCATGTGTAGGGGTACGAGGTAATAACATGGCTTTATACACAGGGTACCAGTACTGAGTCCATGTGTAGGGGTACGAGGTAATAACATGGCTTTATACACAGTGTACCAGTACTGAGTCCATGTGCAGGGGTACGAGGTAATAACATGGCTTTATACACAGTGTACCAGTACTGAGTCCATGTGCAGGGGTACGAGGTAATAACATGGCTTTATACACAGTGTACCAGGTAATTGTGGTCGATATGAACATATAACTAGGAATAAAGTAACTAGGCAACAGGATAGATAAGAAACAGTAGCAGCAGCAGTATGTGATGAGTCAAAAGAGTTAGTGCCAAAAGGGGTCAATGCAGATAGTTTGGGTAGTTAGTGGTTAACTATTTAACTAACTATTTATCAGTTTGATGGTTTGGGGGTAGAGGCTGTTGAAACTTGCTGTATCAGTACCGCTTGCTGTGCGGAAGCAGAGGGAACAGTCTATCACTTTAGGTGTCTGGAGTCGTTTTTACATCAGAGTTTTACTGTACAAAGGGATGTTTGACTTCTAATCAGACTGCTTGAGACCTGCTTGGAGATTTTCCAGGGACTGTCTCATCCAGGGACTGTCTCATCCAGGGACTGTCTCGTCCAGGGACTGTCTCGTCCAGGGGCTGTCTCGTCCAGGGGCTGTCTCGTCCAGGGGCTGTCTCATCCAGGGGCTGTCTCATCCAGGGGCTGTCTCATCCAGGGGCTGTCTCGTCCAGGGGCTGTCTCGTCCAGGGACTGTCTCGTCCAGGGACTGTCTCATCCAGGGGCTGTCTCGTCCAGAGGCTGTCTCGTCCAGGGACTGTCTCGTCCAGGGGCTGTCTCGTCCAGGGGCTGTCTCGTCCAGGGACTGTCTCGTCCAGGGACTGTCTCATCCAGGGACTGTCTCATCCAGGGACTGTCTCATCCAGGGGCTGTCTCATCCAGGGACTGTCTCATTTTGTTGAGACTGTTTCTGACATGATGGATTTTCTGTTTGTTTTAAACTGTGTTTTAAATCCCTTTTGGATATTTACGACCGTAGTGTTTACCCTGATAAGGTCTTGACGAGGGTGAGGGACTGCTGTAAGGGTTGAGGCTCACCTCCTTGGAGTCGTGCAGCATAGACAGCATGTCGTTGACGGTTGCCACATCGTCCTCTGCCATCTGCAGGAGATCCTCCACTACCTTGTGCTTCTCATTCAGTTCATCCACCTTTTGCTGAGAAGAGAAACAATAATGATGAGTTCAAACACTGCAGGTCAAAAAGAGTTGAATATGTAAAAGAAAATATATGTCTGTGATTATGATAGGAGGAGTCACCACAGACACCATCTCTGTGTCCGTCAACACACCTGGCGGAAGGACACACCAGCACCACGTCACGGTGCTGCCCTGCAAATATAGGTGTGTGTGTGTGTGTGTGTGTGTGTGTGTGTGTGTGTGTGTGTGTGTGTTTGTGCTTGCATGCTAATGCATGTGTGTGTGTGTGTGTGAGTGCATACATGCTTCTGTGTGTGTGTGTGTGTGTGTGTGTGTGTGTGTGTGTGTGTGTGTGTGTGTGTGTGTGTGTGTTTGTGCTTGCATGCTAATGCATGTGTGTGTGTGTGTGAGTGCATACATGCTTCTGTGTGTGTGTGTGTGTGTGTGTGTGTGTGTGTGTGTGTGTGTGTGTGTTTGTGCTTGCATGCTAATGCATGTGTGTGTGTGTGTGAGTGCATACATGCTTCTGTGTGTGTGTGTGTGTGTGTGTGTGTGTGTGTGTGTGTGTGTGTGTGTGTGTGTGTGTGTGTGTGTGTGTGTGTGTGTGTGTGTGAGTGAGTGAGTGAGTACATCTCTGTCTGTGTTACCTGGCAGTCCTCCAGCCTCTTCTCATTAACAGCGTTCGTATCGGAGGCGACGGCCGTGTTGTTAACTGCCTGGTTCAGAGCGTCCCTCAGGTCCATCAGTTGGTCGTGGAACTTCCCCAGACTCTCCCTGATGTTCTTCACCAAGCCCTCGTTCTCCACCACACGACTCACCAGCTGATCCTTCACCTTCGCCAGCACTAGAGGGAGAGAAACACACCTTTAGCATAATGACCAGAAGGTTGTGAATACAACGCAATAACAGTAAGACGTGTCAGATGTACACATGGACCACAGCTCCTTCAGATGTGACTCAGCGAAATAGTACTTCCTGGTTCTGGGCTAGGTTGAAAAGACGATAGAGGTCTCTCTCTCTCTCTCTCTCTCCCTCTCTGTCTCCCTCTCTGTCTGTATCTCTCTCTCTCCCTCTCTGTCTGTATCTCTCTCTCTCCCTCTCTGTCTCCCTCTCTGTCTGTATCTCTCTCTCTCCCTCTCTGTCTGTATCTCTCTCTCTCCCTCTCTGTCTCCCTCTCTGTCTCCCTCTCTGTCTCCCTCTCTGTCTCCCTCTCTGTCTGTATCTCTCGGCACTACTCACATTTCTTTGCCTCGGACAGCTCTCTGTCTGCTATCTCCTTCTGTCCGACACAGCTCTTGAGTCTCATCTCTCTCAGCATGGCCTCCACCTGCTTCATCTTCTCAAGCAAGTCGTCCTCTTCCTGCTCCACCTGCGTCTCATTCAGACCCGTACGGTTCTCCTGCAGGTCTGGATAGGCAGAGAGAGAGTATTTAATACACTATATATACACACACAGTGCCTTCGAAAAGTATTCTTCACTTTTTACAAATTCTGTTACGTTACAGCCTCATTCTAAAATGTATTAAATTGTTGTTTTTTTCCTCAGTATTTTTTATTTATTTTACCATTATTTATCTACACACAAAGCAAAAACTGCCGAAATGTTTGCTAATTTATTAAATATAAAAACGGAAATATCACATTTCCAGTATTACAGCCTCGAGTCTTGTTGTGTATTTTTTTTATTTAACAGGTGGATATGGTTGATCTCATAGCAAAGGGTCTGAATACTTATGTAAATAAGGTATTATTATTATTATTATTTTTTAATACATTTGCATGAAAACCTGTTGTCGGTTTGTCATTATGGGTTAAAAATAAAAATTATGTGGTATTGTGATGTCATTATGGGGTATTGTGGTGTCATTATGGGGTATTGTGATGTCATTATGGGGTATTGTGATGTCATTATGGGGTATTGTGACGTCATTATGGGGTATTGTGATGTCATTATGAGGTATTGTGACGTCATTATGGGGTATTGGGATGTCATTATGAGGTATTGTGATGTCATTATGGGGCTGTAATGTAACAAAATGTGAGTCAAGGGGTCTGAATACTTTCAGAAGGCACTGTAAAAAAGTGTGTGGATTTGGCTATTTCAGCTGCTGCTGACAGGTGTATTAAATCAAGCACCCACTAATCTCCACAGACAAACATTGGCAGTGGAATGACCTTACTGAAGTGCTCAGTGACTTTCAATGTGGCAAGTCAGTTCATCACATTTCTGTCCAGCCAGAGCTACCCCATGTCAACTGTCAGTGCTGTTATTGTAAAGTAGAAACATCTAGGAGCAACAACGGCACAGCTGGGAAGTGGTAGGCCACACAAGCTCACAGAACGGGACCACCAAATACTGAAGTGCGTGGCGTGTAGAATTTGTCTGTCCTCGGTTGCAACCCTCACTACTAAGTTCCAAACTGCCTCTGGAACATCATCTGTTCTCGGTTACAACCATCACTACTAAGTTCCAAACTGCCTCTGGAAGCAACGTCAGCACAAGAACTGTTCGTCGGGAGCTTCATGAAATCAGTTGCCACGGCCGAGCAGCAACATAAAAGCCTAATATCACCATGCGCAATGCCAAGCGCTGGTTGGAGTGGTGTAAAGCTTGCCGCCATTGGACTCTGGAGCAGTGGAAACGCGTTCTCTGGAGTGAAGAATCACGCTTCAGCATCTGGCTGCCTGACTGACGAATCTGGGTTTGGCGGATTCCAGGAGAACGCTACTTGCCCAAATGCATAGTGCCAACTGTAAAGTTTGGTGGATGAGGAATAATGGTCTGAAGTTGTTTTTCATGGTTCGGGCCCCTTAGTTACAGTGAAGGGAAATCTTAACGCTACAGCATACAATGACATTCTAGACGATTCTGTGCTTCCAACTTTGTGGCAACAGTTTGGGGAAGGCCCATGACAATGCCCCCATGCACAAAACTAGGTCCATATAGAATTGGTTTGTCCAGGTGGGTGTGGAAGAACTTGAGTGGCCTGCACAGAGCCCTGACCTCAACCCCATCGAACACCTTTGGGATGAATTGGAACGCCGACTGCGAGCCAGGCCTAATCGCCCCCAACATCAGTGCCCGACCTCACTAATGCTCTTGTGGCTGAATGGAAGCAAGTCCCCCTGCAGTAATGTTCCAACATCTAGTGGAAAGCCTTCCCAGAATAGTGGAGGCTGTTATAGCAGTAATGTTCCTACATCTAGTGGAAAGCCTCCCAGAAGAGTGGAGGTTGTTATAGCAGCAATGTTCCAACATCTAGTGGAAAGCCTTCCCAGAATAGTGGAGGCTGTAATAGCAGCAATGTTCCAACATCTAGTGGAAAGCCTTCCCAGAAGAGGGGAGGCTGTTATAGCAGTAATGTTCCAACATCTAGTGGAAAGCCTTCCCAGAAGACTGGAGGCTGTTATAGCAGCAAAGGGGGACCAACTCCATATTAATGGTTTTTAATGAGATGTTAGACGACAGGTGTCCACATACTTTAAAATCAGAGTTTTGTATTTTGATGGATGTATTTGAATCCAAACAAAATGAGGGATGAACTCCTCTTAACGAATAATCTTCACTGACAAACATCGACTCAGATTGAAGGTACCCCCATAAAGATTTCTCAGCTACCTTCCACCTCTCCTACTATGTTCTTCATGTGAGAGAGCAGGTCCTGGGCTCTCTGATGGGTGTTGCTGCTGCTATTCCCCAGACTGTCTGCTTCTTCTGCTACCGCCACCACCTGGTGGGAGGACAACATTACATCAGCACACCTGTCATTCATTCTTACCATCAATTCTTGTTGGGATACGCAACTGCATAAAGCCAATAAGCTGATGTTGGAGTAATGGAGATACAAGTAGATACACATATGTATGTATTTGAACACTTGAAACTGTTATGAATTTAAATAATTAATATTTATTTGAATAAAGGAAAGGATAATGCACGTTTTTAAAAAGGAAAATGAGAAGAATAAAAGTATAATGACAGAGAAGGGCAGACAGAGATGGTCATTGTCTCTGAATAACTGATTAAATAATGACAGAGAAGGGTGGACAGAGAGATGCTCGACACAGATCTTCATCACCTTATCCTCCAGGCCGCGGATGTCTGAGTTGATGGTCATGATCTCTCCCTCCAACATGTCCGCTCTGTTCCTGCTCTCATCCAGAGTACTGTTGTAGTTCTCTATGGCATTCTGGGAAACAGAGTCAATCTCAGTCAACAGATATTGAACGAGTGTTTTTCAAATAAAATCAAATTGTATTTGTCACGGCCTGCAGTGCTAGCTGTGCCACCAGAGACTCGGGGTTCAAGCCCGGGCTCTGTCTCAGCGGTCGCAACCGGGAGGTCCGTGGTGCGACAGACAATTGGCCTAGCCTTGTCCGGGTTAGTGAGGGTTTGGCCGGTAGGGATATCCTTGTCTCATCGTACACCAGCGACTCCTGTGGCGGGCCGGGCGTAGTGCGCGCTGGCCAGGTTGCCAGGTGCACGGTGTTTCCTCCGACACATTGGTGCGGCCGTCTTCCGGGTTTGGATGAGCGCTGTGTTAAGAAGCAGTGCGGCTTGGTTGGGTTGTGTATCGGAGAACGCATGACTTTCAACCTTCGTCTCTCCCGAGCCGTACGGGAGTTGTAGCGACGAGACAAGATAGTAACAACTAAAAACAATTGGAAACCACGACATTGGGGAGAAAAAGGGGGTAAAATTGAAAAAATATATATATATTTGTATTTGTCACGTGCCCAAAATACAACAAGTGTAGACCTTACCGTGAAATGCTTCCTTATAAGGCCTTAACCCACAATGCAGTTCAAGAAAGACAAACATATCATGTGTGTGTGTGTGTGTGTGTGTGTGTGTGTGTGTGTGTGTGTGTGTGTGTGTGTGTGTGTGTGTGTGTGTAATTACAATGTGTGTATATGTGTTACATTATGTGTGTTACATTGTGTGCATACGCATGTCTGTGTGTGTGTATTTACAATGTGTGTGTGTGTGTGCACTCACAGAGATATTGTCCATGGATCTGCTGAGGTTGTTTAGCTGAGTCAAGGTGATAGAGGAGGCGTTCAGGTTGATCAGCTGATGAGCCATGGAGCCAAAGTTGTCGTTAATTTTGTCCAGATCCTCCAACAGGACAATTACACAGCTGTCACAAGCTGAAAGGACACACATTTAGTCACCTTCATCAGAATACTGGAACAGAACCAAGCTACGGTTTGCCACTCTCCTTCTCTTTCTCCTCTCTCCTTGACTCTCTCCTTCTCTTTCTCCTCTCTCCTTGACTCTCTCCTTCTCTTTCTCCTCTCTCCTTCTCTTTCTCCTCTCTCCTTGACTCTCTCCTTCTCTTTCTCCTCTCTCCTTGACTCTCTCCTTCTCTTTCTCCTCTCTCCTTCTCTTTCTCCTCTCTCCTTCTCTTTCTCCTCTCTCCTTGACCCTCTCCTTCTCTTTCTCCTCTCTCCTTCTCTTTCTCCTCTCTCCTTGACCCTCTCCTTCTCTTTCTCCTCTCTCCTCTTTCTTCTCTCTCCTTGACTCTCTCCTTCTCTTTCTCCTCTCTCCTTCTCTTTCTCCTCTCTCCTTGACTCTCTCCTTCTCTTTCCCCTCTCTCCGTCTCTTTCTCCTCTCTCCTTGACTCTCTCCTTCTCTTTCTCCTCTCTCCTTCTCTTTCTCCTCTCTCCTTCTCTTTCTCTTCTCTCCTTCTCTTTCTCCTCTCTCCTTCTCTTTCTCCTCTCTCCTTGACCCTCTCCTTCTCTTTCTCCTCTCTCCTTCTCTTTCTCCTCTCTCCTTGACCCTCTCCTTCTCTTTCTCCTCTCTCCTCTTTCTTCTCTCTCCTTGACTCTCTCCTTCTCTTTCTCCTCTCTCCTTCTCTTTCTCCTCTCTCCTTCTCTTTCTCCTCTCTCCTTCTCTTTCTCTTCTCTCCTTCTCTTTCTCCTCTCTCCTTCTCTTTCTCCTCTCTCCTTCTCTTTCTCCTCTCTCCTTGACTCTCTCTTTCTCCCCTCCATCCTCTTCCCCCTCTCCCTTTCCTCGCTTCTCCTTCCTCCAACCTCCCTCAGCCCATCTCTCTCCCTCCTCCTGTCCATCTCCCCCTCCCCCAGCCCATCTCTCTCCCTCCCCCAGCCCATCTCTCTCCCTCCCCCTGTCCATCTCTCCCTCCCCCTGTCCATCTCTCCATGTCTCCATCTCCTTCTCCCCCTCTCAAATAAAATCAAAGTAAAACAATGTCAATCCAACAGCAGATATGGATTCATTAACAGACACATTACTTACGTTGGCAGGTCATGTCATGTCCGTGTTGTACAGGAACGCTGTATCTATGGGAACAGCTGTCACACTGTTTGCCTGTTAGGCCGTCTCCACAGCGACACTCCCCTGTCCGAGGGTCACAGCGCCCATGCTTACACTCACACTCTGAAGAGAATGGAAGAGAGAGACACACACACACACACGCACACGCACACGCACACACACACACACACACACACACACACACACACACACACACACACGCACACACACACACACACACACACACACACAGTGTCAAGCCTAGTCCACATCTTGCATATACTCCAGCTTGTCGTCTTGTGTGGTTCAGTTAGTAGAGCATGTCGAATGCAACGGCAGGATTGTGGGTTCGATTCCTGGTGCACCTGCTTTCATACGATGTACTAAACATTAGGAACATCTTTCCATGACAGAGATTGACCCGGGTGAAAGCTATGATCCCTTATTGATAACCCTTTTTTTTTTTAAATGAATTCAGTCAGTGTAGATGAAGGGGAGGAGACTGGAGTCTTGAGACAATAGAGACGTGGGTTGTGTATGTGTGCCATTCAGAGGGTGAATGGTCAAGATGAAAATATGTAAGTGCCTTTGACCGGGAGTATGGTAGCATTCAACCAACTTGACACAACTGTGGGAAGCATTAGAGTCAACGAGGGCCAGCATTCCTGTGGAACGCTTTCGACACCTTGTGGAGTCCACGCCCCGACGAATTGAGGCTGTTCTGAGGGCAAAAGGGGGGCGCAACACAATATTAGGAAGGTGTTCTTAATGTTTTGTATACTTCTATATTATAAACTGGGTGGTTCGAGCCCTGAATGCTGATTGGCTGACAGCTGTGGTATATCAGACTGTATACCACAGGTTAGGACAAAACATGTATTTTTACTGCTCTAATGACGTTGGTAACCAGTTTATAACAGCAATAAGGCACCACGGGGGGGTGTGGTACATGGCCAATATACCACGGTTAAGGGTTGTATCCAGGTACTCTGTGTTGTGCGAAAGAACAACCCTTAGTCGTGAAATATTGGCCATATACCACACCCCCCCGTGGTGCCTTATTGCTTAAATATCTACTTTCATACAGTACACTCTACAGTACACTCTACAGTACACTCTACAGTACATTACGCAGTACACTACGCAGTACACTCTACAGTACACTCTACAGTACACTCTACAGTACATTATACAGTACACTCTACAGTACACTATACAGTACATTATACAGTACACTATACAGTACACTATACAGTACATTATACAGTACACTATACAGTACATTATACAGTACACTATACAGTACATTATACAGTACACTATACAGTACATTATACAGTACACTATACAGTACATTATACAGTACATTATACAGTACACTATACAGTACATTATACAGTACATTATACAGTACACTATACAGTACATTATACAGTACATTATACAGTACATTATACAGTACACTATACAGTACATTATACAGTACATTATACAGTACATTATACAGTACACTATACAGTACACTATACAGTACATTATACAGTACACTCTACAGTACACTATACAGTACATTATACAGTACACTATACAGTACATTATACAGTACATTATACAGTACACTATACAGTACATTATACAGTACACTATACAGTACACTATACAGTACACTATACAGTACATTATACAGTACATTATACAGTACACTATACAGTACATTATACAGTACATTATACAGTACACTATACAGTACATTATACAGTACATTATACAGTACATTATACAGTACACTATACAGTACATTATACAGTACATTATACAGTACACTATACAGTACATTATACAGTACACTATACAGTACATTATACAGTACACTATACAGTACATTATACAGTACATTATACAGTACACTATACAGTACATTATACAGTACATTATACAGTACACTATACAGTACATTATACAGTACATTATACAGTACACTATACAGTACATTATACAGTACATTATACAGTACACTATACAGTACACTATACAGTACACTCTTAGAGAAAAACGTGCTCTAGAACCTAAAAGGGTTATTCAGCTGTCCCCATAGGAGAACCCTTTGAAGAACCCTTTTTGGTTCCAGGTAGAACCCTTTTTGGTTCCAGATAGAGCCCTTTTTGGTTCCAGGTAGAACCCTTTTTGGTTCCTGGTAGAACCCTTTTGTTTCCAGGTAAAACCCTTTTGGGTTCAAAGTAAAACCATTTACACAGAGGGTTTCTACCTGGAACCAAAAGGGTTCTACCTTGAACCAAACAGAGTTCTACCTTGAACCAAAAATGGTTCTATCTGGAACCAAAAAGAGTTCTACCTTGAACCAAAAAGGGCTCTACCTGGAAACAAAAAGGGCTCAATCTGGAACCAAAAAGGGCTCAATCTGGAACCAAAAAGGGCTCAATCTGGAACCAAAAAGGGCTCTACCTGGAACCAAAAAGGGCTCTATCTGGAACCAAAAAGGGCTCTACCTGGAACCAAAAAGGGCTCTACCTGGAACCAAAAAGGGCTCTATCTGGAACCAAAAAGGGCTCTACCTGGAACCAAAAAGGGCTCTATCTGGAACCAAAAAGGGCTCTACCTGGAACCAAAAATGGTTCTACCTTGAACCACAAAGGGTTCTATCTAGAATCCAAAAGGGTTCTATCTAGAATCCAAAAGGGTTCTCCTATGGGGACCGCCGAAGAACCCTTTTGGAACCCTTTTGTCTAAGAACGTAGGAGGAGGAGGTATAACTCACTCTTGCAGCCCTCAGGACTGTAGTCCCAGTACCCAGGGGCACACTGGCGACAATTAGGTCCATTGACCCCTGGCTGGCAGGCACACGAACCGTTCCTGGGGTCACACGGTTGGACCAGCGCCGCGGCCGCGTCACAGTCACAGCGACGACACCCGGAGCACGACTCATAGCCAAACGCACCGTCCTGAAACACAACACATTATTGACACAGCTAGGTAATGAGGATATCATAACTAACAATGACAATAAGCTTGTCAGAACCAAGCAATAAAGGATCAATGACGTATTAAGGTTTATATAAGTTGGTTAGGAGTTAGCCTCTGCCAATATTTGTTTGGTTCTGAGTTCCCGAGATGAGTTAAGAGGAATTATTGTCATAATATACATGAGTATGAATAAGGGAAATAAACAGAGGACAAACCTCACAACAGTTGCAATGGGGACCGGTCACACCAGGTTTACACTGGCACTGTCCTGTGTGAGGGTCACATGACGCCGTGCCACATGGGGAGCAGTTGCATCCTGGGTAAATAAGACAGGGGTTATTACGTATTACAGTTTTTCTCAATTGCTAAAACACCATTTCTGAAACCTTTCTCCATTTCCTGAAAACATTAAACACAAAACCTCATCTTCATCAAAACCTCATCTTCATCAAAACCTCATCTTCAAGCACTATTTACATAACCTCTGACTCCTCTCGCAAAATGAAACATTCGCCTCAAAACAGTTTTACCTGTGTTCAAAATCAAACACTGCTCTCAAATCATAAACAAAGTGATCAAAATGATATACACTCTCAAACAGTCAGTAAACAATACACCGGCAAATAGAAAACACATTGTTCAAAACATACAATTCTCAGGGAGAAGTACATTTTTAATCACGTTCTATCATAGTAGCTCAAAATGGATCAGAAATTACTACTCTGCTTTGCTTCCTCCTCCTCCTTGTACCCCTATTTTTACAGTACTGTACCCTGCATCTCACAATCGTGTCCTTTGTCTCTGTGATACTGTAATTCTTGTTGTTTGTTGATATGAACCTGCAACCAGTCAAAATCTATTGAGCAGTCAGTACTGTTAATAAATGGAAAGCACAATGTTCAGGGCCATACAATTCATCCATTGTACAGTATACAGCCTACAATGCACTGTACTACAGTATACAGCCTACAATGCACTGTACTATGTATACAGCCTACAATGCACTGTACTACAGTATACAGCCTACAATGCACTGTACTACAGTATACAGCCTACAATGCACTGTACTACAGTATACAGCCTACAATGCACTGTACTACAGTATACAGCCTACAATGCACTGTACTACAGTATACAGCCTACAATGCACTGTACTACAGTATACAGCCTACAATGCACTGTACTACAGTATACAGCCTACAATGCACTGTACTACAGTATACAGCCTACAATGCACTGTACTACAGTATACAGCCTACAATGCACTGTACTACAGTATACAGCCTACAATGCACTGTACTACAGTATACAGCCTACAATGCACTGTACTACAGTATACAGCCTACAATGCACTGTACTACAGTATACAGCCTACAATGCACTGTACTACAGTATACAGTCTACAATGCACTGTACTACAGTATACAGCCTACAATGCACTGTACTACAGTATCCATTCTCAGACCTTCTCCTTCCCACCTTCAACAACCTGTTTGCTCTCTGAACTGGCTTACATCGGTTGTGTCGCATCATTTGAAACAGGTTAAATCAATTTTGAGTGGATCAATGAAGACAATGCACTTCCGGCGCGGACAGAGATGGCCGCTTCGCGTTCCTAGGAAACTATGCAGTTTTTTGTTTTTTTTTACGTGTTATTTCTTACATTGGTACCCCAGGTCATCTTAGGTTTCATTACATACAGTCGAGAAGAACTGCTGAATATAAGATCAGCGTCAACTCACCATCAGTACGACCAAGAATATGACTTTCGCGAAGCGGATCCTGTGTTCTGCCTTTCACCCAGGACAACGGAATGGATTCCAGCCGGCGACCCAAAAAACCGACTCCGTAAAAGAGGGAAACGAGGTGGTCTTCTGGTCAGACTCCGGAGACAGGCACATCGTGCCCCACTTCCTAGCGTTCTTCTCGCCAATGTCCAGTCTCTTGACAACAAGGTTGATGAAATCCGAGTAAGGGTAGCATTCCAGAGGGACATCAGAGACTGTAACGTTCTTTGCTTCACGGAAACATGGCTCACTGGAGAGACGCTATCGGAGTCGGTGCAGCCAGCTGGTTTCTCCACGCATCGCGCCGACAGAAACAAACATCTTTCTGGTAAGAAGAGGGGCGGGGGCGTATGTCTTATGGCTAACGAGACGTAGTGTGATCACAAAAACATACAGGAACTCAAGTCCTTCTGTTCACCTGATTTAGAATTCCTCACAATCAAATGTCGACCGCATTATCTACCAAGAGAATTCTCTCTTCGATTATAATCACAGCCGTATATATTCCCCCCCAAGCAGACACATCGATGGTTCTGAATTAACTTTATTTGACTCTTTGCAAACTGGAATCCATACATCCTGAGGCTGCATTCATTGCAGGGGATTTTAACAAGGCTAATCTGAAAACAAGACTCCCTAAATTGTATCAGCATATCGATTGCGCAACCAGGGCTGGCAAAACCTTGGATCATTGCTATTCTAACTTCCGCGACACATATAAGGCCCTGCCCCGCACTCCTTTCAGAAAAGCTGACCACGACTCCATTTTGTTGATCCCTGCCTACAGACAGAAACTAAAACAAGAAGCTCCCACGCTGAGGTCTGTCCAACGCTGGTCCCACCAATCTGATTCCATACTCCAAGACTGCTTCCATCACGTGGACTGGGATATGTTTCGTATTGCGTCAGACAACAACATTGACGAATACGCTGATTCGGTGTGTGAGTTCATTAGAACGTGCGTTGAAGATGTCGTTCCCATAGCAAGGATTAAAACATTCCCAAACCAGAAACCGTGGATTGATGGCAGCATTCGCATGAAACTGAAAGTGCGAACCACTGTTTTTAATCAGGGCAAGGTGACCGGAAACATGACCGAATACAAACAGTGCAGCTATTCCCTCCGCAAGGCAATCAAACAAGCTAAGCGTCAGTATAGAGACAAAGTAGAGTCGCAATTCAACGGCTCAGACACAAGAGGTATGTGGCAGGGTCTACAGTCAATCACGGATTACAAAAAGAAAACCAGCCCCGTCACGGACCAGGATGTCTTGCTCCCAGGCAGACTAAATAACTTTTTTGCCCGCTTTGAGGACAATACAGTGCCACTGACACGGCCCTCAACCAAAACATGCGGAATCTCCTTCACTGCAGCCGACGTGAGGAAAACATTTAAACGTGTTAACCCTTGCAAGGCTGCAGGCCCAGACGGCATCCCCAGCCGCGCCCTCAGAGCATGCGCAGACCAGCTGGCTGGTGTGTTTACGGACATATTCAATCAATCCTTATCCCAGTCTGCTGTTTCCACATGCTTCAAGAGGGCCACCATTGTTCCTGTTCCCAAGAAAGCTAAGGTAACTGAGCTAAACGACTACCGCCCCGTAGCACTCACTTCCGTCATCATGAAGTGCTTTGAGAGACTAGTCAAGGACCATATCACCTCCACCCTACCTGACACCCTAGACCCACTCCAATTTGCTTACCGCCCAAATAGGTCCACAGACGATGCAATCTCAATCACACTGCACACTGCCCTAACCCATCTGGACAAGAGGAATACCTATGTGCTGTTCATCGACTACAGCGCGGCATTTAACACCATAGTACCCTCCAAGCTCGTCATCAAGCTCGAGACCCTGGGTCTCGACCCCGCCCTGTTCAACTGGGTACTGGACTTCCTGACGGGCCGCCCCCAGGTGGTGAGGGTAGGCAACAACATCTCCACCACGCTGATCCTCAACACTGGGGCCCCACAAGGGTGCGTTCTGAGCCCTCTCCTGTACTCCCTGTTCACCCACGACTGCGTGGCCACGCACGCCTCCAACTCAATCATCAAGTTTGTGGACGACACAACAGTGGTAGGCTTGATTACCAACAACGACGAGACGGCCTACAGGGAGGAGGTGAGGGCCCTCGGAGTGTGGTGTCAGGAAAATAACCTCACTCAACGTCAACAAAACTAAGGAGATGTTTGTGGACTTCAGGAAACAGCAGAGGGAACACCCCCCTATCCACATCGATGGAACAGGAGTGGAGAGGGTAGTAAGTTTTAAGTTCCTCGGCGTACACATCACAGACAAACTGAATTGGTCCACCCACACAGACAGCATCGTGAAGAAGGCGCAGCAGCGCCTCTTCAACCTCAGGAGGCTGAAGAAATTCAGCTTGTCACCAAAAGCACTCACAAACTTCTACAGATGCACAATCGAGAGCATCCTGGCGGGCTGTATCACCGCCTGGTACGGCAACTGCTCCGCCCACAACCGTAAGGCTCTCCAGAGAGTAGTGAGGTCTGCACAACGCATCACCGGGAGCAAACTACCTGCCCTCCAGGACACCTACACCACCCGATGTCACAGGAAGGCCATAAAGATCATCAAGGACAACAGCCACCCGAGCCACTGCCTGTTCATCACGCTATCATCCAGAAGGCGAGGTCAGTACAGGTGCATCAAAGCTGGGACCGAGAGACTGAAAAACAGCTTCTATCTCAAGGCCATCTGACTGTTAAACAGCCACCACTAACATTGAGTGGCTGCTGCCAACACACTGACTCAACTCCAGCCACTTTAATAATGGGAATTGATGGGAAATTATGTCAAATATATCACTAGCCACTTTAAACAATGCTACCTTATATAATGTTACTTACCCTACATTATTCATCTCATATGTATACGTATATACTGTACTCTATATCATCTACTGCATCTTTATGTAATACATGTATCACTAGCCACTTTAACTATGCCACTTTGTTTACATACTCATCTCATATATATATATATATATATACTGTACTCGATACCATCTACTGTATCTTGCCTATGCTGCTCTGTACCATCACTCATTCATATATCTTTATGTACATATTCTTTATCCCCTTACACTTGTGTGTATAAGACAGTAGTTTAGGAATTGTTAGGTAGATTACTTGTTGGTTATTACTGCATTGTCGGAACTAGAAGCACAAGCATTTCGCTACACTCGCATCAACATCTGCTAACCATGTGTATGTGACAAATAAAATTTGATTTGATTTGTGTGCGCACGAGAGAGAGAGAGATAGAGAGCTCGAGAGAGAGAGAGCGAGAGAGAGAGAGAGAGAGAGAGAGAGCTAGAGAGAGCTGGAGAGAGAGAGAGCTAGAGAGAGAGAGAGCTAGAGAGAGAGCTAGAGAGAGAGCTAGAGAGCTAGAGAGCTAGAGAGAGAGAGAGAGAGAGAGCTAGAGAGGGAGAGATAGAGAGAAAGAGAGAGCTAGAGAGAGAGAGAGCTAGAGAGAGAGAGATAGAGAGAGAGAGAGATAGAGAGAGAGAGAGAGAGAGAGAGAGAGAGCTGGAGAGAGAGAGAGAGAGCTAGAGAGCTAGAGAGAGAGCTGGAGAGCTAGAGAGAGAGAGCTAGAGAGAGAGAGAGAGAGAGAGAGAGGGAGAGATAGAGAGAGAGAGAGAGAGAGAGAGAGAGAGAGAGAGAGAGAGAGATGGAGAGAGAGAGAGAGCTAGAGAGCTAGAGAGAGAGCTGGAGAGCTAGAGAGAGAGAGAGAGAGAGAGAGAGAGAGACAGAGAGAGAGGGAGAGAGAGAGAGAGAGGGAGAGAGAGAGAGAGAGGGAGAGAGAGTTGAAGCGAGTGTGCGTTGTCAGATCAGGCCGTTTGGTCTTACTGGTGCAGTTCTTGGCAGTGACGGCGTCACCGTGGAAACCGGGGGCACAGATCTCGCAGTGCGTCCCGGCGGTGTTGTGCATGCAGCTGTGACACACGCCCGTCAGCCCGTCACAGTCGCTGAACAGCATGTTGGGGTCTGTGTTGTCATGGCAATGGCAGGGCTGGCACGTGCTGCCAATCACCATGGGGTTGCCGTAGAAACCGGGAGCACACCTGGGAGAGGGAGGAGACAGGAGAAAAAGGAGGACGAGACAGAAATGGGTACAAAGTGTATTTGTAACAGTTTAAAAATGATTTCATAATAAATAAATAAAAAAAACAGCCTTTTTCTTCCTAAAACTGCTCTCTTCACTTCCAGTTTAATTTGGGGACTCGCGGCAACACGTCACATATCACATATCACGTGTCGTAATAATATAACTGTATATTATATGGCGTTTATCAACGTTGTATGTAGTACTGACCTTGCACACTGGGGCCCAGCGTAGCCAGGCATACAGAGACACAGCATCCTGTTGGGTTTCTCTACACAGCCCACTGCAAAACTACACAGGAGAGAGAGATTACATTGAAGTCGGACGTTGTCGTCAGGAAAACAAAACAAACGTACAGTTTCTACAATACGCGAAAGCGGAGCAAATGAAGGGGATGAATGAGGAATGAGGAATGCAAAAAGGAGACGCTACTGACTTGTTGGAGGCCACTTGTAGAGGACAGGGGCAGGTGTCACAGGACTGGGCGTGTCCATCCAGAGAGTGGTTACCAAGGAAACCACCCTGACACTTTTCACAGTGGTCTCCAGCCCTGTTGTGTTGACAGTTCTAAGAGAAATGACAACAACAACAACAGCATGATAAAGGGTAAAGAATCGTAAATAAGGCCAGGCACCATACCCTCACAGGGCCATTCCCCCCCCCCCCCCCTCCTTATTTAAATCACAAATCGATGTTTACCAGTTGAATGTAGACACCAGTATAAAACCTTTTTCTGTATTACAATTTTCTCTGAAATAGTTTTATTAAGATATGCAAATGAGGTAAATCCAAAAAAGATCTGGACCCTGGATGAAGTCAGACTCAATATTTTGTTTATATTTTGTTAAGGCACTCCAGAGCAGATTGTGGACAAATCCTTTTTTTTTTCATTTTTATAATCTGTTTAATACAAAATAAATTGATGTAAAATGTCTTTTTTTGGGGGTGAATTATTATTATTAAAAAATATATATAATCTAGAATAATATTTGTACAATATATAAAAAAAATTGCCTCTGGGCAAGTCTGGTGAATAAATCGAAGGGTAAACACCGTCACCTTGGTGAATGCAGATGCTTCTGAAGGGAAATTAGTTGGTGTGTGGGAGGAGTCTGACTTTCAGGAAATGGCAGTTATAGACAAGTACATTTAAATTTGACTACCAAACACCATCTCTTCAAAGTAAGTTACTAAATATACACTGCATAGACAGACCAGATGAATCCAGGTGAAAGATATGATCTCTTATTTGATGCCACCTGTTAAATCCACTTCAATCAGTGTAGAGATGAAGGGGAGGAGCCGGGTTAGAGAAGGAGTTTTGAAGTGCCTTTGAAAGGGGTTATGGTTGGTTGGTATCAGGCAAACCGGTTTGTGTCAAGAACTACACTGCTGCTGGGTTTTTCACGCTCAACAGTTTCCTGTGTGTATCAACAATGGTTCACCACCTAAAGGACATCCAGCCAACTGGACAAAACTGTGGGAAGGGTTGGAGTCAACATCGGCCGGCATCTCTGTGGAACGGTTTTGTGGGAAGCATTGGAGTCAACATGGGACAACTGTGGGAAGCGTTGGAGTCAACATGGGACAACTGTGGGAAGCATTGGAGTCAACATGGGACAACTGTGGGAAGCGTTGGAGTCAACGTGGGACAACTGTGGGAAGCGTTGGAGTCAACGTGGGACAACTGTGGGAAGCGTTGGAGTCAACATGGGACAACTGTGGGAAGCATTGGAGTCAACGTGGGACAACTGTGGGAAGCGTTGGAGTCAACGTGGGACAACTGTGGGAAGCATTGGAGTCAACATGGGACAACTGTGGGAAGCATTGGAGTCAACATGGGACAACTGTGGGAAGCATTGGAGTCAACATGGGACAACTGTGGGAAGCATTGGAGTCAACATGGGACAACTGTGGGAAGCATTGGAGTCAACATGGGACAACTGTGGAAAGCATTGGAGTCAACTTGAGACAACTGTGGGAAGCGTTGGAGTCAACATGGGACAACTGTGGGAAGCATTGGAGTCAACATGGGACAACTGTGGGAAGCGTTGGAGTCAACATGGGACAACTGTGGGAAGCATTGGAGTCAACATGGGACAACTGTGGGAAGCATTGGAGTCAACATGGGACAACTGTGGGAAGCATTGGAGTCAACTTGAGACAACTGTGGGAAGCGTTGGAGTCAACATGGGACAACTGTGGGAAGCATTGGAGTCAACATGGGACAACTGTGGGAAGCGTTGGAGTCAACATGGGACAACTGTGGGAAGCATTGGAGTCAACATGGGACAACTGTGGGAAGCATTGGAGTCAACATGGGACAACTGTGGGAAGCATTGGAGTCAACATGGGACAACTGTGGGAAGTATTGGAGTCAACATGGGACAACTGTGGGAAGTATTGGAGTCAACATGGGACAACTGTGGGAAGTATTGGAGTCAACGTGGGACAACTGTGGGAAGTATTGGAGTCAACGTGGGACAACTGTGGGAAGTATTGGAGTCAACATGGGACAACTGTGGGAAGTATTGGAGTCAACGTGGGACAACTGTGGGAAGTATTGGAGTCAACGTGGGACAACTGTGGGAAGTATTGGAGTCAACGTGGGACAACGGTGGGAAGCATTGGAGTCAACATGGGACAACTGTGGGAAGCATTGGAGTCAACATGGGACAACTGTGGGAAGCATTGGAGTCAACATGGGACAACTGTGGGAAGCATTGGAGTCAACATGGGACAACTGTGGGAAGCGTTGGAGTCAACATGGGACAACTGTGGGAAGCATTGGAGTCAACTTGAGACAACTGTGGGAAGCGTTGGAGTCAACGTGGGACAACTGTGGGAAGCGTTGGAGTCAACGTGGGACAACTGTGGGAAGCGTTGGAGTCAACGTGGGACAACTGTGGGAAGCGTTGGAGTCAACGTGGGACAACTGTGGGAAGCATTGGAGTCAACATGGGACAACTGTGGGAAGCATTGGAGTCAACATGGGACAACTGTGGGAAGCATTGGAGTCAACGTGGGACAACTGTGGGAAGCGTTGGAGTCAACGTGGGACAACTGTGGGAAGCGTTGGAGTCAACGTGGGACAACTGTGGGAAGCATTGGAGTCAACATGGGACAACTGTGGGAAGCATTGGAGTCAACGTGGGACAACTGTGGGAAGCATTGGAGTCAACGTGGGACAACTGTGGGAAGCGTTGGAGTCAACGTGGGACAACTGTGGGAAGCGTTGGAGTCAACGTGGGACAACTGTGGGAAGCATTGGAGTCAACATGGGACAACTGTGGGAAGCATTGGAGTCAACGTGGGACAACTGTGGGAAGCATTGGAGTCAACGTGGGACAACTGTGGGAAGCGTTGGAGTCAACGTGGGACAACTGTGGGAAGCGTTGGAGTCAACGTGGGACAACTGTGGGAAGCATTGGAGTCAACATGGGACAACTGTGGGAAGCATTGGAGTCAACGTGGGACAACTGTGGGAAGCATTGGAGTCAACGTGGGACAACTGTGGGAAGCGTTGGAGTCAACGTGGGACAACTGTGGGAAGCGTTGGAGTCAACGTGGG